>NW_016107437.1:4110579-4113568 GCF_001604975.1 Cebus imitator
AAAAAATAGTTAACATTCCAGAGCACTATATTTTTAACTCTTTTAGGATTTATGAGGCACTATTCTCAGTGCTTAGAAAGCTAAGATTCTAGATAATGGGTTATGACCACGCTCAGGAACACAGACAACAAACAAAAAAAAACAAAAATCTAAGTTCTGTATTTTAAATGCCAAATCAAGAGAAAACAAATTCTTATGCTTTTCCACCTGACTCAGAGTTATAACTGAATTCAAGGACTGGAGGTGGGCTTTTAAAAAGCTGGGGTTTTTTCTACTATGAAACCTTTAGGACACAAAAAATGTTTAAGAGCAATTTAGTGAACATCCAGGTATTTATCACATAGTTTAAGAAATAAACCCCTTGAATTCAGTTGAAGGCCTTTGTGTTTTTCTCCTCTACCTCATCTTACTCTCTCAACCCGCACAATTGCTGTCTTGATTTTTACATTATCATGCCTAGAGGTGTGATTCCTTAATAGGGGCATTTTAGGTCAATAAAGTTAGGATGAAATAAAACCCATCTTGTCAAATCATGTGTCTACTGAAATCCTCTATCTTGGAGGATTTCTAGCAAAAAAATTAGAAATGTGAATGTCTCATCTAACTTATCCACTGGCATTGATTTTATGCTTTAACATTCACATCTACTGAAAAATTTTTTTTTTTTTTAGACAGAGCCTCACTCCGTAGCCTAGGCTGTAGTGCAGTGGCACCGTCTTGGCTCACCACAGCCTCCGCCTTCCTGGTCCCTGTTTAAGCAATTCTCCTGCCTCAGCCTCCCACGTAGCTGGGATTACAAGTGCTCGCCACCAAGCCCAGCTAATTTTTGTATTTTGGTAGAGGTGGGGTTTCACCATGTTGGCCAGGATGGTCTTGAACTCCTGATTTCATGATCCACCCACCTCTGCCTCCCAAAGTGCTGGGATTACAGGTGTGAGCTACCACACCCGGCCTGAAGGATTATCTTCTAAGGGTGCTTTAGGGTTTTAAGCAGGAGTCCATGTAAAACAGGGCCTAGAAGGTTCTCTGTCTCTCTCATCTATGCATCTCTATGTGTTTGTCTGATTCTTCATGCTCTTTCTGGAAGATTTCTCCAAACAAAGACATTCATAAGGCTACCAGATTTAGCAAAACTTTATAGATAGGTATATATTTTATAGATTATGTATCTTGTATATGTATGTTTAATGCTTGATTACATTTTTTTTTGAGATGTAGTCTCACTCTGTCAGCCAGGGTGGAGCGTGGTGGTGCTATCTTGGCTCACTGCAGCCTCCACCTCCCGGGTTCAAGCGATTCTCCTGCCTCAGCCTCCTGAGTAGCTGGGATTACAGGTGCACACCACCACTCCCAGCTGATTTTTGTATTTTTAGTAGTGACAGAGTTTCACCATGTTGGAGAGGCTGATCTCAAACTCCTGACCTCGTGACCCACACACGTTGGCTTCCCAAAGTGCTGGGATTACAGGCGTGAGCCACTGCACCCTGCCACTTGATTACATTTAAATTTCTGATAAACGATAAAGATTTTTATTGTTCATCCTATGCAATAACTGGATTATTTACACTAAAAATGTTTCATTGTTTATTAGAAATATAAATTTAAATGATAATTCAGTATTTTTTTCTGCCAACCCTAAATAGCTTCTACAAATATTCATCTCAAGCCCAGCCCCATGTAGAGGCTGGTTTTCTCTTCCTTTCAACTTCTGGGAGGGAAAAGACTGATTGGTCCAGCCTTGGTGGGTTTCAAGTAGCTTGGACTGAGTCATGTTGATTACAGAGAACTGCTAGAAAACTACCGTTGTGGATTAAGGCAGCAACTAAAGAGGGTGATTGTGAACTGGGAAGACATGAACTGTCCACTCCAGAGTATTTGTATTTACTTCACTTTCGAGTAAATGGAGGTTGTTCTCATTGGTTCCTTCTCTCATTTCTCTTAAGAGGCAGCGTTATGTGGCAAGTAGGAACACAGACCCTGAATTTCCACTTCCAAGTATGTTTCCTTCCTCTACTGCTTACCAGAGTTATTATTTTATGCAAGTCAACTTCCCTATATATAAAAATGAGATAGATAATAATAGTAACTACTTTATAGGATTGCTGTGAATATTAAATGAATTAAAATGTGTAAAGCACTTAAAACCCTGCATGTAAAATATTAAAAGTATACAACAGTTTATTATTTTTCTCCAGAGATAAGTGTATGCCCAGTGGCTTTCAGGAAGGATGTCCAGAAAGAGAGGTAAGGGACAATCTAAGTGACTCACTTCATTTTTAAAACTAGTATAAACTAATTTCAGGGTTATTCTTCAAAGTCTTTCAGCCCAGAAGTCTACTAGTATTTCTGCAGAGGGTCAGATAGCAAATCTTTTAGGATTCATGGGTCCTATGGTGTTTGCCCAATGCCCCAAATGTGTTGCTATAGCAATGAAAGCAGGCATGGAAAATTTATAAGCAAATGGGTGTGGTTTTGTTTCAATAAAACTTTATTTACAAAAACAAACAGTAGGCCAGATTTGGCCCATGGACTGTAGTTTGTTAACTGCTTCTCTAACCCTTCTGGCATCACTCTTTCTCCCACTTTTTAAAGAATCAGTTGAAACTAATAGAAACTATTCCTCCTGTCCCCACTCTCAGTCATGGATTTCATAGACATTCAATGATGACTGATTTGAATACTTGCTGAAAAGCAGTTTTACAATATGCTAAGAGCCTTAAAACTGTACAAATCATTCATTAGTTTGACAAATATTGATTGAGAATCCATAATATATTAGGTACCCTCTGGCCACTATTGAGCATCTCTTCCAAAGAAATAATCAGAGAAGCAGATACTAAAAATACAAAATTAGCCAGGTATGGTGGTGCACACCTGTAGTCCCAGCTACTCAGGAGGCTGAGGCAGGAGAATTGCTTGGACCTGGAAGGCAGAGGTTGTAGTGAGCCGAGACTGTGCTATTGCACTCCAGCCTGGGCAACAGATCAAG
>NW_016107437.1:4114088-4145973 GCF_001604975.1 Cebus imitator
ATTTTTAATAGAGACAGGGTTTCACCATGTTGGCCAGGCTGGTTTGGAACTCCTGACCTCAGATGATCCACCTGCCTCAGCCTCCCAAAGTGCTGGGATTACAGGCATGAGTCGCTGTGCCCAGCCTGTTTCATTTTAACAGCTTTAGTGAGGCATAATTTATATACCAAAAAAAACAAAAACCCCCAAAAACCCTGTATACATTTAATGAATACAATTTGATGAATCTGTACATATACACATACCTGTGAACCCATTGCAATCATTGTCATAGATACATCCATCATATCAGTTCGAAAACTTTCCTTGTGTCCTTTTTCTCTTTTTTTTTTCCTTTGTGGTAAGAGTATTCATGTATGGAATTTAACATAGTCAAACTTACAAAAGCAGAGAATAGAATGGTGATTAGCAAGGGCCAAAGGGAAGGGAATGGGGAGTTTTTCAATTGGCATAAAATTTCAGTTATGTCAGACGAACACACTCTAGAGATACGCTGTACAATATAGGACCTACAGTTAACAATACTTTATTATGCTGTTAACAGTTTGTTAAGAGGTTAGATCTTCTGTTAAGTGTTCTTACCACAACTCCTTATTCTTAGTCATCATGATCCACAACAGGATCCTGGTCTCATTTTGTTCCCTTGAAATGATCTCTGTGTGTACCTTTAGCAAACAGAAACTGCTGTTGGCATTACAGACACAGCAATGAGATAATGGGCTTGGGAGTCATGCAGACCTGGCCACTCATTTGTTGTGTGCTTTGAGGGCAAATCACTTGTAGCATGGCACCTGCAATGCTGACTGGTACACAGTGATTTGTAAAGAAGAAATTTCTCTGAACCTAAAGAAGATGCATCATAATAATAATCTCTACTTTCTAGAGTTACTGTGAGAATGAGAGAAAGTGTATGTTAAAGGACGTAGCATAACGTGTGGCACATGACAGGGGCTTGGTAAGTGGAAGTTGTCATTACAGTAGCCAACCTTTACTATGTTTATAAAGCTTAGCACAGAGGTTTATGCTCCATATTCATTATCTAGTTTAATCTTCTCATAGTTCTTCCAGTCAGGGAGGGATTTCTCTCAGGTTGGGGATATAACATAAAATGTAGTTCAGAGCATGGACTTGAGACACACAGCCTTCCCTTGTCTAGCTGTGTAATTAGGAAAGTTACATAACTTCTCAAAGCACTTTCATTTTCTCATTTGTAAAATGGGATGTCAATAGGATACCTACCTCAAAGATGGTAATGAGAATTAAATAAATTACTGTATGTAAATTGCATGGAGGAGTGCCTGGCGCATAATATAGTTTGCTATTAATTATTCTTGTTTTACGGATGAGGCCACTGAAACTGAAAGTGGATGGATAATTCTCTTTTGGAGGAGGGTCACACAATTAAGAGTGAAAACATGGACCCAGGCAGTTAGAAGTCATCACTGGCTTGCTTAGTCATCATCCTATCTACCCTCTCCCTGCTCAACTATTTAGCATGAGTGAATATTGATAAAAATGCCCAGATGAACTGTTAGTCGCTACCTATTGCATTTGTAGGTCATAGTAAGTAACATCTGATAGAAAATGTCATTACACTTAAAAAAAAATAACCAAGAGAGCTTCAGATGCCCAATGTTGTAGCCAAGCTAAAGATGAAGGATGGCATTTGGAAAGGGCATATCACGGGGCCGGCAGAGCCTGGACATGGAACGATGACTCAACACTGAGTTCCTAATTGCGACCCACAGTCTGGATGGCTTGCTGGTAGCCTGGGAAGCAAGGGTGGAGGGGTCAGTGGCTTTGTGTTGGAAATTGTGGAGCCGAGAAGAAACAACAGTTGCAAAAGTTTCCTGAAGCCACAGAGAACCTGTCCAGAGTGATTTATTGCAACCAGAGTTTCATCATTTCTTTCTGTCTAGGGAATTCTGTTTGTAGGTTTCTGCTGACCTCCTTCCCCAGGAAGCGAGAACAGAATGTGACCTCTCCTTGTTCTTTATCAAGTCCAAGTGCTCAAATGCACCTTCAGGTCAGACTCAAACTCATGAGGGATCTACTTTGAGCCCACAGTCACTGAGTTCTGATGTGCTACAAGGTGGCAGTAAAAATGGAAAACATCATTCCTAATGTTTTAAGCCAGTACCGTGTTCCAGAAATCCTATATCACTGAATCTAAAATGACATCAATAACTTACACTTTTATTTCATGCACCACTAAGAAAAAAATCCCTCCATTCAATAACCTGGGATATATCCTCAATTGTAAGTCATATTCCAATTCCAGAGATGATAAAATGTGGAAAATATGTGCCTTAAGAGTACTTCAATATAGTGATAGTTCATTTGATCCTCCCATTGACTCCACAAAACAGGCATTAATATACACCCCCTTCAAGAACAGCAAAGTGGTTCAGAGACATTAGATAACTTGTTCAAAGTTAAACAGTCAGTAAGAGAGAGCCAAAATTTAAACCTTGACAGCTTGATGCAAGCCCATGTACCTCCTGCAAACTGCAAGTCACCTGTTCTCTGTGCACTTAAGGTAGGAGGCCTGGTGGTGTCTTTGTGTTTCTTCTTTCCCATTCCTCAGCTGAGCTTTAGGCTTCACATGTTACAGCTTCCCTCTTGCAGACCGAATCCCTAGGTGCTTCCAGAGGCCAGTAGAGCCTCAAAGGTCAGAACCTCCTCCTTGAGTCTTTTCTGTATCAGAACCCTCTGGATGGGAACAGCAGAAACTATCAAGAACCTACCTGAGCAGAAGGGGAACTTGTCGGGAGAAAAATGGCAGCTTGCAGAATGGACCAGAGAGTGGGACCTGGGCAATGCCAGGAGTCTAGATCCAAGAAGTCTTCCCACCTCCACTTGCAGGAATCTGCATTCACCAATTCTGATTAATTTTCCTAAAGTCGTGTCACAAAATGCAAGAGTCAACATTTCAGGACCAACAACCACGTTGAGGATGCTCAGGGGAGGTGCTCTGAAATCACAGTCAGCAAGGAGTTCCTCAAGAGGAAATTTAGGCAGAGTGCAGGCTTTTGGTTCGAACTGCCTTCTCATGTAGCTGGCTTTGCCTACTCTCTGGGTGACCTTGGGAAAGTTATCTAACCCCTCTGCACCTCAGTCCCGGAATCTGCACAGTGGAGATCACAACAGCTCTACCTCATTCGGCTGGGAGGATGGATGAGATGATGCCTCACACCATGTATGCAGCAAGTGCTTAATAAATGTTGGCAACTACCTGTCCCTTCTTGTGTCAAACTTTGAAAGTTCTGGCTGTTTGTCACAGAAACTCTCTGATACCTACAACTTCATGAATCTTTTTTTTTTTTTTCCTCAGAAGTTTCTAACATCCATAAAATTGGAAATGACTCACGTTTGATTTTGAGCTCCCACTTAGAAGTGAAAATCCTCAGGTCTCAGATTTTCTGCTGAAAATACCACATGCCTGACACTGGTATATTAATGGATAATTTCCAAAGCCATCCCTCAAATGCCTTGTTTTATTTGATGCACTATGAACATATTCTGTGCCCCGGATGGTGGCAATGTCTATAATTTATATGCAAGGAGACAAGGTCTGTATTATTCATGAATTTATGACTTAATAGATCATAAACTCATTAAATTGTGAACCTAGCTCATAAACTAGGTTTCTGAACCTCAGCGCTATTGACATTCTGTCAATTTTTTGTCAGAGGGTGCTTTCCCTTGCATTGTAGGATGTGAAGAACATTTCTGGTCTCTACCTCTAGATGCCAGTACCAAATACCCTTTCTTTTAGTTTTAAAAACCAAAAATGCCTCCAGACATTTTTTTTTCTTTTTGAGAGGGAGTCTCGCTCTGTTGCCCAGGCTGGAGTGCAGCAGCACAATCTCAGCTAACTGCAACCTCCAGCTCCCGGGTTCAAGCAACTATCAGCCTCCCAATCAGTTCATACCTGGAACTGCAGGTATGCACCACCTCTCCCAGCTAATTTGGTATTTTTAGTAGAGACAGGGTTTCACCATGTTGGCCTGGCTGTTCTCAAACTCCTGACCTCAGGTGATCTGCCCACCTCGGCCTCCCATAGTGCTCAGATTGCAGGAGTGAGCCACCGTGTCCAGCCCCCCCAGACAATTTTAAATGTACCTTGGGGTGCAATGTTGCCCCCAGTTGAGAACCACTATGGTGGATCAATATAAGCTCCATGAGACACCGACTGTGTCTGTCTGGTCCACCATTGCATTCTCAGGATCTACAAGAGTACCTGACACATAGAAGATGCTTTATATTCGCAAAATGATCAAATAAACCCGGATCATGGCAATCTTAGGCTGAAAACAGAAGAAACAGCAAAAGACACTTCACTAGTGTGCTTACTGCTTTCTAAAGCAAGTCTGAACTCCTTAGCTGATGCTCAAAGCCCTCCACCATGGGAGTCCAAGTGTACCTTTTCAGTGTTATGCTCCTATTTGGACTCAGGTAGTCCCAATGGACTCATTTCACCACATTTATTTTATTTTATACTTTATTTTATTTTGAGGCAGAGTCACCCAAGCTGGATGGAGGACAGTGGTGTGATCTCTGCCAACTGCAACCACCATTTCCCAGGTTCAAGTTATTCTCCTGCCTCAGCCTCCCAAGTAGCTGGGACTACAGCTGCATGCCATCAGGCACTGGCTAATTTTTGTATTTTTAGTAGAGACAGGGTTTCACCATGTTCAGCAGGCTAGTCTCAAACTCCTGACCTCAAATCATCCACCCGCCTCGGCCACCCAAAGTGCTGGGATTACAGGTGTGAGCCACTGAGCCTGGCCAGCTACGCTTATTTTTGCAAAATGATCTCAACCGCTTGGCAAGAAATCATTCCAACCTGCCACGTTTATCCTGCACTAGGAGACCCGTCGGAAGAACTGTCAAACAAATACATTAGTCGTCAAAGTGACACTACCAGGTAAACCCTACATGAGTAAGAGATAACAAGGCTTTCTTGCGCAAGAATAAAGGCGACTCTTTCCCCCGCCTGACATAGCTTTGAAATGGTACCTCCAAGGCTGTGGCTGGAAAGAGCCCAATTTCAAGTGAGCCTCCTGCCTTTTGTTGCTCCCTCTCTGCCATCCTGGGATGGGAGTGTGCGTGGGGAGCAGGGGGTTACTCAGAATCTGATTTAATCCCTCCTATCCATCTATGACGCACAGTCCCGAGCTTGCAGACGGAGCCCTGGGAGTGGTCTCTCAGCTGTGGCCCCTTCTGGGTCCCACAGAGGCCTTTCTAGGGTGTAACATGCATACCCTAAAGGTGTACACAGAGCTGATAAAAAAACCAAGGCCAAGGAACAGAACGCATGTGGCTTTTCCCCATCCAGGGATGGTTCTTATTTAAACTTTGGTTTTACATTTGTTTTGATATTTGAATTTGAAGCCAGGCCAGGAAAGAGGAAAATCTGCAAATATAATCATTTCTTAGCCTGTTCAGATGAAACCTGAAAAGGAAATGTTAGGTTAGAAAGTAGGCAAAACAGCAAGAGGCTCAGAGGTCAAGTAACCCAGATTCCAATTTAGGTTTCTCTCTTTGTAGGTATGTGATCTTGGGCAAGTAATCTCACCTTTCTAAACCATGGTTTCCTTATCTGTAGTGATGATGCTAAACTCTTTGCCTGCTAAGGAGGCTGAAAGAAGATAATGCATACCCTGTGCGTAGCACTGTACTAAGGGCCACACATAAAGGAAAGCTGCTGTTTTTGTGTTTGTGGTTGTTGCAGTTGCTGATGAATACAGCCTCATGTAGAGATAGTAGGGTCTCCTCTGGACGATAGCTTCTTCCAGAGATCAAGTCTTACCCCTGGGACATGCAGAGCCATGTCAAATCTGAAGTTAATGTCTTCTTACCCTTGGCTTGTGAAGGGAGGCTGACAAGCTGGGTGGGACCGGGTTGGGGGGCAAGGTCCTGAAAGTTTATTTGGCAAAGGCACTGAAAGTTTCCACTTAACAGCTGGACTAAATATGGACTCATTCTGTGGCCACCCCCCTCTAGACCTCCAGGTCACTATTTGTACAACAAGAAGGTTAGAATCTGAGTGTTTCTGAACTATCTTCCTTCTTTGATCTACTAGTCTGGTATTGTTCAACAGAATTGTCTGCAATGCTGGAAACATTGTCTCCCAACATGGTAGCTGTTAACCAGATGACGGTACTGAGCACTTGAAATGTGGCCACTGCCACTAAGGAACCACATTTTTGACTTTATTTATTTTAATTTTGACTTTAAATTCAAATGTAAATAGCCCATGTGGCTAGTGGTTACAGTTCCATAATTATGGAAATCCACAATGAAGATTCTAAATGCAACCACAATTCCCATGTTGTGACCAGCTCCATCCATCTACATGTGGCAATAGGAAGGTATATTATACTAGCAGACTCTAATATTTGTGAGGTCAGAGATCATGTCCCTGTATGGCTTTCTTTCCAGAATCTTTTATAGCATTTAATACATAGCCGGTGATCAATAGCATGTCAATAAATGAATGAATGATTTTTCTCTAGGATTCACTCTTTTATCTTCCTGCTAGAAGATAAAATTATCCTAAGAGCAAATAATTCTGGCAGCTTTTGCATTGTGGTGTGCAGAAATCATCTGTTAAAATATAGCCACCCTTGGGAAGGTATTGCAATAAGGCCATTATTAGCATCCTACATCTACTAATCCATCAGATTACTTGAACACTTAAGGGAATAGTACAAAGGAGAAGAGCACACTGATAGTGAAGGCTGAGGGAAATTCTATAACCTGATGAGTTTATGTGTTGCATATTATATGGGTTTTCTTGTTCCTTGTGTATTCAGGTATGCCTGTCTGAGAATCTCCAGGTGTGTCTATGTATGGATGTGTGTACAAAATATAGATGGAATTTGTCCAATGTTAGATAGTTGGACTCCAAATGGCAATAATAATCATCATCATCTCAATAATAATCTCTGCCATTTAATGTCTAATGTGAACTTTGAACAAATAGCCTTTTGGAATTCACTAGCTGTGAAATGGGGATAATAGGAATTATATCTTATGGATTTGTGATCATTAAACAACATATTTTTTAAACCACCTAACACAATACCTGACATATCATAGGTGCTCAACAACTGCTCACTAAATGACATAATAGAATTGTGATTATGTGTTGCATATGTCTACATATTGTATATGTCTTAGCAATTACATTAAATGCATTGCAACTATTCTCTTCTTAATTCTCATAATAATATTGCCAGCTATGTAGTGTATTATTCTCATTTTGCAAATATGGAAATGGCCTCACAGGAGCTGAGTGCCTTAACTGAGCTCAGCCAGCCAGATCAGCAAATCAGCCAGTGTTGAAGAATAATAGTAATGGTCCTAAAGTGATCTAATAGGAAAAAATAGTTGGAAATGAGCACAGACTGAACTTTAAATCCACAGCCTTTCCCTAATGCTGCTAAGACCCCTGGAGACAGAAAGGCCCTGAGGAGCCAGACATCTGCATAATGGCTTCCCATCCTTTCCTCTCTTAGTTAATTCAGCTAGCTGAATATGGCTCCAGGCTCAGAGCCAGTTAGAGCCCTCTGAAAACAAGGCTGTAGGTGGATAAGTGGGGAATGTCTGATTTCTTCTCCTTTGCATACAAAACCCAGACTGTATGAGTTTTGAAGGTTAGCAGGGGTGCTAAGGAAGCTAGTCAAGGCCTGTTTGGAAAGTGAAAGGATGGAACAAAGCACCTCAGGCCAGAGAAAAAGGAAATAGCAACAGCTGTCTCTGCAGATGCGCTTCCCTCACCCACTCCCACATCCCCATCCCATCTTGGGGATGTGGGTGTTTGCAAAGTTGTGTTTAGAGAAGGTATGAAATTGGGTGGGGGTGAGGGAAGCTTGAGACATTTTGTAATGTTAAAGCTATAAAATCTTTGTAAAATCTTCTTCTAGATACAACCTGGCCTGTAAAGTTGTTTAACTCCCAAGTTATGGTTGTGGGAGATATTATGCAATGAAATTGAAGGGGCTACCAGTCAGACTGTGTCTTGATTCATGTCATGTCCACTACCTGCACCACAATTATGAGAAGTAGGAATACAGCAGAGATTTCCTGATCGATAAGTCATCTAAGACTTCCAGAATCATCCTGCTCCTTGTCTCCTTACGCGTCAGGTTGTTTAGGTTCAAACCCCAGCTCAATGTTAATTAACTTTGACCTTCTTCTTTCAAAAATAAGGGTGATAATGTTGATATTGGTATGACAATTAAAGTAGGTAATTTATGTAAAACATTTAAGATAGTGCCTATGCAAAATAGGTGTTCAGTGAATGCTGGTGCTCCTTATAATTACTTCGTCTCCACCAAACATCCTTTTGGAAATGACATTTTTTGATTGGGCTCATGGACAGCAGTCAGAGTGCAATGCACTCTCGCAAAGCTTGCACCTGGAGTTGAGTCAACAGATGCATTTTATCTTCCATCTCCTTTAAGTGACAGAATCATCAGTGATTGAGTGGAAGTCCACAAGTTTGGCACCTGATGCGGTTAAATATAGTTTGGATGTTTGTCCCCCTCCAAATTTCATATTGATGTGAGATATAGCTTGGATGCTTGTCCCCTCCAAGTGTCATATTGAAATGTTACCCCTGTATTCATCCATTCTCACACTTCTATAAAGAACTGCCTGAGACTGGGTCATTTATAAAGAAAAGAAGTTTACTTGACTCATGGTTCTGCATGCCTGGAGAGGCCTCAGGAAATGTACAATCATGGTGGAAGGCCTAAAGAGGAAGCAAGGCACCTTCCTCATGAGGTGTCAGGAAGAAGTGCTGAGCAAAAGGGGGAAGAGCCCCTTATAAAAAATTATATCTTTTGAGAGCTCACTCCCTATCATGAGAGAACAGCATGGGGGAAACTGCCTTCATGATCCAGTTACCTCCCACCAGATCTTTCCCTCAACATCTGGGGATTACAATTCAAATGAGATTTGGGTTGGGGACACAGAACCTAACCATATCAATCCCCAGTGTTGGAGGTGGGTCTAGTGGGAGGTGTTTGGGTTATCATGGTAGATTCCTCATGAATGACTTACGGCTGTCTTTGTGGTCATGAGTTCTCACTCTATTAGTTCACGTAAGAGCTGGTTGTGTAAAGAAGCCTGGCACTCCTCCCTCTCTATCTTGCTCCCTCTTTTGCCATGGATGTGCCTGCTTCCTCTTTGCCTTCTGTAATGATTGCAAGCTTCCTAAGGCCTCACCAGAAGCAGATGTTGGTCCACACTTCTTGTACAGTCTACAGAACTGTAGGGCAAAATAAATCCCTTTTCTTTATGAGTTACACAGTCTCAGGTTTTCCATTATAGAATGCAAAATGGATTAACACAGCTCTGAATCAGAAGTGATTACCCTTTGGTGACCTCTTAGCAGTGTCTTCGCTGTAGACTGAGCCAGGACCTAGTTCTGGGAGTTTTTGTAGCTCAAGAGTTGGTATATAGTTACCTCCAGGAGCCTGGCCCAGTTTCCAGAATCTATTCTGCCACTTTCTGATTGGCAACCACAAAGAAAAATGGGGAAAGAGCACAAGCTGTAGATTTAGGGCAGACTGGGTAAGATCCTAGCTCTGTCACTCGCTTGCTATGTAATAGTAATTAAGCAATTTCACCTCTATGAAGTGTAGCTTTTGTTTTTCTTTTCGTTTTCCTTCCTTTAAAGTGCAATAGTTTTTACCCATCTACTAAGTTTACTGTATACTATTAGCTATGGTTCTTTGGTCACAAGCAACAGAATCTGGCTCTGCATTGCTTAAATGAAGGAATTAATTATATAAATAAACAGTTGCTTCCAGGGTGGCAGGCAACAAACAGTACAAAGTATCCAGGCATCCTCAAACGGCCTTGGTAGCATAAACCTCTTGATGATAATGTGAATTAGCATTCTCCAGAGAAATAGAACCAATAGAATTGTAAACCAAAAAGTATCTGAGACAGGTCTGAACCAATTTAGAGTTTCATATTGTCCAGGTTAAGGTCCATAGCCCGTGACACAGACTCAGGAGGCTCTGAGAACATGTGCCTGAGGTGTTTGGGTTACAGCTTGGTTTTCTACATTTGGGGGAGACAGAATTTATAGGCAAAGACACAGATCAATACATGGGAGGTATACATTGGTTCCACCGGGAAGGCAGGATGTCCCAAAGCGAGGGCTTCTAGGTCATGGGTGGATTCAAAATTTGCCTGACTGGATAGCGTCGAAAGAGTTGAGCTCTGCCTGAAGAGTTGAATTCAGCATCAAGAAATGCTTGAGTTTAGATAAGGGGGGCGGGGGAAGCCAAGGTTCTTATCATGTAAATAAAGCCTCTACACAGCAGACTTCAGAGAGAATAGATAGCAAATGTCCCTGATCAGAATTTAAAAGGTGTCAGACTCTCTGGAAAAGACTCAGTAAGGGAAGAAGAATCTCTACAGAATGCAAATATTCCCTCACAAGAGATGGCTTTGCAGGGCCATTTTCAAAATACATCAAATAAATATATTTTGGGGTAAAATACTTTACCTGCTACCTGTCATGAGATGCTATAGCAGAGTCAGGTTGCAACTGGGTAAGCTATTGCTACAAGCAGGCTGTTTTGTCAGTCTTAAGATCTCTCTTTGCATGTTAATGCTGACCAGTTGTGCCTAAACTCCAAAGGGAGGAGGATATTATGAGGCATGTCTAATCCCACCTTCGATCATGGCCTGAACTAGTTTTTCAGGTTTCTTTAGGATCTTCTTGGCCAAGATGGGGTCCATTTAGTTGGTTGAGGCCCTTAGAATATTATTTTCGGGTTAGAGCATATATTTATACATACTAAAGAAATCGGTTCATGCAATTATGGCAACTGAGAAGTTGCACAATCTACCGTCTGGAAGAGGGACACCCAGGACAGCCAGTGGTGTAGTTCTAGTCTGAGTCCAAAGTCCCGAGGGCCAGGATTGTTGATAATGTAAGATGCAGTCCTTCACACCATGGAATACTATGCAGCCATAAAAAAAAGAATGAGTTCCTGTCCTTTGCAGGGACATGGATGAGGCTGGAAACCATCACATTCTCAGCAAACTAACACAGGAACAGAAAAACAAACACCACCTGTTCTTTCTCAAAAGTGGGAGTTGAACAGTAAGAACACATGGACACAGGGAAGGGAGCATCATGCACCGGGGGTCTGCTGGGGCATGGGGGACAAGGGGAGGGAGAGCATTAGGACAAATACCTAATGCATGCCAGGCTTGAAACCTAGATGATGGGCTGATGGGTGCAGCAAACCACCATGGCACATGTATACCTATGTAACAAACCTGCATGTTCTGCACCTGTATCTCAGAACTTAAAGTAAAATTTAAAAAAAGAAAAGAAAAAGATGCAGTCCAAATGCAGGATGAGAGAAATGTCCCAGCTTAAAATAATCAGGCAGAGACAGAAAATTATCTCTTACCTCGTCTTTTCTGTATTCAGTCCCACCCTCAGTAGGGAAGACAATCTGTTTTAGTTAGTCTGCCTATTCAAATATTAATTATATCTAGAACACCCTCATGAGCCCACCAAGAATAATGTCAACAATATTTGGACACTATGTAGTGCAGATAAATTGACACATAAAAGTAACCATCATAGTGCTCTCACTTGGGCACCAACACTGGAATAAATAAACCTCAGTGGTTTCCACTGTCCTTGCATCACTTCTTTCAAGACTCAAAATCCTGGCGGGGCATGGTGGCTCATGCCTGAAATCTCAGCACTTTGGGAGGCTGAGCCAAGTGGATCACTTGAGGCCAGGAGTTTGAGACCAGCCTGGCCAACATGGTGAAACCCTATCTCTACTAAAAATACAAAACTTAGCTGGCCGTGGTGGCGCATGCCTATAATAGCTACTGGGAGGCTGAGGCAGGAGAATTGTTTGAACCTGGGAGGCAGAGCTTGCAGTGAGCTGAGATTGCGCCATTGCACTCCAACCTGGGCAGTGAGGCAAGGCTGCATCTATAAGAAAAAAATTTTTCAATTAAAAAAAAGAAAAAGGAGTCAAAGTCCCAGGAAAGATACTGAATGGGTGATAATAGGTCATCTGCCTTTTTCTAATGTATTCCGGTGATGTGAAAAGTGATATAGTTGAGATACCCAGCACATAATACATGTTCCATGTACGTATACCTATTTTCATTATTTTTTTCATTATTTTTGTTTCTCTCCTCTCTGTGCCTTACTGTCAGTAACTCAGTGAATCATTTCAGAATGTCTTTGCAATCCAGTTACCCTGAAAACAACCTCCTCAACACCCACCAGCGAAATTTGCTTCTTTGCCAGCAACAATGTATACAATTTAGGTGTTAAACAGTGTGATACTAGTTATTTCAGTTCTTGCCATTGTGTTTACCAATTTTTAAAAGTCTTGCCTCCAGGAAACACTGAACATGATTACTTTGTGTGAAAGTAGCATTCCCGGTTACCTTTCCGACTGTGCCAAGTCAGAGCCTACCAGCCCTTCTCCCTGCCCACTGCACTAGAGGTGTAAGCAGGTCCTTGCCTGGCAGGAAGGGAGCCTAGGGCAAGACCTGGCATGAGTGCGGCCTGTTGAGGGTGGACCATGTACTTTTTAGTTAGTAGATTAGCAAGCTCATGAAAAGCCTGGCCCCGTGCCCGTAATTCTAACACTTTGGGAGGCCAAGGCAGGTGGATCACCTGAGGTCAGGAGTTCTAGACCAGCCTGACCAATATGATGAAACTCCATCTCTACTAAAAATAAAGAAATTAACGGAGTGTGGTGGCGCTCACCTGTAATCCCAGCTACTTGGGAGGCTGAGGCAGGTAAATTGCTGGAGCCCGGCAGGCGGAAGTTGAAGTGAGCTGAGATTGAGCCACTGCCCTCCAACCTCAGCAATAGAGCAAGACTCTGTCTCAAGGAAAAAAAAAGAAAGAAAGAAAGAAAAAGGCATAGCTCTTGACTTTCTTTGAGCTTCTAGGTTGCTTTNCTTTTTTTGAGACAGAGTCTTGCTCTGTTGCCCATACTGGAGTGCAGTGGCTCAATCTCAGCTCACTTCAACCTCTACCTCCTGGGTTCAAGCAATTCTCCTGCCTCAGCTGGGATTACAGGTGCCTGCCACCACACCCAGCTAATTTTTGTATTTTTTTAGTAGTCATGGGATTTCTTCATGTTGGCCAGGCTGGTCTTGAACTCCTGACCTGAAGTGATCCACTCACCTCAGCCTCCCAAATTGCTGGGGTTACAGATGTGAATCACCATGCCTGGCCAAGGTTGCATGTTAATACTTGTGTCACCTAAAATCTTTCATCATACACATAACAACATCATGTGCATTTACTAGCTTTGAACAGAAAAGTGACAAAAAATCTGTTTTTGAAATCGATGTAGAAGGAGAGCAACTACCTATTCTGCTTCTCTAAAGACATATCTGTCCCCTTCCCCCTACTATTAATTTCAAACTCTGCCTCAAGCAGGTGTCTCTCATCATCACTTCTTCTAGCCCCTGTGCACCTCTACAGAATCTTAGGCAGACTGGAGTAGATTAGAAAGGGAAGAAGAGATAAACTCCTAAATGCCAGCTCTCTAGTAAGAGTCTGTTTCTAGTAAGAGTCTGTTTTTGCCATTGACGACACTAGAGTGATTACAAGTGCAAGGTCTGCAGATTCCCCTGCCCACCAGGGTGTTTGGATCTCCCCATGTTAGCAAAAAAAAAAAAAAAAAAATTAAGATAGAATTTCACACTTGTCACCCAGGCTGGAATGCACTGGTGCAATCTCGGCTCACTGCCACCTCTGCCTCCTGGGTTCAAGCGATTCTCCTGCCTCAGCCTTCTGAGTACCTGGGATTTCAGACACTCGCCACCAGGCCTGGCTAATTTTTTTTTTTTTTAAGTTTTTAGTAGCGACATGGTTTTGCCATGTTGGCCAGGCTGGTCTCGAACTTCTGACCTCGGGTGATCTGCCTGCCTCAGCCTCCCAAAGTGCTGGGATTATAGGCGTGAGCCACCGCACCCAGCCTAGCAATATTTTTCTTAAGATGCATCCTTCTGCACTGGTGATATAGGAGTTAAGAAGAAATTATTTAGGCAGATTGTGAGGGTCCGGGAGTTCGCGTCAGTTTTTTGTTTTAATGAAAAGCAGCTCCCATGTTATTTTCTTTTCCAACAAATAGCATCTTGTAAAATTGAGCTGCAGACATAGACAAGTGAGCTAGAAGATTTGCACAGTTGAATGCTGGCAGTTGTGCCAGGAGAAGGCTACCTGTCCAAAATGGCGGCTCCATCTTCCCTTCATTTTGCCAAACTACATGCACATTAAGAAGAAGACAACATGGCACCTGCCAGGCAAAGACCTCATTTACATAATAAGATTGGGGTGGGGTGACCAACCTTCCTTGCTCACAAGGTAAATCATATACAGCCTCCTCAAGCCTCCCTATAAAATCTGGAGCAGTCCTCTGCAGGCTGGTTTTTCCTTTCGGGCACCCCTCTTTCTTGCAAGAGAGAGAGCTGTTCTCCTTTCTGTTTCTTCTGTCTATTAAACTGTCACTCCTAAACTCACTCCTCATCTCCTTGTGTGTGTTTGTGTCCTCATCTTCTTGGCACAAGACAATGAACCATGGACATTTACCCCAGACAATGACACTGCCTTATTGCGTTAAGGATATGGATTAAAATTCATGTGCTAGGTTTCACTGCTGATCCTAATTCTTCACCCATCCCTCCAGCCACATCATTTTCCTTGTGACTTTTCATTTCTTCCCACTCCTCTAATTTGAGTTCAGCTCTGTGACTCTCTTTAGGCAACAGAATGAGCGGAGGTGATGTAAAATCCCAAGACTATACCGTCCCAGGCCTATGAGTTTCCTTTTGCCCTCTTGCATCTCCTCCATGCCAGGAGAATAACATGCCCAGGACAACCTGCTGGATGAAAAGAACAGGAGAAGGGCAGAGCCATGCCAGTGAGCTCCCTAGCCCACCCCCAGCCAACCACAGACCTTGAGCTAAATGATGGATTATTGTTGCATCCTGGGAAGCTATTTTGGGTTGTTTGTTCAGGTTCAATTGTTTGACTTTTTATGAGGAGCTAAAGCTAGATGGTTCTTAAGGGTACTTTTAGCTCTGAAATCATGTACCCTCCGATCTCCGGTAAATTATCCCCCAGTATCTTTGGCTTGAGCATTTATTACTTTGTATTGTAGGAAACGTGCGAAGTGTCTGCCTGTCCCACCAATTGTGAGATCCAGCTGGATCAGTCATGTCGCACTCATCTCTGCAGCACCATGTCCATCTCAGGGCTACCACAGAGTAAGTTATCAGTTAATGCTTGTTGTGGGAATGACTGTATGGCCGAGGGGACCTTCCAGCGCCACATTCAGATAGGTAGCAAGTTCTTCTCCTTTCTGTTCTCAAACAGTTATCTCCAGATTCACCCGACTGTGTGGCTGCTGTCCTTTGTGCTGTGGGTGACTTGATCAACCAGGATTTTTCATTTAATTCATTTAAAGCATACTTATCAAATGCATACAATGTATCAAAGTGCTTTTAGATTTTCATGTGTCTGTTTGTATATTGAACTACCATGTTAACTATGACGAGATAATACCTGAAAATGATTTGAAAATAGGCACTGTAAGAGGATATCCAGTGACAATTAAGCCCCTCCTTCTCTTCACTGTTAGTCCCCCAGGTTACCTCTTTGTTTTAGTTTCTTGGATATCTTTCCAGAGATGTTATATGAATGTACAAGCAAATAGGCATCTATAATCCCATTTCTACCTTCTTTTGTGTATTAATGGTGTGTACTTTCACACTCTTTTTATTTTGCTTTCCTCACTTATAGTTTGCTATAGATAGTACTGTGTTTAGTAGACATAGCTCTATCTTGATACCTGATTTAATTTTAATTTTTTTTTTTTGAGACATAGTCTTGCTCTGTCGCCAGGCTGGAGTGCAGTGGTGTCATCTCAGCTTACTGCACCCTCTGCCTCCCGGATTCAAGTTCTTTTCCTGGCTCAGCCTCCTGGGTAGCTGGGACTACATTTCCATGCCACCACGCCCAGCTAATTTTTCTATTTTTAGTAGAGGCAGGGTTTCACCATGTTGGTCAGGATAGTTTTGATCTCTTGACCTCACAATCTGCCTGCCTTGGCTTTCCAAAGTGCTGGAATTTTAGGCATGAGCCACCATACCCAGCCAGCTCTATCTTGATATTCTAATGACTGCATCGTCTTCCATTTTATAGATGTACCATAATTTAAGCAGCCCTTGTGATTATCTAAGTTAATTTCAGTCTTTGGGCCAAACTCCTCTGAAGGGACTTTGAGGAGCTTGGCCTCATTTGGGGCCAGCAGTGATGGGCACTGACCAGAAGGCCAGCTGGGAATATCTGGCCCATATTCCACTCATCAAGCCAGGAACCCTAATGTATCACTGTAGCTGCCAGATGTACAGGTGTAAGAGAGATTCTCCCTGGCCTTATCCTTCTAAAAGTTTTGAAGAGGTAGCCCTGTGAACTCAGCACCTAGCTTATCTCAGAGCTCAGCTAAGTGAGATGACCAGTTGCCACCTTGAATAATCACAACACTAACTACTCCGTAAGCGGTTAATTATGAAAAGTCAGAACCAAGTAAGAGATACTGAGTAGGGAGCTAGATAAAAGGCAGGGGCTTAAGAATGGACCAGGCATAACAAGGGTGCCAGAACCATCAAGTATCCCATAAACAGAGAAAAAGAGGGAATGCAGAAGGCATGGGGATAGAGAGCGGTGCTGAGAGTTGATCTCCTGAGCAAGTGGGGGAGCCCCAGAGGGTCAGTTTTGGGAGTTCCTGAAGGTTAACAGAGGACAAGAAAAGTTAATGGCTGCAAATAGAATTGTGAACATCTGATGAAAAAAATTTTTAAACTCCTCTTTAATATGATTTTTAAAACATTTTAATTTTTCTTAAAAAAATAAAATAAAAAAGCTATTTATCCAAAACTCTTCTTCTTCCTAGGGTCTCATGTCTTTAAATACACCAAACATGATAATTTTATAAGCGAATCACATTATACATAATACATTTTTATGTTTCAAATCTTACAAAAATGACTTAAGTTCCATACAGCGTGTTAATTTTTTTTAAGGAAGAATGCACATATTTCAGTTTTCCCACGTTGCTACTTCATCTGCTTTCCTCCATCACAAATTCCCCCCCGCCACCCCCCAACTTGGCTTCAACATTTTGGAAAATGTATTGTCTGTAATTCTAACCTTCTTTTCAAGAATGACTTGGTTGACTACTTCTCCTTTCCAGATAAGATCTGGACTCTGATTCCAGTGTCACCATTTGTTTGCAGCTTAACTTCTGATGAGTCACTTTAAGTCTCCAGTCCTTGGTTTCTTATCTGGAAAGTGGAAACCATAATAATACTTACCCCAAGTTGGGATGATTGCATGGTGTGTGTTCAGTATCTGGCACAGTGCTCGGTGCACATTGGATAGATTGTGCTATAGACTGTGCTATGTTTCTCCTTCCTGATACCGTTCCGAAAGCGCTCTCCTTGGTACTGGACCAGTGGTCTCTCTTAGTAACCTGAGTGGGTTAGAAATTAGATGGTGGTGGCTGGGTGTGGTGGCTCACGTCTGTAATCCCAGCACTTTGGGAGGCAGAGGCGGGTGGATCATGACGTCAGGAGTTTGAGACCAGCCTGACCAACATGGTGAAAGTCTGTCTCTACTAAAAATACAAAAATTAGCCAGGCGTGGTGGCGCACACCTGTAATACCAGCTACTCAGGAGGCTGAAGCAGGAGAATGGCTTGAACCTGGGAGGCAGAGGTTGCAGTGAGCCAAGGTCGCACCACTGCACTCTAGCCTGGTGACACAGGGCGACTCTGTCTGAAAAAAAAAAAAAGAGAGAAAGAAATTAGACAGTGGCATTTAGGTAAAATAAGGAAGGAACAGAAGTCAAGAGAAACAACTAGAGATAGATCTCAAGCAGAAAAGGTGACACTAGGGGGAAAAAAAAAGAGACAGAGAGGCCCTCTGCTGGTGTACAGGAAAAGACAGGCCTTTTGGAAGAGGCGGGGACAAATCTCTGGGATGACAAGTTGTGTTGGTTTTCCTGGACCTGAGAAGTTCTCAAGACGTGAGACTTTCAGTGCTAGAGCCAGAAATCAGGGCAAGTTGCTCACCCAATGTCTTAACCTTTTGGAAGTCATGAAGGACTGTTCCCAGGCCCATGAAAGACTGGCTGGACCCGGCTGCCTCTTGGCAGAGTAACCTCCATTTTTTGCTGGAGAAATATTGAAAGGGCAGAAAAGAGACCACAAGGCCAAGAAAACACTGAAAGTGAGAGAGATAATCAATCACCCGGAAATGACTCAGTAACTCTAATTGGCTAGGAGAGGCCCCATCCTACCTCAAAGATCCATTTGTGCTTCAAAAGAAGCTTCAAATTGGATTAAAAGGATATTCTTTTCCCAAACAAAGACAAAGATTTCCATCAGCACAGCAAGGAAGCAGCACTGTTCAGACGGGACCTCTGATCTCCCCAGAGACTCCAGAGTCACTGTTTTCCCCAGAGAGAGAATAACTAGCAAAAAAAAAAAAAAAATAGAAAAAAATTCAATAGGGTGTAACCCTAGAAGGACTCTCAGGAGCCTCATGTGGGAGAATTATTAGAGACACAATAAAATAGTCAGGCATTTGCCTTTGAGTATCCATGCATTCTGTCCTGTTGTTACTCATGCCCCCACCCCCATTTACTCTGGGGGCAGGGGTGCTACATGGCCTGCTTCTTCTCTCAGCAAGGTGTCCTCTGCAGTGCCTGTATAAGTCAGAGGTCCAGGAGAGCTGCCCTTCACTGGAGAAGGGAGGAAGGGAATGGTTCTCTCCAGGGCAGCTTTTGCACTTTGAATGGGGTTGAGGTCATCAGTGCATGGAAGCAATTGGAGCATCCATACAAGGCTCAAACACCCCATCTTCTCTCTTTGGAGGGAAGGAAAACAAAGCTGCTGCAACCAGGGACATGGGGGAAACATTGTTTCTCTTGACTTCTGATCTTTCCTTATTTTACCTAAATGACATTGTCTAATTCTTTCTTTTCTTTTCTTTTCTTTTCTTTTCTTTTCTTTTCTTTCTTTCTTTCTTTTTGTTTCTTTCTTTCTTTCTCTTTTTCTTTCTTTTTTTCTTTTCTTTCTTTTCTTTTTTCTTTTCTTCTTTCTTTCTCTTTCTTTCTTTCTTCCTTTCTTTCTTTTTCTCTTTCTTTTTCTTTTCTTTCTTTCTTTNTTTTTTTTTTTTTTTGAGACAGAGTCTCCCTCTGTCTCCAGGCTGGAGAGCAGTGGTGTGGTGTCAGCTCATTGCAACCTCTGCCTCCCGGGTTCAAGCCATTCTCCACCTCAGCCTCCTGAGTAGCTGGTATTACAGGTGTGCGCCACCACGCCTGGCTAATTTTTGTATTTTTAGTAGAGACAGGGTTTCACCATGTTGGTCAGGCTGGTCTTGATTTTGATCCTGGAGCCCTTCTAGCTGTAGTCAAAGCCTCTTCTGGTTCGTCAGGCAATCTGGAGAAGAGGAAGCTGGTTTGGATAAAGGGTGGTTTGGGTACATGGTATCACCCTAATGGTATCATTGATATGACTCAAGCTCATCATTGAGTGTATGTTTGATCGAGATGTTTATGGATCCCAGACACCACCCTGTCAACACCCAGGAGGGAGGGAGGCTTTAAGTCTGCCTGTTTTGGTGTCATTCATATTTCATGGCCTCCAGGGTGAATGGGTCTGCTGGACATTTTCCAACAAACTCAGACTTTCTGGAGCCAAGAGCCACATCATGTTTTTGAAGGGAGGAATTGTCTAACTTTGCAGAGATAATAATCCAGGCTTAATTTACCCACTAAAAGGTTTAAATGAGAGAGATCAGTAGAGATGTCCTAAAAACAATCAGAAACAAAGGAAAAATCATTGTATAAATATCTGATACATAAACTACCCTGTTTTAAGGCAACCATCCAACCCTTGGCAGCAAAAAGGAGTTGGGGGTGTGTGGGGGGCGCAGGAGGGTACTCCAGTGCCCCTGCTTGCTGATGTAGTTTCTGCTTTATGCTTTCTCCTTAAAACTTCACAACATTGTTACAAAGGATAGCAAAGCTCTTTCTCTCAGAAAAGGTTGTTGCATTTAGCTCCAGACTGTCTCTGCTGTAACTACAGCCACGGAAGCTAAAAGGATCAACATTTTAATTGTGTTTTCTTGTTTTCAGATTAATCTTATTCTATTTGACTTCCCTAACCATGCCCATGTCCCTAGTTTTCCAATGAGGAAACTGAGGTTTGGTGATCTTTGGACTTTGAGGCTAATGCTATCTCATTTCATATCGAGAATAGAAATCAAATCCCTTTTCTCTCCTCACTGGGGGCAGACGATCATCACTGCTCAACAGACTCTCTGTTTGGTTTCCTCCTTGCTGGAATTTCCACATTGCTACCACTTCCAAAGAGGAGAACATACCTCTTGGAGGTTATTGGTGTACATGTCTGCAGTTTGAGCCAGTGCTGGACACGAGCTGTCCTCGTGAACACATGTGGCTGACAATGAGAAGAAACAGCTCCCCGCTCTCCATTTGACATTACAGTCCTGCTAACAGAGGGTTCTTCCCTCTCTGAGGTTTACTCTTCTCTTTGGTAAAAAGGGGGCAAATTGGAGTCCCTAACTCTTGGATTTATTGTGAAGAATGAATGAACTAATATAAACTCTCATTTGCCCATTACAAATTGAGCTAAATAGAGTCATGATTATAGAATGTTTCACAGGGAGCCTGCTGCATCAATGCTCAGTAAATGTTACCTGCCCACCCCTCCTGAAGCAGGACATTCCACATCCATTTTATGTACTAGGAAACTAAATATTCTAGAGACCAGGTGACTGCTACCTTTGGTTTTGGTAACTTATCCTACTTCCTTCCTCCTTTGAACTTTTTTCCATGTGCAAAGCCAATTCTTGAATTAGTACCATGAGGGACACCTCTGGTTGGAT
This sequence comes from Cebus imitator, assembly GCF_001604975.1. Classification (NCBI taxonomy): domain Eukaryota; kingdom Metazoa; phylum Chordata; class Mammalia; order Primates; family Cebidae; genus Cebus; species Cebus imitator. The sequence goes on from NW_016107437.1 coordinate 4,135,101, forward strand.
TAGGGGTCCGTCTGTAGTTCATCCATTGGCTGGCCAAGGACCTGTGAGGTCATCTGACCCAGGGAAGGCTGGCCAATTAATCTGATGGCTATCTGCAGGCCCAGTCAGACTGGCGTTCTCTGGATATGTCCCATAAAATAAGGAGGATTAGTTAGATGAGAGAAAATGGATAATGGAGTTGGGAGGTGACAGATGCAGAGCCAACATTACGGAGAAAGTTTGCAGAGGAAGACAGAGATAGATAGAGTAGGTTGTTTCTAGCACTATCTTGAATCCTGATGGCTTTTCTGGTTCCACTTCCATCATAAATATGCTTTCCCTATCTATCCCCTGCCCCATTTTAAAGGTGACTCTAGTCCCTTAAAGTAGGCTGCCCATATAATTTTTCATCAGTTGAGAATGAAAAGGAATATGCTGTCTTAGAAGATGCAAAATTCTCTTTTGAGACATTCCTGCTCCCTACCTAAAACCAAAGACAGGTCATGCAACTGTAATTCAGCTCCATCCTTAACTTCTTTTGATGAACCAGCCACACACCTTTCATGAGTGAGCCTCAGTCTCCTCATCTGTCAAACTGCCTGGACAGCCTCTCAGGCTCTGACATCCCATGATCTGTAGAGCCTTGATGCTCTGTGTCTTTGAGGGTGGCTGAGCTCATTTTGGAGGAGACTGGGGATTCAAGCAGGAATCACAGAGTGAAAGCATCCTGGTTCCTTAGGTCCTGGGCAGGACTATCTTGGTGCTTCTGCCTCGTACCCCCTGGTGCCTACAGAAGAAATGGAGATGTATTATCAACCACAGAATAAGGATAAATATAGCTTTGTTGGATCAATATCCCCAGGATTACTCACATCTCCTTCAAAGTGAAGCAAAGATCATGTGCCACCTGACAACCGCCCGTCTGGCCCAAGAGGAGTCACCATATGGATAGTTCTCGCTAATTATAGTTAAATACTGAAGGGAGGGGTCCAACGTGGCTCCTCCTTAGATCAGAAGTCCCGTGGTTTCCCCTCTCCCAGGAGCTAGTGGAAAGGTCATGTGGTCACTCTGTACAGACCTGTCCAGGTGCATGCAGGCATGTCATTGAACCTCTCCAGAACCAATTTTCTCCAATTCAAAAGTGAAGGAACAGTAGTCATCTTTCTTTACGTTAAAAAGGGGTTAACAACTGTTTCCTCTATGCCAAATAAACAGCCAGTCAAGATCCTGGATCGTGGAGAAATCCAAGGAAACAACAATTTGATAAAATCACATTAGGTTCCTACTGTGGACCCAAGTCCTTATTCAGTGCACTGCAATTCATATAAAAGAGAAATACAGAATTATTTTAATAAATTAATTTGCTAGTCCCAGGGAAAAAAAAAGCTTAGTGAATCATTCTGGTCCTAGAAAGGAATTTCCCTTGTAGAAAGCATGTAGCAACCTACAGTGTTGCCTTCTTAAAATGGCTTGAGGTTATATTCTCTCTCTCAAGGAGATAAGGAAATAACTCATTTGAAAGATGAGAAGTGTGTTTCCTAGACCTGCCTTTGGACCATCACCAAGAGCTATCAATTTAGCTGTGGACCACATTCAGGTAAGGGATCTAGTTTTGGGCAAGGGGAGGCAGAATATTCAGTTTGTGGGTGGATGTTCATCAGTGGTTTCATTCTGCCTGTATTGCTTTGTCCATTCTAGACCCTGGTTCTCTAGGCACAGCCAGCCTTTTCCAACTTACAACACCATCTAAGTAACAACCTTTCCTTGGAGATTCAGACCTCCACACCCTCAGATTCCAGGTAGACAACATATTATTACATGACTAAAGTGGAACAGATGCAAGAAAACACACAGCTCTCTCGGAGTTTGTTAACTGACCCACTTTTTAAAAAGATGCGGCCACAAGGATATTCTCTTCTGAAACAAAAACAGCAATGACAGTATGATGACAAATGAAAACTGATGCCTGACTCAAGTCTGGGAGACAACGAAGAATGGGAGGGATAGCTCGTTAGTCGGAGCGTCCAAGCCTTGTGTCAAGGAGGTCCCCTTCTGAGCAGCTAACACATGGTTACCAGTGTGGTTTGGCTATGTTCCCACCCCAATCTCATCTTGAATTGTAGCTCCCATCATTCCCTCATGTTCTGGGAGGGACCCAGTGGGAGATAACTGAACCATGGGGGAGGTTTCGCCATACCATTCTCGTGGTAGTGAATAAATCTCATGAGATCTGGTTTTATAAGGGGAAACTTCTTTCACTTTTGGCTCTCATTCTTCTCTCACCTGCTACGTTGTGAGATGTGAGAGGTGAACCTTCTGCCATGACTGTGAAGCCTCCCTAGCCCCATGAAACTGTGAGTCCATTAAACCTCTTTCTTTTGTAAATTGCCCAGTCTCTGGCATGTCTTTATCAGCAGTGTGAAAACAGACTAATACAGTTACCTTTTACCAATGAAGTCCCAACATTGCCAGATAATGGACTCTTCTAGAGATACTCTTTACAGGGGGATATTCATGTGTAATAGTCTGATTTTTCTTGATGCAGATTTTTAAAAAAAATACCTGAAGTTTTTATACGATTTGGCTCTGTATCCCCACTCAAATCTCCAGTTGAATTGTCATCTGCAGTGTTCGAAGAGGGGCCTGGTGGGAGGGGACTGGATCGTGGGGATGGACTTCCCCCTGCTGTTCTTATGACAGTGAGTGAGTTCTCATGAGATCTCGTTGTTCAAAGGTGTGTAGCACTTCTGCCTTCACTCTCTCTTCTGCGCTGCCATGTGAAGATGTGAAGATACCTGCTTCCTGTTTCCTTCTGCCAGGATTCTAAGTTTCCTGAGGCCTCCCCAGCCATGTATCCTGCATAGCCTTTGGAACTCTGAGTCAATTAAACCAATTTTCTTCCCGATTTATCCAGTCTCAGAAGAAAGCATAGCTGAGGGATGGTAAGCATCTGAGTCCTGGTGATGACCATTGAACCCCTGGATCCAGCCACACCTGAAGCTTCCAATATCCCTGAACTTCCTGATTGCACAGCCTAACAATCTCTTCCTTTTCCTTAAGTCAGTTTCAGTTATGGCTCTTTTACTTGCAACTGAAAAAAACAATTCTAATCAATACAAGGACCTCAGGGTCTTTCATAAATAATTGATAACAACATTGTTCAGAAAGAGCATGCCAAAGATCTGCTTATATTTGAAGTGGCTGGAAAAAAGTATGTGTTGGGACTGAGCACATTACACAGATAGGAAGAAGCTACAGCTTAAATAACCTAGGGTGCCTTCCTTAGCATGCCAGTGAAGGATTTGGGAGATGGCCACAGCTTTCTGTCTTGGGATTTTTATTTGGAAGTCTGGCTTCTATACTGCAGGTCCTGTCTTTTTTCTGCTGGTTGGTTCCAGGGAAGTAAAGGGTCTGCCTCCTGTGTGATGGGATGGAATGATTATGCCCATGTTTTCTGGAGTTCTAATATCTCTGAGCCTGTTACAGACTCATTTGACTGGTTTGTAATCCCCAGGTGAATGTATAGTAAGCAGAAGCTCTCCTGGCACTTTGAATACATAACACAATAAAGCAAAGTCACCACAATAAAAGAACAAATGGCACAATATTTTCCTAAGTGTATTTGGATTAGATTTATGTTAGACTTGGGAACCTGGCAATTTAATAGGTGGAAGAACTTTCATCAAACTTCAGAAGTACATGTATAATTCAAGGCTGCTTGGTACATGGAATTTCAGGGAGGGATTCCAACCTGTGAGACAGACACTGTATGGCAGAGAGCAAAATACTGTTACCTGTCACCCTGCTGAGACTTCTCTTGCAATTTATGGAGACTGTCAGTTACTAACCATCTAAATAACTCATTTCCATGCCAGAGATTATAACTGGAGCAGAAAATACTGGAGTTCAATCCCTTGCTGTGACATTTTTTTTTAATGGGACACAGTCTGGTCTGTATGGGTGTCACAAAATTAGGAGCCATCATAACTTAAGGGTTATTAGGTACTTTTTGCCGTATCAGTCTTTCACCTTGATATTTTATAACAGTTCTAAAGTTCATCCAAGAAGCACTGAAATGGAACCAGTGGAGAGAGGTTGTTAAGAGGTTGTTTTCACATCCTAATAGCAAAGGCTCTGAGATCAAAGAGACTTGGATTCGAATCAAGATTTCCCGAGTTATAATCTGCCATCTTAAATAGCTAATTTATCACTCTGAGCCTCAGTTTCCTTATCAATAAGATAGCACCAACACAGGAGTTGTGCACAAAGTAGGTGTTCCCTCGTGCTTCATTTAAAAAAATAAAGAATTCATGAATTTCAGACCTAATATCCATAGTAGATTTTTCCTTTTTTGTATGTATTTGTTTTGAGAAAGAGGTGGGGAGAGAGAGAGAAAAAGAGAGAATATGAACAGCATGGTGTTTAACCATCTGGACTTTAAGGCAAATCTGCTGAGGTTCAAGTTAAGGCTCTGCTACCAGCTTGTGAGTAACCTGCTCAAATGACTTAACTTCTCAGTTCCTCAGTTAGTTTTCCACAATGTGGAGATAATAACACTATTTAGATTTTAGATTGTTGTGGAAGTTACATGAATGAATACATATAAAGTGTTTGGAACAGTGCCTGGAAATAATGGACTATACATCTTAGCTATCAGCAATGATTATATTATTATTGATTGGACACTGCTATAATTTCTGTTAGGAATGATAATGATAATTACTAATTTGCTGTGGAGGGCTGTAAGATTTGGAAGGATGATGAAAAGTATTTAAACTTTAGATATTCCTGATTTAAGATATGCTCAACCTTCATTTCTACATCTATAAAATGGGAACAATAATTGGTAAATCTTGGTGTTAAGTGAGAGCATGGTGTACCAGTCTTGGACACAGTGGCTGTCAAGATTATCTCCCATTTACAGAGGAGGAAGTGTAGGAGGTTAAGCCATCTGCCCACGTACTCACAAATGGCTTAGCCTCCCGTACTCAGCCAAGTGTCTTTCCCAAAATTCTTCACCTTTTTCACTCCCTAGATGCTTCCTCTTTCTTCTAAAAGAAGCTGGGAACATATAGGGGACAGCATTATTCTTTGCTTGTGATGGTGCCTTGTGAATTGATGCGTTAGTTGGAGTATACTGGAGAGCTCATCTGTTATGAAAACTCCCCTTGAAATGCAGCCATGTTCCTGCCAGGTGACCCCAGCCTCCTGTTGTGTAATTGGACCCCAGGAGACAAATGATCGAAATTGTCAATCAGATTCACCCACTGGGGAGCTGGAAATCAGAAGTCGAGTCCTTACAAACTCTACATCACAGTCCAGACAGAGGGATCCTTTTGAAAGGCAAATCTAAAAATCAGTCACCTTTTCCCTGCTTCAAACACATCTGTGGCTCCCTATTGCTCTTATACAGCCTGGTCTTAGTCACGATGGCTGCCCTGCAAGGCCTTTTTTTTTTTTTTTTTTGTGACAAAGTTTCACTCTGGTTGCATACGCAAGAGTGCAATGGTGTGATCTCACTACAACCTCTGCCTCCGAGGCTCAAACGAGTCTCCTGCCTCAGCCTCCCAAGTAGCTGGGATTACAGGCATGCACCACCCTGCCTGGCTAATTTTGTATTTTTAGTAGAGATGGGGTTTCTCCAGGTTGGTCAGGCTGGTCTTAAACTCCCAACCTCAGGTGATTTGCCTGCTTCAGCCTCCCAGAGTGCTGGGATTATAGGTGTGAGTCAACATGCCCAGCCGGCAAGGCTTTAACTTGTGCCATCTTACCTTTCATTTTAGTGCTGCAGCCACACTGGACTTTGTTGCTCCTTGAGCTCAACATGTGTCCTCTTGCTACGAGGCCTTTGCACATGCTGTTCCCTCTGCCTGGAATAGCAGCCCACTATCCACTCCAGTCTACTTCTTCTCTTTCAAGTATCATTTTAATGGTACTTTCTCATGCAAACCTTCCCTAATCTCCCTGATTGGGTCAAATTTGCCCACTGTGGGTTTTCATTGCACTGTGTACCTTTCCATCAAAACACTAACCACAGCTGTGATTATACATTTGTATGTATGATTATTTGATTAATAACTGTCTCTCCCAGCTGACTCCTAGCTCCACTGGGAAGGATCCATCCTGATTTCTGTCCACTTCTATATCCCCAGCACCTGGCACTGTGTTTGACGCATCGTAGATACTCAATAAATACTTACTGAGAAATGAATAAGAGGCTGGGTGCAGTGGCTCATGCCTGTAATCCCAGCAGTTTGGGAGGACAAGGCGGGTGGATCATGAAGTCAGGAGTTCAAGACCAGCCTGGCCAACATGGTGAAACCCGTCTCTACTAAAAGTACAAAAATTAGCTGGGCATGGTGGTACACACCTGTAGTCCCAGCTACTTGGGAGGCTGAGGCAGGAGAATTGCTTGAACTGGGAGGTGGTGGTTGCAGTGAGCCAAGATTGTGCAATAGAGCGAGACTCATCTCAAAAAAAAAGAAAGAAATAGAGAAAGAAAAGAAAATGAATGAGAATCAGGGATAGGTAGAGCTACCGGGTGAAAGTCCACAAACTGCTGCTGCTGAGATTCCTGTAGTTGTCTTTGTCCCCACCCTCTTCCATCTTGAAGCATGCTTTTTCCCTGCAGATTTTATTGAATCTGCAGGAAATGTATACAGAAAAGTATACATTTCCTGCAGATTCAATAAAATATCTTCAACATCCTTTCATTGAATTCCCATGTTTTGTTTAATCTTGTACGAGTAGATTCCTCTTCCCTGCAACCCAATAAAACCTTTCATGCTGCTGTAAGGCGACAGAGATTGAAAAAATACCAAGGGCTTTCTTCCTCCATGATGATTCAAAATGACGACAAACAGCAGAGGCAATAATGATGACCGTAGCTCTGAGAAACATAAAAGACATCTGTCATTCATACCTGCTATTATTTATACCTCGACTCCTCAGACTACCTATCCGGTCAGGAACCATTATTTCAGTCATCTCTGGTCCTAGTAGAGTTTTATCTTCAGTTCTTACATATGCCTTTGCTAACCTGTAGTTGTTTCTCCATTTTAAACATGCTTTCCTCCCACAGACCCTGTTTGATTTCATCAGTAACCTATTCAAAGGCAAAACTCTTCTTAAAGGAAAGGAAACGCTGATAACAACATGTAAGGATCCTATCTATATGTAGCCCAGACGTATTGATTCATTTTAAACCTTTGAAAGTGTCTTGGTTTCTGCACATCTGCTCTGGATTCATTATTTATCTCTGTGCCAATCCTTTACTGTTACTGAACCAGAGCAACATCCACCCAGTTGCCTAAGGCAAAAATCTGGGTATCTCTTTGCTTCCTTCCTCTCCTCTGACAGTCACACCCATTGACTTCATCCACCATTCTGCCTGCTAAATATTTCCGAAATCTACCTACTTCCTCCCTGAATTCTCACCACCACCACCCTAGTTAAGCTGCCGTGGTCTTTCTCCAAGATAACTAAAACTCTTTTCCAATTTTCTCCCTGATTACATGCTTAGCCCTTCCGCACTACTCATCTTTCCAGACACAAACTGATCATATTTATTATTTCACCTCCTCTACATCTTGGCTGCCACATCAGTCACACCTTAGAACTCGTTGTTACTGAACACTGTCCCATGTGCAAACACCACAGATGCCAGCTTTCTACATTTCTCTCTCTCTCTTTGTTTCTTTTTCTTTCCTTTCTTTCCTTCTTTCTGTCTCTTTCTCTGTCTCTTTCTTTCTTCCTTCCTTCATTTCTCTTTCTTTCTGTCTTTCTTTCTTTGAGTTTCACTCTGTCACCCAGGCTGGAGTGCAATGGTGCAGTCTTGGCTTACTGTAACCTCCACCTCCCATGTTCCAGCAATTCTGCTGCCTCAGATTCCCGAGTAGCTGGCATTACAGGCACCTGCCACCACGCCCACCTAATTTTTTGTATTTTTAGTAGAGAAGGGGTTTCACCATGTTGGTCAGGCTGGTCTTGAACTCATGACCTCAGGTTAGCCATCGGCCTTGGCCTCCCAAAGTGCTGGGATTACAGGAGTGAGCCACCACACCTGATTATTATTATTTTTTAAGACAGAACCTCACTCTGTCTCCCAGGCTGGAGTGCAGTGGTGTGATCTTGACTCACTGGAACCTCCATCTCCTGGATTCAAGTGATCCTCCTGCCTCCGCCTCCACAGTAGCTGGGATTACAGGCATATGCTACCAGATCCACCTATTTTTTTTTTTTTTTTTTTGTATTTTTAGTAGATACGGGTTTCACCATGTTGGTCAGGCTGGTCTCAAACTCCTGACCTCAAATGATCCACCCACCTCAGCCTCCCAAATTGCTGGGATTACAGGCGTGAGCCAACACGCCCAGCCCCAACTTCTTACTTTGTGGCTGCAAACTCTATTCATCTTGAAGTCAACTAACTAATACAATAACTCTTCAACTTCACTGTGACTCTAATCCATTTACACTGTCACTTTCCCCACATTCAGTAGTCCCCTTCTCTTTTCACTGCCATTATTATTCTGCTTAGATTTTGTGGTCCGTCATTTGCAGTTGTCTGCTTCCAAATGCCATCTATTCAATGTTCTTGTCTCCTTTTTTCTCTCTACCATACTTTCCTGGCAAAACCCAGCCCTGAATGCAGTAAGGGCTAAACACCTGAGCAGCTAAAAACCACAACAGAGAAAAACAAAAACCCAAGAGAATAGTTTTACATCCTATGACTTTTCCTATTGAAATTGCTTTTCCACTCTCAAAGGTGTCATGCAAACTTACAAGTCTGTTGTAAAGATTAAGAATTAATATATGCAAAATGATTAACATATTACCTGGCATATGAGAAGCACTCAATGCATATTGACTACTGTTGTTGTTAATATGATTATTTTTGTTGTTATTATCATCATCATTAACCCGACCTATTCTTAGCTGATGATTTCTCCGCTTACTGAATTCAGAAACTGGAAAACTTCAGATGAAAACTCTGTAATGTCGCTGTAATCTTTGCGGCAAATCTGAAAATCTCCTAATATTTCTATTTATCTTTGCATTCCTTTCTCTGAGAAAGTATTTCTTATTTTCCCAAGGTTGAGTCCTTAACATGTGATCTTGATCTTACATACTTTTTCTTTCATAAAACTTTTACATTTTTCCACTTTTTTCTTTTTCTTTCTTGTACCACACATAAAATACTAGTCATCATCTGAACTAAAGTATAACACCACATCTTCAGGACAATTCCTTAAATCAAAAATGTAAAGCATATTCCATAAAATGGTGCTGGGAGTCTGGCCTCTAGATGAGGAAGGACTTGGTCTGGGAGGAAAATAATCATTACTTGCTTCAAAAAAAGTGAGAAATCCTATAATGAAAGTCCTAGTTGATTCACATATTTGTATCCTGAAAGCCATTTCCTTCGGAGTTGTAATTCATTATCCTAAAGCAGTTTGTATGTATATGTCTGGTGCTTGTATGTCTAAAAGTGTAAGAAGCATCCTGACAGAAAGGCTGACTAATTACCTGAGGCATCATGATCTTTAATTAGATCAATAGGAGAAATCATCAGTAAACATCTTGAGAAGCTTTTGCTACATTGGCTGGGCCCTCCCAGGATCCCCAAGTATCAATACTAATCCATAAGAAAGTGTTCAGAAAAAATACGGTGGATTAACAAGGAGAGGAAGGATAATATGGATACAATTAATCATTGTTGTCACAGGACAAAAGCAAAAATCGGCTTAGCAAATGAGTTCAGAGCATTAAAGATCATGCCCTTCTCTGCCACAGCCTCAGTGCTACTCTCGGTTTCACAACCTATGACTGAGTTGGCAGAGACAAATGACAGTTTCATCACCAATGTATACTACTCTCCAAGGGAAAACCCTCAGAATATTTTACTTATAATGAAATCACCCAAAAAACCCACTGAGTGTGAATCACAGGGCAGAATCAAAGCTTTTCTGACTCATTGACTTTGTGGAGGACAAGGGTGGAGAGTGATGGGATTAGAGACCCAGCCAGTAGGTCTGTATTTGGCCATCATTTAGATCTTGGTTTTGTAACAATTCATCCACGAAAGGTTTGTGTGTAGATAGGAATGGGAAATGGAAATTACCATGTATCGGAATGGTTCCAAGTGCTGCAAACTTGTTTTTTCGCATCATTCCTCTTTTTCTTTCTTTCTTTTTTTTTTTTTTTTTTTTTTTTTTTTTTTTTTTTTTTTTTTTTTTTTTTTTTTTCCTGGGGGTTCTCTAAAGTTGTGGCAGAATTTAAAATGATTTTCTAAAGATCAGATCCTTGCAATATGTGTGCCCACAGTTCATCTGCCACCAAATGGAATAACACGGTAATAATATTCATAATAATGATAACCATAGAAATGATCATAGTGGCAACAATAATGACACAATGGGCATATGTACTGAGTTCATACCATTTGCCAGGCATGATGGTAAGCACTTACAATAGATGTTATTATCGCTCCCATTTTATAGATGGAGAAACCGAAGGCACAGCAAGGTGAATGTACATGCCCCAGCCAACCAGTAAATGACAGAATGCAAGGTCAAGCCCATGAAACATGCTTCCAAATCCTGTGTTCTTGGTCATTACACTATAGTAGAGTCCTCAAAGGAGGATTTGTCCTCTTGGTTTCTCTCACCAGGAAAGGGCTAAGATAAGTCATTCTGTTCATTCTACAGGTAGAGAAAACTGAGTCTCCAAGAGCCTGCAATATTCCCCATGTATGTAGAATTGGAAAGAAGTAGAGGGAGGCCAACCCAGAGTAATTCCAAAATTTTTGAGTAAATCTCTGCTGTGACTTGTTTAGTGGGTCATCCAGCTGCTTGCATGGGTCCATTAATTTTTTTTTTTTTTTTTTTTTTTTTTT
>NW_016107437.1:4145983-4155427 GCF_001604975.1 Cebus imitator
TTTTTTTACTTTTAAGTTCAGGGTACAATTGCAGGTTTGTTATGTATTCAAACTTGTATCATGGGAGTTTATTGTACAGATCATTTCATCACCCAGGTATTAAGCCTGGTACCCATTAGTTATTTTTCCTTATCTTCTCCGTCCTCCCACCCTCCACCCTCCAAAAGACCCCAGTGTGTGCTGTTCCCCTTTATGTGTCCATGTGTTCTCATCATTTAACTCCCACTTATAAGTGAGAACACATGGTATTTGGTTTTCTGTTCCTGTATTAGTTTGCTGAGGATAGTGGCTTCCAAGTCCATCCATGTCCCTGCAAATAACATAATTATGTTCTTTTTTATTGCTGCATAGTATTCCTTGATATGTGGTACATGTACCACATTGTCTTAATCCAGCCTATCGGTGGTGAACATTTAGGCTGATGTCATGTCTTTGCTATTGTGAATAGTGCTTCAGTGAACATATGTGTGCATGTGCCTTTATAATAGAATGATTTATATTCTATTATACCCAGTAATGAGGCTGTTGGGTCAAATAGTACTTCTGTCTTTCGGTATTTCAGGAATCGCTGCAATGTCTTCCACAATGGCTGAACTAATTTACACTCCCATCAACAGTGTGTAAGTGTTCCTTTTACTCTGCAACCTCACCAGCATCTGTTATTTTTTGACGTTTTAATAATAGTCATTCTGACTGTTGTTAGATGATATCTTATTGTGGTTTTGATTTGCATTTCTCTAATGATCAGTGACATTGAGCTTGTTTTCATATGATCATTGTCCTCATATATGTCTTCTTTTGGAAAGAGTTCATTCGGGTCTTTTGCCCAATTCTTTATGGGATTGTTTTTTTCTTGTAAAAAATTTCTATAAGTTTAAGGGGTACAAGTGCAGCTTCGTTACATCGATATATTGCATAGTGGTAAAGTCGGGGCTTGTAGTGTAACCATCACCCGAGTAATGTATATTGTACCCATTCAGTAATTTTTTATCCCTCATCCTTCTTACACTCTCCTACCCTTTTTAAAGGCATTTTAAAGGTCTCCATTGTCTGTCCTCCCACACTCCTTGTCCATGTAGATGCATTTTTTGGCTTCACCTTCTAAGTGAGAACATGTGGTATTTGGCTTTCCGTTTCTGAGTTATTTCACTGAAGATAATGGCATTCAGTTTCATGTAAGTTATTGCAAAAACTTAAATCAGCTGTGATGCCACCAGATATTCATGGGACACAGACCTCCACAGCTTTATAGAGCACCAGATGGTCAAGGTCTCAGGCAAAACTTGGTTTCCTGAAGGCTAGGCCAGACTTGGTGGTCTCCGAATCAACTGCATCAGTGTCGACCAAAAACAGCTCTTCTATTAAATATGGTAATTTTTGACAATTCCTTTAGAATAGGATTATGAAAGGTACTATTGACCCTTGTTGTTGGCTTTCACAAAGGATGTCAAGAACAAAGAAATTGAGATAATAATAGTCTGCCACTCATGGCATGTTATCATTCTTAGTGTTAAAAGTCTCTTTTATTTTATTATTTATTTTTTTATTTGTATACAATTTTTTTCTCAAATAACTAAAAATAGGACTACCATTCAATCCAGCAGTTGAGTTGTATCTACCCAAAGGAAAAGAAACTATTCTATTTTATTATTGTTATTTCCCCTTTTCCCCTACCAGGTATACACACCAGTGCACTTAATATATATGTCCTGCAAGTCACCTTCCATGTTTTATGATCATTTAATGTATACCTGAACCCTTAAAAATTATGGTGGTGCTTGTGTGTGTATGTTCTTAATTTGCATAAATAGTATTGTGCAATAAATCCCAACCTGTTTCTTACCATTCTTCTTTCACACTGGGTTTTTGAGATTTACTCACATTTGTTCTATGTAATGCAACACATGTATCTCCAGTTTTCTGGCCATCTTTTATTCTCTACCTTCATTCATTGACTCAAAAACAACCAAAGGAAAACTGTATTGTACTTAGGTAGTTTCTTTTTAGTTCTTTTCCTGAAGATACGAGCAAATATAATGTCAGGGATGAATTTTTTTATTTCAACCAAAGAAAAGGAGGGAAAATGGCCATTTCTGAACACTCGCTCAACCATTTTTTTGATCGCTAGGTCAGATATGGTATACTCATTTAATTCTTAAACCAATCCTGTGAGGCAGAGAACAGTATCTCCATTTTATCAGATGAGGATCCTGAGGACATATCCTCAGTATAAAGGCTACGTATCTTATTTGGGCATTCAGGTATTTTAGGAGGCAGAAGTAGGACTCAAATACATCTTTTCTTGAGTCCATCCATAATCCAATTCCAAGTAAAATCACTCAGTGCAAGGCCAGTATCCACACAGGCTCATAGGAATCCTGCACCTTTTTCAGGGCATAGTGCAGAGACAACAGTTCTTTAGAGGGGGTGAAAAAGGAAACCAGAGAACTTCTTTCAAAAGAGCATTGCATTTCTGAACAAAGAAAAAAAATACTAAAGTGAACTTGGTTCAACTAAAATTCTGGAAGATATTATCCATGAATGATGTAATTTAGTTTTCAGGGGCCACTGATTGATTTTAAAACACTGGGTTATTTCTAGAATGAGCGTTGTGTCTGGCCTGTCTTCATTCTCCTGCAGAATTTCTTCTTTTTTCTTCACCATCTTTAAGATGTACTATTGCTGCCCAGAGCTCCTCAATTTTTTCTGACAATTGTGGAAGGTGGAATAATGTACCCACCCCCCCCAACCCGGGAGGTCCACACCTGAATCCCAAGAACCTGTGACTATGTTACATTACATGGCAAAGAGGAATTAGGATTGCAGATGGAATTAAGATTGCTAATCAGCTGACCATAAAATAGGAAGATTATCCTGGATTAGCCACATGGGCCTAATGTAATCACATAATCACAAGAGTGAGGCTTGTGTTGGATTTCTAACCCACAGAACTATAAGGTAATATATTTGTGTTGTTTTAAGCCACTAAGTCAGTGGTAAATTGTTATGGCACCCACAGAAAATTAATACAATTATAATGTTAAGCCAGGTTTAGTATCCCATATCTAAAATGCTTGACACCCGAAGTGGTTTCAGATTCTGGAATTTTCTTTTTTGATTTTTGAATATTTGCATTAGACTTAACAGTTCAGCATCCCTAATCCAAAAATTAAAATCCAAAATGCTCCAGTGAGCATCTCCTTTGAGCACCACATACATGCACCAAAAGTGTGAAATTTTGGACTACTTCAAATTTTGGATTTTTTTTAATTAGAGAGGCTCAACCTGTATTTCTCACATACTTTTACATGCCAAGAGCTTTGTGCTAAGCATCTCACTTGTGTACTATTATTGCCCTTAATGTATGGGTGAGGAAACGGAGGGGTACCATGGTTGAGTAATTTGCCTAAGAACAGCTGGTAATTGGTGGAGCTGATGCTTAGTGCCCGACTCTATAACCAATCAAACAGCAGCCATTCAGCCTCCACAGTCCCACTTAACCAACCACAGGTAGAGACTGAATGGCTGCTGATTGACGGGATTCTGAATTATGTTATAGAGAATCTCATTGGTGTTGTTTGAATCATGTGATCAGGTCTAGTCCAATCAGAATTTGCTTAGGGAAGTGGGATCCTGTAGAAAAATAGTGGAGGTCCGATCTGCCTCTGTAGATTGAAAGGGCCAGAGAAGAGGAAGATTCATGGAACAACTTGTCTTCCTACCAAAAGCTGCCTGTTACAGAGTTCCCTCATTGGTATACTTTGTGGCCTCACCAGTTTCTATTCTCCTTGAGCTCTCCATTTTCCATGGACTAACATCCTCCTTTCCTGGGTGGGTAGGTTAGTGGCCCACAGAGTAATTTTCAAACACTGTTCCCTCATGCACACACCCACTTTTGACATTTGTTCATTGAAATTACCGAGATGGTGTGTCTGTTCTGTTCTCTAGCCTAATAAGGGGCTCTTTGTAACCAAGGAAATAGATCTGCTTTTGAACCAAAAAGATAGATAAGAGGCATGTAATTCCCATCTAGGATCTTTATATAGCAAATATCAACTCCCTTTGTTCTGTTACTTCCCACTAACAAAATGCCAATGAGGTTTGCAAGGCAGCATCGGTTTAGATTTTCCTGTTGACTTATAATCAGTCTGTCTTAATCACCCACAGTGTTAACACATGGTGACTTGCTCGGACAAGGGTTTCATAGGGGCAGCTCTGGGTTTTTCAGACAATATTAAAAACTTGCCTAAATAATGAGAGCAGTTGAAGTGAGAGGGGACAGACTCTAGAGATGTGTATGTGACTTTGCTGGGTAAGCACCAGCTCTCTGAAGGTCAAGTGCCAGGTTCCTGAGAACACTGGTTTATAAAGAGAAGGAGGGGGTGCTGGGAGCTCTAATACCACACAGAGCCACTGCTGCACTCACGAATGCATTGACAGTTATAGCATTTCTGTTGCAACAAGTGCCCTTTGAGTTTGCATGATTAGACTTTTTCAATTCCAAGTTGCATGTCTTTCCACATTTTACCATTACTGAAAACATGGAACAACTGACAGTTGCTGGGTATATTTATTTTTGTGTTTTTCTTCCAGAAAGGTGCTATTAAATCAGTGATGTGTCTTACAAATATGGCATCTTAGAATCAGGAAAATGTAATAATACATTTCATGTAGGGATGATTACTTTTGTTTAGATAGTAACAGATAAAGAGCACCAATCTTTATCTGGTCTGGAAGGGAGGGTCTAGGTTACATATGTAAAGAGACCAAGCTCTTTAAAAGATATGTAGAAGTTAGGAGGTCCATTATTTTTACCAGAGTTCTCCGAAGGGCCCCTGTGATGGTTTATTTTAGGTCTCAAAGTGACTGGATTAAGGGATACCTAAATAGCTGGTAAGGTATTATTTCTGGGTGTGTCTGTGCATGTGTTTTGGGAAGAGATTGGCATTTGAATCAGTGGACTGAGTAAGGAAGCTCTGCCCTCGACGTGGGGGGCACCATCCAATCAGCTGAGGACCTGTATAGAACAAGAAGGCAGAGGAAGAGTGAATCTGTTTTCTCTGTTTTCTAGAGCCGGAACACCCTCTTCTCCTGCCTTTGGACATCAGAATTCCAGATTCTCTGGCATTCAGGCTTTAAGACTTGTACCAGTGGCCCCCTGGGTTCTCAGGGTTGTGGCCTCGGATTGAGAGTTACACCATCACCTTCCTTGGTTCTGAGGCTGTTGGACTTGCACTGAGCCATGCTACCGACCTCCCTGTATCTCCAGCCTGTAGACTGCCTTCTGTGAGATTTGGCCTCCATAATCACATGAGCCAATTCCCCTAACAAATCACTTCTCAAATCTTTCTCTGTCTATATATCTTACGGGTTTTGTCTCTGTAGAGAACACTGACTAATACAGCTTCTAAACTGATAAATGCTGATAGGCCCGTTGAGTTGAGATTGCTTCCTGTCCAGCTTCAGGACTCCGTCCTCTGAAAACCACGCTTGGGATCTTCAGGTGAGAGCCTCTTTATGCTAATTGCAGACATGCCTTTGCAGAAGTGGTTTTTTGCAGAAGTGGTTTTTTGTAGTTGCACCTTTGGGCCTCAGAGGCCCACATTCCTCTAAGACACCCCTAAGCTCCTGTGCTCATTTTTGCAAAGAAAGAGTGAAGAAAAAGCTGAGCCCTGGGGTCTTAATTCTGAATGGCTTGTTGAATGGCTGGCTTTAAGATTTTGTTCCTTGTTACACAGACACCCTCTTTATTCTTCAAAAGAGGCTTTGGTGAAGTCAGAGTAAGTAGGACTTAATCTTACAGTGCAACCTGGCTGTTTCAGGGAACATGAAGCCCACAATATCTTCTACCAACAGTACTTCCTAGAAAAGGCTTGCAGGTTTTTCCCCACAGTAAATATGGCCACCATCTATTGGGCACTGATGGGCAGGCACTGTGCTAAATTCTTTATATGAATAAACTTTTATATTAATTGTCTCATTTTTTCATAATAATCCCCATCACACAAGTGAGGAAACTGAGAAACAGAGACCTTTCTCAAAATCACATAGCAAAAAGTGGCAGAGCCAAGACTCAAACCCAGATCTCTGTCATTTCAAAGCCCAGTCTCTTCGTCTCTTACCCACACTGCCTGTCATGAACCACTTGTCCTTCTCTGTCCCAGAGCCCCCCAGACAGACAGCGTTAAAGCTACCAGGGAAAGCAAGTGGCAGCTGCTCCCAGGTAAACATATTCTTCTGTATAACATGGTTTTCTACTCTTCAGTTTGTGGACTGGTGGGTGGCAGAAAAGGCAGAGGAGATAAAAGACAATGCAACACACTGTGAATAGTGGAAGGATAAACGGAGGACTGTCAACGTGCAAAGGAGGTTGAACATGCAAAGGAAGGAAGCCAGGACAGTTGCACAGGCATCTGTCCCATTTCCCCATCCCACCCCTGCCATTTTCCTCCCAGGCTGTGATGAATCTGAGGAAGATAAATAAATACTTGCCCAGGTTACTGTTTATTTCTTTAGAACTAGGGAAGACTGCATCTCCCCTGCTTTCACTTGGAAAAATCACTGTGTTAGGATAATTATGAATCATCCTTTGATCTGTCTCTATATCTGCAAAGCATAAATAGCGTCAGCTGTTGAGGTCTGATTGCTTGATATTTCAGGTTTATATTTTGAAAAACACAAGTCTTGGTTGCTAACACCAGTAAATAATTTACTCTAGTCTGAAATACGAGCTCCAGGCAAGAAACATGAGATCAAACACGGGAAACTGCAGAATGATAGCAAACACACTGCTATCCTGTGAAGGGTTTTTCTAAATTCACTGCTGGAAGACAGGGAGAAATGACAACAGGTGGAGCGTCAGCCAAGGTCCTTCTGGCTCCAACCCAAATAGAATGGCTTTGCTGACATCAAAGGAGGCTGGAGAGATGAGTATCAATTTGAGCATGGAGAAAGGACGTGATAGCTGAAGGAGGGCTTCCTCAGCTTCTAACACCAAAGCATTTCTCCCTCCACCCCAAGGCCTTGGTTGTGCCAAGCTCAGTAGCAATGCCAACTTCTCATATCTCCTTTAAAAATCATTCTGAGCCACAGGAGTGTGGAATAGAGGGAGAACAGAGTGCATGGCCTGATTTCTTTGATTTCATAAAATCTGGGACAGAAATAAAAATTAGCAAAAGCAGTTTCTTTTAATATGAGGGTTTATTTGATGCTTTTGTTGTGACATTAAATGAAAAGGCAGGATTTTTCAATGCAGCTGTAGTATGATCACAATGAAGTTCAAGTCAACAGCAAAATTCCTGGAGCGAGCAAAACCAACAATAAATACATTAATGCATTATCAGTGGTTTCCACAGGGAGAAGGGGACATAGTATATCCAGCACTTTCTTGTTGCAATATGAGCAGGGTCCCAGTGGAAATGTAGGGGCTGCTGTGTTGTCCTTAAGACTGTTCTGGAAGGTAACAGTACGCTTCTGTGATGGGTAGGACCTCCCTTGAAAAGGAGAATCTTCCTTCGGCCAGCAAGTTTTTGTTAAGTGGAAAGGGTAGCAATTGGCCCTCACTACTCACTGCTTGATTGGTAGTGACTATCTGGGATACTGGGGTGAGAAGGATTCTGAAATCAATGGACTAAAAGACCTGATTGATTAGTGATGTCTACCTGGGAGCATGGGGTGCTATATTTGACATCTGGATTTTGAGTAAGATACTTGTATTCAAATCCTGGTTTAAAAAGCATGGGATTTTGAACTTTAAAAAGTCTCTCTCCTAATGCTATCCCTCCCCTCACCCCCCACCTCCCAACAGGCTCTGATGTGTGAGGTTCCCGTCCCTGTGTCCATGTGTTCTCTCTCATTTTCTTTGATCAGCTACCTAATCTGTTACCAGCCTAAGGGGATTACATAACATAATCCATGAGGATGTTGCTGGCACAAGTAAATGCTCAGTACAATTCCTCTGTCTCTTCCCATTTCCTTTCCTTTCCTTTTCATTCTTCAGGACCCAAAGACCATAAGAGAGTTTTATTCTCTTTTCAGAACTCTCACCAATACATTCAGCATAATCATAAGTGCTTCAAACCAACCAGTGGAACGCCTCCGGATAGAGAAAGATGGAAAGCCTCTCTTTGCCTTATGCCTGACCAACATAAACTGTTGAGAGTTATGGAGTCCCAGACATCAACAGCAGCTGTAATAACCTTTCTCTTTGCTGTTTTTAGCCATAAAAAGATGAACATGATATGATTGACAGGCCTAGAAGACAGGTTGTTTTAGGACCAAATAGTGTTAGAAGGACCTGCCAGAATGAGGAAAACAGAAAAAAGACGTCAATATACTGTGTACAACAGTAAGCTTAGCAGATTACTGATGGAAATTTTGGAATACCTCCTCAGAGGCCAGAAGCCCAGAAATTAAATAGCTCTTTATTCCTGAAGGTAAAGAATTTCTTGATTAGGCTGAGAAATGCAGTTCCCATCCATTGGACTTCAACTGGAGAAGGATTTCTAGTTTTAGATTCTCCATGACTCATATTTTCTTCTTTATTCTGTAGACTGATCCACTCTTTTTTTAAAAAAATGTATATTTTTAGATCCTGGTCTGCAGAGCAATAAATCAGCAAAATTCCAATAATTAGTACTGGGGAGAATCAACTTATTAATACTGTTGCCATTTTCATTTTAATAATTTTTTTGCAGGGGGAGGCCAAGGTAGAAGGATCATTTGAGGTTAGGAGTTCAAAACCAGCCTGGCCAACATGGGGACACCCCATCTTTACTAAAATTACACAAATTAGCCAGGTGTGGTGGTGGGCATCTGTAATCCCAGCTGCTTGGGAGGCTGAGGATAACTGCCTGAGCCAGGGAGGCGGAGGTTGCAGTGAGCAGAGATCATGCCACTGCACTCCAGCCTGGATGACAGAACAAGACACCATCTCAGAAAAATAAATAAATAAATAATATATATTTTTGCTCAGAACTGGCAGCATGGTAGGTGGGAAAGCTGAGTAAGTATAGGATTCTATATAATATAGGTGGAAATTCCAGTTTACCACCTTATTTTTACCTCTCTGAGACTCAGGTCCTCATATGTCAAATGACACTACAGGTATTTACACATTTCAGGAGTTTGGTAAGATCTGAAGTTTATGGGTCACTTCTTTTTTTTCTAGCAGATGTGGTTGGTGCCAGTGTCACTTTCCTTGTGTGAAGCAGGTTCACTGTGCACTGGTTACCAACTTGTGTGAGTGTTGTGAGACAGAACACCCACACACATCACATTAGTTAAAGTGAATTCATTATTTGCAGATAGGCAGCGAGGGATGATAAAAGCCTAGGATTCATGTTGAGCTGGTCCCCCAAGGCTCAAGAAAGCTGCTCAGGGTGGACAGAGTTTCATCTGCGTAGCTTGCACCATAGCTGGCTTCTGCAGGATTCTGTGCATCTC
>NW_016107437.1:4155858-4157230 GCF_001604975.1 Cebus imitator
GCTGCTGTTCCCCTCTCTGTGCTCTGGTGTGGAGCTGGTGGCTGGAGAATGGGAATTCTTACTTTTGGAGAAAGACTGTGTGGGGCAACAGTGGGTGCTAGGTGCTTTGAAGACCCGGTTCATAGCAAAAATTCATTCATTTAATCCACCAAATCGAGGTGTACTTTGCGGACAATGAAATGCACATGTTCGAGGGGCAGTTTGATGCATGTTGGTGGATGCTCTCACCACTGTAACCCCACAATCAGGATATGACTATTTTCTTCACACCAAAAGATTTCTCAGGCCCCTGGGTGCTAAATCTGCTCACTTTCAGCTCCTGGCAGCCATGGGTCTGTTCTGCAAGGAAGCTGGGCCTTGTCTTCTGTAGGACTTTGTGGACGTGGCCCACATGGGGTGGTACCTGGACTGGCTCCTCCACTCGGCTCTTGGGAGTCACCATGGTGTTTGGTGAGTGTCGTGAGTGGATCTGTTCCTTCTCCAAGCCGTGTCCCGTTGCACAGACGTGCCGCTCTGTGTGTCCGCTCACCTGCTCAGGGACACCTGGGGTATTTCGCATCTTCACTATGAAATATAAGCTGCTATCCATATTTTTTTGTAAGTCTGGGTGGGAACACGTTCTCATGTCTCTTGGAGAAGCAACTGGAAGTGGACAGGTGGGTTGTAGGTGACACACACTGTCTAACTGTGCAAGAAGCTGCCAACTTGTTCTCCAAGTGCCTGCTCCGCTTGACCTTCCCCCCAGCAAAGCATGTGGGTTCCAGCACCTCCCGCCCTCAGCAGCTCTTGTGTGGTCGGTGTTTGTGTTTGTAATTTTAGCCTTTTTATCAGGTGCATTGTGCTTCAGTGCACATTTCCATGCAGATGAATGGTGTGAGCTGTTGCTTTGTGTACTCACGTATGTGAGTGTTCTTTGGTGAATGAAGTGTCTGTTGGAAGTTGGGGTATCTGCATCAGGTGTTTGTCATCTTATTACAGGGTGATGAGTTCCTTGTAGATTCTAGATCCACATCTCTTGCCAGATGCACGCATCGCAGATGGTTACACCTGCTAAGCCTCTTGCCTTCTCATTCTCTTCACAGCATCTTTCAAACATTTTTAACTGCGATAAAGTCTGACTGATAAAGCCATGGGTCTGTTCTGCAAGGAAGCTGGGCCTTGCAGAATAGATAAAATATTTTATTTTATTGTAAATAACTTTCTCATTCTTGATATTGTTATTTTGTGTTTTCCTGCCTTTATTTCCTGCTCATTGCAGCCAGAGATTTATCAGTTGTATTGATATTCTCAAAGAACCAGATTTTGGGTTCATCAATTTTTTCTATTGTTTTTCCGTTTTCTGTGTCGTTGATTTTTGCTCTGATCTTTATTA
>NW_016107437.1:4158226-4186148 GCF_001604975.1 Cebus imitator
CCCACGAGGTCTAAGACCCACGCCACGCTCCCCACCATGGGAGCTGCACACCCCCATGGCCGGCGCTCCTTGTCACAGCTGCTGAGGCCCTTCTGCCCCTAGATTCCTGGTGCCCACCTCCCTGGGGGTGCTCCTGACACAGCAGCCTCCCCACCCATCCTCCTGACAGCCTCCCTCATTCTCACCTCTTGCTTCTGTTTCCTGCTGCAGCGGTGGTAAGGGTCCTTGCAGGTGCTCACCGTGTGCCTCCCCCAGCGCAGGTCTGGCAGCAAGTGGGTCCCCCTCAACCTCTGATGAAAAAGGGGGTGAGGCCTGGGTCTCGGCAGCTCACCCAGCCCTTGAACTTGCTGTGGCCCCAGGACTGACCAGGCTGGGCAGCCATCCACACTGATCAGCACCACCAGTGACCATGATCGCCAGGGAAATGTTCCCACACGGGGAATTTCCACTTTGATCCGGACCCAAATAAAGATCCAAAGAAAGAATATGAAGGAAATGTGTGCATGTTCTGGGGGGACTCCCATTCTCTGCTCAAAAGTGGAATGATTTATGATTAAAGGAAACGCAGGCAGACTGGAGCCCCTCGTGTCCGACCTGGATGGAGTCCACCTGGGGCCAGCAGCAGACCCTGTCTCTTTAATCACAGAAGGTTGTGTTTCTGCATCTGGGCACCTGTTTCCTCAGTGAGTGTCGAGTGAGAAGCCAGGGAAGGCTGCAGGCAGTCAGCGAAGCACCCAGGTCCCGGTAAGCCTCCCACCCTCTGGCTCCTGACCCACTTTCTTTGGGTGGAAAGAGGTGGTTGGGGAGGTGGAGAGGCCCTGGCTGGGGTGCAGCTGGTTTCTCGGGCTGTGGTGTGTGCTGGGAGCTGCTAGAGGTGGGAGGTGGGGTCTCTTCTTGCTGTTTCTGTCAGAGTCATCTTCCTGTGACCCGCAAGCCCGAGCTCACGTTGCCTGGGACAACCTTGCCTGGCACTCAGATTCCCATGTTGGTGGGCCCCGTAGCCAAGAGGAGGGCGCAGAACACACACACACCAGGCACTGCCCCTGGGAGGGCTGCGGGCCCCACGGGCTGCAGCGTCCATTCTGCAGAACCAAGGCTCCGGTGCCTGCCAGGCTGGCACGTGGCTGTGTGCACCTCGCCTAAGGCCTCATAAATCAGCAGTGCCCTGTCTTAGAAACCAGGCACTCACCACCCCTCCCAGGCTCTAAAACTGCAGCCACAGCCACAGGCATCTTTGCTCTGCTCCAGGAAAGCTGACTGGCTTCTTCCAGGGCTGGGGTGACGCCATCTTGCCCTTTCAGTGTAAGTGAAACCTGGGCTGTGGCCACGCACACCCTGCTGCGGCCTGAATGTCGGCGTCCTCCAGATTCATCTGCTGAAGCCCTGACCCCTGAGGTGATGGTGGGGTTTTGGGGAGGCTGATTAGAGTATGAGGTCAGCCCCCATGAATGGGGGCCCTCATGGAACAGGCTGGGGGGCTCCTCTGCCCCATCCCCCCTCCGAGGACACACTGAAGGTGCAGCGTCTGTGACAAATGTGGAGTCTGTGAGGAATGCCGCGTCTGTGAGGAATGGGGTGTCTGTGAGGAATGGGGTGTCTGAGGAACGGGGTGTCTGTGAGGAACATGGGGTCAGTGAGGAACAGGTCATCTGTGAGGAACGGGGCATCTGTGAGGAACGGGGCATCTGTGAGGATTGGGGTGTTTGTGAGGAATGTGACATCTGTGAGGAACTGGGCGTCTGTGAGGGTCTGTGAGGAATGGGGCATCTTGAGGAATAGGGCATTTGTGAGGAATGGGGTACCTGTGAGGAATTGGGCATCTGTGAGGAACAAGATGTCTGTGAGGAACGGGACATCTGTGAGGAACACAGCATCTGTGAGGGATGGGGTGCCTGTGAAGGTCTGTGAGGAATGGGGCATCTCTGAGGAATGGGGTGTCTGTCAGGTTTGGGGTGTCTGTGAGGGTCTATGAGGAACAGGGCATCTGTGAGGAATGGGGCATTTGTGAGGAACGGGGTGTCTGTGAGGAATGTGGTGTCTGTGAGGGTCTGAGGAACAGGGTGCCTGTGAGGAATGGGGCATCTGTGAGGACTGGGGTGTCTGTGAGGGTCTGTGGGGAATGGGGTATCTGTGAGGAATGGGGCATTTGTGAGAAACGCAGCATCTCTGAGGGTCTGTGAGGAATGTGCCCTCACCAGAACCTTGTCTCCCAGCACCCTGATTTTGGATTTCCCAACCTCTAGTACTACGAGAAATACATTTTTGTTATTATTTATTTTTCCTTCTCTAAAAATTTATTTTTGAGACAAGGTCTTGCTCTGTCGCCCAGGCGGGAGGAGTGGTGTGAACATGGCTCACTGCCGCCTTGGCCTTCCATACGAAAGCAATCCTCCTACCTGAGCCTCCCCAGTAGCGGGGACCACAGGTTCACACCTCCCTGCCTGGCTAAGTTTTAAAATATTTAGTAGAGATGGGGTCTCCCTGTGTTGCCCAGGCTGGTCTCAAACTCCTGAACTCAAGTGATCCTCCCACTGGCCTCTGAAAGTACCGGGATTACAGTACTTTCAGCCTCCTTTTCATTTTTTAAATATTTTTTTTTGCAGAGATATATTCTCGCTATGTTGCCCAGGCTCGTTTCAAACTCCTGGCCTCAAGGGATCCTCCCACTTCAGCCTCCTAAAGTGCTGGGATTACAGGTGAGAGCCGTTTCACTTGGCTCAAGCTTCTGCTGTTTAGAAGCCACCCACTCTAAGCTACTTTCTTATAGCAGCCCAGAGGGACCCAGGCACCCTCTGACTGACCCCCTCTGGAGTCCACTCCACTGTCTGGCCACAGCCGTGGGGGCTGCAGCCGAGATGGCCCTCTTGCTAGGTGTGAGGTGGGGCTTCTTTGTGGCCATGGCATCAGTGTCCCAGAAGGGCACAGGAGGCTGTCCAGCTATGGACGCCGGCTCAGAAATTCACAGGGCATCTCTGCCACATTGCCTGGCCCAAGCAAGTCCTCAGGCCAGGCGGGGCCAAGACCCCACCTCACAGCGTGGTGCCCAGGGGTGTGGATGAGGCAGTGTGACTCATGGGGACATTGTTATGGTGAGGGACATCTAGGGTGGGCAGAAAGCAATCGATTTATTCATATCTTTGGAGTCAGCTGTGTTCCTCTGGCTTTCTGGAGCATCCCTTTAAAACAAGCCAGGTCTGCGCCTGGAGCTACATCTGGCCACGAAAGGCAGTTTGCTGGAATTCATTTCAGGCCTTGTGCAGCGTCAGTGTTTTGGCTCCGCCTCCGCCTGCCACTCAGCAGCTTCCAGAGCCACCAGCACTGCGGGGACTGGGGTTTGGGACCAGAGCACACATCCTCTGTCTCCTCTGGCCAGGCCTGGGGCCCCCACCTACAGCCACAGTCCAGGCATCACGTGTGACTCTTGTCAGGAGACACAGACGCCAGTCAGTGTCCACACACTACAGGGCTTTGGGCCGGGACCAGCTCCTGACTTGGAAGCAGTGCAGGAAGGCGGGCAGTGAGGCTGAGGGGCCCCAAGTCACCAGCCACTCTCAGCCCAGGGCCAGGACCCCTGGGGGGGGGGGGATGAGGGCGGGGATGTCCTTAGACGATCCCCTAATTTATAACTGCGGAAACCCAGGGAGGGGCCAGAGGTGGCCCAAGGCCCGTGTCTCCACTCCCTGAGGCCTGGCCAGAGCAGGGCACTGAGCTGGGTGGGCACAAGGCCTGAGAGTCCCTGAGGTGTTCCCGTGGGACACACTGCTGTGTTGTGTTCAGTTCATTCTTTAGACATGACTACAGAGACTCTAAAGTGGCTCTACTGCTGGCTCTCAGGTCATGCCTGCCTCCCTTCATCCAGAACCCTTGGCACCACCTCCTACGGGAAGCCCTCCCTGACCCCCACCGCAGGGTGATCTGCTCTGGGCCCTCATACGACCCCATGCGATCACTGCCCTCACACTGCACACCAGACCCAGAGGATGACACAAGGGGCTAGAGCTGAGCCCATTGGTCACAGGGTGGGTGGGGGGCCGGTGGTCTGACCGCCCCTCTCAGAGCTTTCCCTTCCCTGAGTCCTCATCCTGCTCCTGGATAGGCAGGTCTGGGCCCCGGACTCTGCCTCCACTTAATAAACGTCTGTTCAATAAAAGCAGAAGGAGCCATGAAGGCACTGGTCTGGGGTGTCGGAAGCTGGAGTGATGTTTGCGTATTTTATTACAGTCGGAGTGGTCCACAGTGCACTCCCTGTTTACGTGCTCATTAAAGAAAAACGTGCCGAAGAAGTCATTGCCTGTGCTACGGTTAAAAACTGCCGTCTCTATTTTATTTATTACTGTATAGGAAAATGGAGAGGTGCTGCATTTGTAATCTCTCGTTTATTTATGGCTACATAGGAAAATGGAAAGGTGCGGCATAATTTAGTAATTAGAACTACAGGCTTTCGTTTTCTATAATTGCATGGTTTTATTCAGCAGAACTGTGACTCTCATTTTTTTCTTAGCCCAGGTCCCTTCTGACCTCCTGCAGGATCCTGGGTGAGGACGCAGGAGCAGGGTCAGCCTCCACCCTGTGGCTGCTGGGTCAGCCTCCACCCCGTGGCTGCTGGCTCAGCCTCCACCCTGTGGCTGCTGGGTCAGCCTCCACCCCGTGGCTGCTGGCTCAGCCTCCACCCCGTGGCTGCTGGCTCAGCCTCCACCCTGTGGCTGCTGGGTCAGCCTCCACCCTGTGGTTGCCCGGCCCTGCTCAGAGTAGGAGATGGGAAGGGACTCATGTCAGTTAACAGGGAAACAGAGATAGGGAACCTGGGGGCCACCCAATCAAAGACCACTTTTCCCTGGAACCTAAATCCCACCCCCGCAAGCAATGGAGGCTGCTAGACGTTCCCGAAAAAGGGGCAGCTACAGTGGCCTCATCCCAGGCTACCCTGCCAGACTGTGTCCTGAGGGCAGCGTCGTTCACTCAGGTTGTTATGTAGGTGTCCTGCCTGTGAACCTCAAGTATAGAGGATGGATGGCACCGTGACTGTCCCAGGTTCCAGCCTCAGCATGGGCTGTGGCGTCAGTTGGGTCCCTAAGGCTCAGACTGGCTGGATGTGGAGGAGGAGGTGGTGGGTGCGGGGGTTGCTGGCAGGGTGGAGAGGAGGAGGTGTTAGGTGCGGGGTGCTGGTGGGGTGCAGAGGAGTAGGTGGCAGGTGTGGGGATCCTGGTGGGGTGCAGAGGAGGAGGCGGGTGTGGGGGTGCTGGTGGGGTGCAGAGGAGGAGGTGGTGGGTATGGGGGTGCTGGCAAGGTGCAGAGGAGGAGGTGGCAGGTGCAGGGGTGCTGGCAGGGTGCAGAGGAGGAGGTGGTGGGTGCAAGGGTGTGCTGGCAGAAGCAGCTCACTGGACTCCTCAGCCCGGGAGCCAACCAAGATCGCTGCTGAGAACACAATCCTGGGTCCCTGGGCCGAAGCATGGACACTGCTCACCAGGCGCCTTGACATCCAGGGTCCTGAGGACTGCCACCCCTCAGCCCCGATCCCGGGGTTCCATGCCGCCCCTATGTCCTCCCAGAGGAGGGTCTGGTTCTGCAGGTCTCGCTCTGTGGTCACATCCTTGTGGGTCCTCCGACCCCCACAGCCTCAGCCAATGCAGCTGTGGTGTCCTTGAGGCTGGACAGGCCAGCTCCCACTACACCCATGTATCACTGGAAGTCCCTGGCTGTCCCCAGCTGATGAGAAGAGTGAGTGCCTGGGGGTGACTTTCACAAGGCCATGCCGATGGGGACCAAGACAGTGAACTTGGGGGCCTCGGCATAACCAACTGTGTGGCCCAGACTAGCACCTGCAGCCTGGGAGCCTGGGGCCTGAACCTGGAGAGGGGGAAGCTCAGGTGACCTGCAGGTGGTAGCAAGAGCCCCTCATCGCCCCTGAGGACTCCGAGTGCAGTCTCTTGTTGTGATGACTCTGAGCCGTCCCAGCAACAGCCCCACCCACCCACCTGGCAAGCACAAGGCACACCTGGGTGGAGACTCTCACGGTAAGGCCATCTGTGGCTGATGGGTCTGGGCTCATGGCCTCTGTTCCAGCATGGATCCACATGCATTTGTGAAGATTTACTTTTCTCTGAAATAGAAGGAGCTAAGAATTAATGTTCTGGGTGGGTTTTGTCAGTGGAAGTCAACTGTGTATGACAGCCATGGCCTCGCAGGATGTTCTGCATCCCTCCCTCTGGAAGCTGTGGGGCCATAGGTCATGGCCAGACCATCTCCCACACTGTGGCAGCTTCTGCCACGTTCCTTAGAGCAGGGATGGTGCCTGCTGTGCTGGGGGAGGCGGCACCATGGTAGGGCCCACAGAGGTAGCAGAGCTGATGTGGCCTGGCCGCTGAGGGTGCTGTGTGGCGTGGCTGGGGCCCCCTGGGTCTGCTCTGAGGGGCGCTGGCTCAGGGTGGCTGTGGTGACCATGAGGAGCCTGCTGGGAGGCCCACCCTTGCTAATCAATTGCTATGGTTTTGAAACAGAAACTGCATGAGTGTCAGAAATCTCCTGTCGGCGCCGCCTGTGGGCATCTGTCTTCCGCTCAGCATTGCAAACTGCATGGACTTCTATTTACCCATCAGGATGAGTAATTTACAGGTGAGTCCGTGATGAGCCTGAACTGTGACTCTTCTTCAGCACCAGTGCATGTTCACTGCCTCACCAAAGGGGACGTCAATTAGGTAAGATGTGGGGAGAGCGAGGCATGTCTTAGCCGAACCCCACCCACCGCCGGCACCTTTGCTGACCATCTGTTGTTTGATGTGGTGAGTGACAGCCATGGTAGGATTGGGATTCAACTTTGCAGTGACCTTCCACTTTCCAGGGACGTCTCAAGCCCACCTCGCTGCTCCGGCCTCATTGCCCCAGGCCGCAGCCATGGCAGGGCTGGCTCTGCTATATGGGCCCGAGGGAGGACCTGGGGGGCACAGCCCAGGATGACCACAGTGACATGAAACCTTCGTGACCTTAATGCCCTGAGATTTGGGGCATTTGCTCATCATCGGTAGCCAAGCCCCCACTCACAGCTGACGCTTGTGAAAAGCATTCGTGGTTTCACTTCAAGTCTTAGCCTCAGCACGTGCTGGCGAGAGTGACCGCTGGCTCTGGAGCTGGACTGTGGAGTCTTAGATTCTCACCATCCCACCTTGGCGGGTCCCCACTCTCTGCACCAGTTTCTTCATCGATGAATTTGGGGTGACAACAGCACCCAGGTGAGGAGGAGGATCAAGCAGGTCGACCTGGGAGGCAGTTGGGGCAAAGCCCCTGGGACGGTTCCTGCCTATGGATGCTGCTTTTGCCATGAGAATGGCTCCTGGTCACCGGCAGGAAGGCAGACAGGTGGTAAGGGCATGGGAGAGAGACATGAGGATGGCCGTGAGGAGTGTTTCCGTGTCTCATTAACCAGTCCTGACGCCTGGTAGTGAGCGAGGCAAACCCACCCGAGCTCCTGTCCCATGTACGTGGTGCCCCTCGCAGCTCCAGATGATGCGCTAGCTGCCTCAGGGGAGCCGACTGGCTCCCTACGGCCGAGGGTGCACGTTCCCTTGCCCATGGGGAGGCCGAAGCTGCTTCTTCCAGGGAGAAAGCTTTGGCATCAGACGTGAATGAAGTAAAAGCGACAAGCTTTAAAAAAGGTCACATTCCAGTGGGAGCAATCAAGGAATGGTTTTTCCAGTAATGCCCCCTTGCCCACATTGCCAGATTTGTGCTTTGTACTGGAAATGCCACCTGTGCAGCCTGGCACCCTGGCAGTGGGCCCCCTCCTTGGCTGGGGACGGAGACCTCTGCCTCTGAGGGCCCAGGCCTCACAGACTGCAGATGCTGCTGCCTGGAAAAGACCCAGCAGGGGGTGTTGGGAGGTGTAGCTCAGAAGAGATGGAGTCGGCACTGGGAAAGGCGCTCGCCTCTGGGGCAGGGATGTGGGTGCCAGATCCCAGTGCCAGGGTGTCCTCTGGATAGGCTGTGCAAGAGCAGTCTTGGGATCCATTTTCGGTACCATGAGCTGTGTTTAAAAGTTTGTGTACGGAAGTGTCCAAATTTCCAATTTTTCCCAGGAATAAGAAGAAATCCCAGGGCCCAAGAGAAGGTAAATCCAGAGAGCTCTGCTGGGCTTCCTCTGGGATGCCTGCGTTCCCCTCACACCTGACCCTGATGTGGGCTTTCGAAGCCTGTTCACGGTGTCTATGGCTTTTCCAAATGTTCCAGCTTTTTCTGCCATGTCTGTGCAAGAAATTAGCTTTGCTGTTAAGAGAATAAAATAAATATATTTTAAAAAACTGTTTTTTTTTGTTTGTTTGTTTGTTTGTTGTTTTTGAGACGAAGTCCTTCTCTGTCACCAGGCTAGAGTATAATGGCACGATCTTGGCTCACTGCAATCTCCGCTTCCCGGTTCAAATGGTTCTCCTGCCTCAGCCTCCTGAGTAGCTGAGACTACAGGCATGCACCACCACGCCCAGCTAACTTTTGTATTTTTCTAGTAGAGACAGGGTTTTGCCATGTTGGCCAGGCTGGTCGCGATCTCCTGACCTCGTGATCCACCTGCCACAGCCTCCCAAAGTGCTGGAATAACAGGCGTGAGCCACCACGCCTCACTCCAGAGAGTATACTTCTAATCTTTGCATCTTATGGATTGCAGACATATTCAGAGCACCATGTTGTGATTGTTGGAAGTGGAGGTGAAAATCAGAAATGACTCCCAGGTCTGTGGGGCCTCATGAACAACCTAAGGATTGGAACCTTTGAAAAAAACTGAGGACAAGAATGGAATGATTCTATGGCTCAGGAAGTTTCCCATAAGGAAAACTTCATCTCATAGAAAATAAAATCTCTGCTGAAGCCTTCTAGTTTGCCCTAAATTGAAATACACAGAGCCCTTCCTTAGTCATTATCATCACATGGTGTAATACTGGTGATTTTATATCACTGTGGACCCAGAAACTTATGCACCATTCTAGGGCCATGTGTAAAATATACGAAACTGCCATCAGTTACTGACCTGTGGACAAAATAGCATCATATTAAAGTGGCTTATATATTTAAAAAGATCTTGCAGATTACTCAACAGTTAATGCTTTTGTGTAACATTTAGTCTTTGGTCTGCTCATTTTCTTATAGTGCCTGTGGTATAGACAGAATCAGCCTGTGAAAATAGAGGACACAGGTATTTATAAAGCAAGCAAACAAATGTGTTTTCATTTACAGTGTCAATATTTAGTAAATATATTTCAAACCTTATTGTGCATACAGATCACTTAAGGATCTTGTTGAAACACAGATGTGGATTCGGTAGATCTGAAGATGCCAAGATTCTGCATTTGTTACAAGCTCCCAGGTAATATCAATGCTGCCCATCCTTAGACCACACTGTGAATAACAAGAATCCGGGTTTTATTCTCAGGGCGCAGTGGCTCATGCCTGTAATCCCAGTACTTTGGGAGGCTGAAGCAAGAGGATTGCTTGAGCCCAGGAGTTTGAGACTAGCCTGGGCAACACACTGAGACCCTGTCTCTACCAAAATAAATAAATAAATAAAGAGGCCAGATATGGTGGCTCATGCCTGTAATCACAGCACTTTGGGAGGCTGAGGTGGGCAGATCACCTATGGTCAGGAATTCGAGACCAGCCTGGCCAATATGGTGAAACCCTATCTCTACTAAAAATAAAAAAATTAGCTGGGCATGGTGGCACACATCTGTAACCCCAGCTACTCAGGAGGCTGAGATAGCAGAATTGCTTGAACCCAGAAGGCAGAGGTTGCAGTTAGCTGAGATCTTGCCACTGCATTCCAGCCTGGGCAACAGAATCAGACTCTGTCACAAAAGAAAGAAAGAAAAGGAAGGAAGGAATGATGGAAGGAAGGAAAAAGTGAAAGAAAGGCAGGAAGGAGGGAAGAAAAGGATCTAGGTTGTAAAAATCAGAGTTAAATCTGAGTTATTATGTGTATATAATTTCTGCCCTTCCTCGAAGATCTTAACCTTAAAAATCATTTGTCAAATGAATACAAGGAGTTTCAATCAGCAAAGCTTAAACTCGGTAATTAAACCAACTACAGTGCTAGGGTGAACATCTAAATAAAATGTCCAAGAATGATTGCCAACAACCATTCAAGGATTATACGTTTTGCAACTACCATATGTTGAGGGTTTATTGAATACCAGACATCATGCAGAGTTTCTTCCGTGGTCCCCATTATGTTGGAGTCTAAATTCAGGCAAACTACATACAGTAAACAGAGGAGGGGAAGATGCCGCCTATGGGTACTGTTTATTAAGTTCTTACCCTGTGTCAGTCACGTTATAGACATTATCTCAGTTAATCCTCACAGTGAAAAGAGGGAAATACTATCATTGTCTCTATTTTATATCATAACAGGAATCCAGGATCCAGAGAAGTGAAGCCATTTGCTCAAATTCATAATGTGCTTAAGTGGGAAACCAAGATTTTGAATCCAGAGTCTGTTGACATATTACGCAGCTTCTATTGAATTCTGCATCATTTGTAATGAAAACTTAACTCCCAATTCTAAAACAAGGTGAGTAGCAAGCAGAATGGGCGGGAAAATGAAGATGTTTTCTGAAGTGTGCATGTGCGTGCACACACACACACACACACATGCACCTGAATTTGGGCTGAGAACATGGGTGTGCTAAGAAATCCTTATTTACTTCTGTGCGTTCCACAATCTTCCAGGTCATTAGCCTTCTAGCTCCCATCCAAATTCATACCATTACTAGCTGCAATCAGCTATAACTGAGAAGCCTCCTCTAAAAAATCCTCACAGATGGGCAATTTCCCACTGTGCCTCAAGTGTTAATTCAGCCAGTCAATCAACCAGCCATTAAAACTGAGCAAGATCACTTGCAAAGGCATTTCTACTAGCTATATTAGAGGAGAGGGCTGAGGAGGTAAAATTGTGGGGATGATTTTGTAACCAGAATTTTTCAACCTTTGGAGAGCTAGAGGTGCTTCTAAGGCAGTGAGGTGAGAAACCGGGGATTTCAAGGAATTTTGGTAGCACAGGTAGTGTCTTACTTATCCAAAGGGGTGCAACGGACTAACCTTACATGTTCTGAAATCAAATATACACACTACCACTACTGTGTTCAAAAACATGTTAATTAAGAAGGGGCAGGACTTGTAACAATCAGAAGAAAGGCCAATGGGAACTAAGAACCTAATTAGATTATGTACGTTTTAGAGGCTTGATTGTGGTAGGGGGTTTTGTAGGAATGAGGAGAGAGGATAGTGGAGAATGCAGTGAGAGCTTGTTTTTAGATTAAGAGACCTTTAAAAGACATATGCAGCTGATGGAAAAATGATGGAGCATGCTGTATTGATCAGACGTGAATTTTCTTATCTTGAGGGTAGAAAAAATTAGGCTAACTAATAGATACATAAAATGCATTTGATTGGTGCAGTGGCCTCCAAGGCAAGATTATCTGCCAAAAAGAAAAAAAGAACAACAAAAACAAAACCATTGGGATATGGTGGAAAGAAAATGTTAGAACTATTAATAATGTTTACTTTGACTTCAAAATGAAGAAGGAAATTAAGCTTTACGAATATTTGGCATATGATTGACAGGGAGTAAGTATACGGTGTATAAATGAATATGCATACATTTGGGTATATCATTAAACATTCTTTCCTGGTAAGGATGAGACTCCTTATTAAGATAATTTATATGTGAATCTGTGTTTTTGGAAATACTCTAAATGTGGCGTTGGTAGAAAGAAAATGTACTAGAATGGATAAAGTGTTAGATATTTATGTCATGGAACATTAGACAACTGTTACAATGAATACACTTGCTTTAGATAAATCTCAAAATGTCAAATTAAAAAAGCAAGGTGCAGAATAATGCGTTCAGCATGATTCCATTCATGCATACTCTGAAAGCATACAAAATAGTATTCTGTGTCATTTATTTCCAGATATAGAAAGGATATAACATTGTGGATAAGATGGGTGCTTGCTAATTTCAGAGTAGTTGTCAACACCTGGGAGAACATTAGGGCTATAAGATTAGGAATACTACAAAGGAAGTTCTGAACAAAACATTAACGTGTTCAGTCTGGGAGATGGGAGTGTGGCTGCTTGCTAGTTTATTAAATGAATCTCCGTTCTTCTTTCTGTTCATAATATTTCATAATAATCAAATCAATGAAATGTGCTAAATGGGTGGATGGAGCAGAACAGATCCTGGAAAGTTAGGTTTATAAGTTTGGGAAGGCTGCAGGAAGTTTACTTTCTTGGGACCCCGGAAGTAAGGCAAGGCAAAAACACCTTGTTCAAGCGAGAAGCAGAGGATGCAGCCAAGACTAAACTGCCACTGCTTCTTCTTGGTGTCCACTGATGGGACTCTCTGTCTTTGTGCTAACTGCATCATTATGAGCAGAACCAGAGGCAAATGAAGAGTAATCATGAGCAACATGACAGGTTATCCTGTGAGCCTCATGTTGGGGACTTAAGGTGAGTTTGAGAAGAATGTGAAAGAATGAGAAAAACTAAGCTCACAGGGGCTAGCCAGGTCAGTGGTTCTTAACCCCAGGTGCAGTTAAGCAACACCCAGGCTGCTTAAGTTGTCTGACCCCTCCACAGACCAATTGAATCAGTAGTATCTCTGAGGCTGGACACCAGGCCTAGGCATCTAATGTAAAATTCTCTTTTTATGGCTAAGTAGTATTCCATAGTATAAATATACCACATTTTTTAAATTCACTCACTGTTTGGTAGAATTCGTACATGCAACCAAGTACCAAAATAAAAAATAAAATACATGGAGTTCATTAGCTGATTCCAAAGTGCAACCTGAGCTGAGATGGGTGGAGTATGTGTTTCTCAAGGTGCCATAACCATGGGTTTTGTCTGTCTTTACGCCTCCTGGCTTGGTAACAACCAATATAACTTGTGTTTGCAAACACGCGTTGCTTTACATGCTCTGCTGGTTACTTTTTCTGCTCAGACACAAACCTCAGTGGGAAATGGGGCATAGAGTCAATGGCCCTTAAAGAAATCATATGATATGGGAACCAGGTCTTTAAAATTAGGAAACAAAGGTACTGAAAGAAGAAATGCCTTGGCCCAAAGACACACAGCTAATTAGTAGTAGGTCCAGGATTTAAACACTAATTTTCTGACTTTATCTTGAAATTAAAGAAAGTTCTATTAAGAAGGGTTTATTTTCCTCAGCTGATGCTATTAACCTGCACCGACTTATGTACGAAGGCATTGCTGATTTGGACCTTCTTTTGAGCGCCAACTTATAATTATCCTAATTGTACGGACATGAGAGCTTTCCAAACATGTGAAGGGTCATAACAACATCTTGTTCAGTTAACTAAGTATTCCCACTATGATCTTGTTTTTAACAGAAATTTATTTTATTTTTGCGGGAGTGTTTGGTTATTTCTGAAAAGCTCTAAACTACCCTCTAATTGAATGGGTATGCCAAATTAGTAAGGTTCTGAAGGACTCTGGTCTGAAAGAGAGGCTGGGAATGGAGTGGGCTCAATAAAAATCAAGCAATAGAAATAATCATAATAATAGCAAACACTTATGGGCACTTGCTGAGCACTTTTCTTAGTGCTTTAAGTAATAGGGTTGTTGCCAGTTTTAGCAAACAAAAACAGAGAACACGCAGGTAAATCTGAATTCCAGCAAACAACAAATAATTTTTTACCGTAAGCATGTTTCTGTATTTTTATTTGCCAATTCTGTCAACTCCACTAAGTGAATTAACACCATTTAACCTTTGCAATCCCACATGGTAGATTTAATTAATTGCCAGTATAGAGGAGAAAATGGAGGCAGTGTTAGGTAACTTATCCAAAACCACAAAGCTGCTATGTAGCGGAGTTGGCATTTTAACCAAGGAAATCCAGCTAACCACCATGATACGCTGCCTGTTTACAACTATTCAGTCTGCAGACATTTACTATGTCTCTGGGGGACTTGCTGACATCCATTTGTCCCTGCTCACCCCCATAGATTCTGATGCAATAGGTCTAGGGGTGAATCCTTGGTATCCATTGAAACTGATGTGCCTGAAGTCTGAGATCCTCCAAAGGAGATCATCTCTATGCTTCATGGTTCTTGATCCTGGCTGCACGTCAGAGTTGCCCGAGGAGGCTGTGGTTCATTTGGTGCGGGGTGGAGCCATTGAGTGGTTCCACCAAAGGAGCAAAGGTTAAGAATCGCTGCTGTAGTACCTCTTGGCTCTACCTTGATTCAATGGTAAGTGAACACACATGGTTGAAACATTTCTAACAAAGTTCAGGATAAAGAAAAAAGAGTAAGATCAGTGATGTCCCTTCATGATAAAGAACCTTCCCCTCACCTGACATCTGAATACTTATTTTGGCATCAGTTCATTCAACATCTGTATACTAAGAACCAACCATGAGCTCAGTGGGGAGATATATAGAATCAAATACTATCTAGACACATGCCTGGAAAGCAGGATGGCATTCAGGAAAACTGACTCAATTCCCAGTCAGGTGCCCCCACTTTTCCACTCTACCCAAATATCCTTTCAGATAATCAAGACCAGAATTTCAACTTTGCTTCTCAAACCCACCCTTCACAGCCGCTGCCTAGCAAACACACGTGGCACCCATTTCTCTTGCCTGCAGGACTTCTTCCTTGTAAAGCTTGCCTGTTGGGCATTTCAGTTCCTCCAAAGCTCTTCCAGGCACTTGGAACTTAAACACTGATC
Source organism: Cebus imitator (assembly GCF_001604975.1). Lineage (NCBI taxonomy): Eukaryota > Metazoa > Chordata > Mammalia > Primates > Cebidae > Cebus > Cebus imitator. The sequence continues at coordinate 4,172,958 of NW_016107437.1, forward strand.
TTATTTGAGCTCCTATGTAAATAGCTGCCTGTGAATTGATATTTAGCGACTGGTAAAGAGTTTGTGCTATGGTGGGGGTTAGGAGTATCATGGAATTACCTTCCTTTTGTGGGCTCCAGGCATTCTGCATCCTCCATTCAGACTTTGAAAGTCTCCAGGTTGGGTAGGCACACTACACTAGAGAGGAATTATTAAACCTTAGAATTATTAAAGTCCAACCATTTCCATTCATTTAATGAATATCAACAAAGTGCTGGGTGCTGGGCTAGATCATGGGAAAATAAGGCTGATGGAGATGGACAAAGTATCTGTCCTTATGGGGCTTATATTCACTCTATCTAAGGTAGGTCCAGATGACGTAGCTTCCTCCCAGTAAATATGGTGCAGGAACAAAGCCTTAGGTCTTATTGCAACTTGTCCTAAGGCAAAAGGGATCATGGAATGTCCCACTATAACTCCTACTCTGACATAATGTCCAAACACCACCATTTCTGTGGCAGGTATGTGGGCCACATTGCTGAGATTTGAGACATTTGAGACCACAGAACATGGTCCCTGGAAACAGGCTCTGGTTAGCTCTTCATTTCAGTTCTCAGTATTCACTAAGTTCTTCCTAAGATGATAACCATGACTAATATTTAAAAAGCTCTTTTGATGTGCAAAACTCTATAGGAATTACTTCATTCTGGCTTCACAATGAATAGCTGCAAGATTGCCTAGGTAATAAAGGAAGCAAACAGAGATTCACCTGCACACAGTCTTACTGTCTTCCCCAGAGCAGTGTTTCTTAACCTTTTTTTTTTCTAAAAAATAATCCCTCTAAGAAGCCCTTTAAAACATGTTTTATTAATTTACCCTCTCATATGAAATTTTAATGACACAGATATACTGTTTATGTAGTGTATATATCTCATACATATTTAATGTTTTGGATACATATCTGTGCTTAAACATAAAATAGGAAGCTTTTTCATCCCCAGAACTACTTCCTGCCTCCTTGGAGGCCATAGCACCCCCACTGAGAATACATATCCCAATCACTAGGCTACACCACCTTTCTACACTTCATGGTGTCCTTATGTGCAAAATGCTGGTTTGTTAGTTGCTTGCCTGACTCCAGGCAAAATGCCTTGCCCTGCAGCATGAGGAAGTTCATGTCCTCATTGATACAAACTGTTGCCAAGACTGAAAGAGTGATACAGTATTAGCTGGTTCTCCATAAAACATAGCTCCATGTTGCAAACACTTGTGTATAGCCTGGGAGGTATTATGCCTATCTACAAATAACAGCAAAAAGCAAGCTAGTATTCTCTCCCAAATCTTGTCTCCTACCTATCTTCAATGAGGAAATCTCTACTTGTTAACTGTGTGACTTTGGGCTGATCATTATTGTCTCTGAGCCTCGGCTCCCACATCCATAAGATGGGAGTGATGATCATGCTACCCCACAAGGCTGCTGTGTGAATTAAATGAGGTAATGTACATGAAGTGCTTAGTGCAGAGGCCCACACAGAATAACAGCTTATAGTAGGTTCATATGGTCAAAGGTTGGGTTCCCTGGAAGCAGATGCTAACACGGGTTTGGGCATTGGCTCCTGGACAAGGAAGGAGATGAAGACAAAGTGTTTGGTAATGATCACTTGGGGAAAAAACAGGAGGAACCAAGATTTGAATCGTGATGCAGGTTCAACAAAGCTTGGCCAGCTTGGCCGTAAGCTCTGAGGCAAGTAACTCCCATCACGTTGGGCAGCATTAGGCCAACATGGCCTGGTTTATATCTTCCCATCTTATTCAATCACTGAATACCCCAGGAAGGGCATGACATCTGACCTCTGCCCTCTGCACCTGAATGAAGAGTTATGGGCTGTCTATCAATCATATTCCCAATAGCTGTGCAGCAAGTCCTGCTTTGAAGAATGATCTGAGTGGCACACCTCTACTTATGTGTCTACCACAGTCATCATCCTTATCATCATCATCATCATCATTGTTATAAGAGAAATGTCACGACTATATCATCAAGTTGTCCTCAAGGGAGGTGGAGATGTGCCCAATTTCCCTGCTATCACCTAGCAAGCTTCATCCACTGAGCCGTAGCTCCTTCCCTATATTTGAAGGGCATAAGGACTTCTTGAGTGAGACATGTGACCATAGGGGTCAAACTCATTTTCTTCAGAGAGCAGGCCTGCTTTGATGAATCGACAGATAAGGCAAAAAAAAAAGATGAGCAAGGAAGGACAGGGACTGCCCTGAGGAGAGCGGGCTTTCCTTGACCTGCTCAGCAAGCTGTCCATATTTCATGGGTTTACTGATGTCAGTACAACCCACAGACTGGGACTTTAATGGATGTCTCTTGCTGGTGCCTGAAAATTGCAAGCTGCCTGGGACTCACTCTCTTGCCATTTCCTTTCGTGGAAATATTGACTGAACCCCTTCTTCTAACACACACACACATACACCACACACACATGTGCACACACACACACACACACACACACACATACAGACATACACAAACCCTGTCTCACATTGGATATAGTCATTCACATACATTTACAGACATACACATAAGTACTCGCAAACCCACATATAAAGGATCAGAGACTAATTTGACAATTATTTGTTAAGCAGGTACTGTATGCAGAGCCCTGTTGTAAGCATGGTGGTTACAACAGTGAACAAAACTGATAAAATGTATACTCATGGAGTATATATATTGGCTGGAGTGGGGAGAGGGGCAAACATGATAAATGATTAAAATATGGGAGCTGGTGATAAGTGCAAAGGAGAAAAATAAAGGGAGCAAGAAATGACAGGGAGGTTGTAATTTTAGACAGCACTTCTTGGGTTTTTACTTTGTATCAGACACTGTGCCAACTCTTTTCATACGTAATATCACTTGATCTTCACATCGTGGTGGTACAGGCATTATAACTCTCCCCATTTCACAGATGAAAGAATTGAGACATAGATTAAGTACCTTTCCTCTGGCCACATAGGTAGTCAGTGACAGAGTTCAGGTGTAAAATAAGACAGTCTACTTCTAAATCCTGTGCTCTTAATCATTACATATCAACCCATATTGACCCAGAGATGTCACCAGTAACAAATATTCACATCACATCAAAAAATACAGGTTTGCAGTTACACAAATACACATAAGGATGCAAACACATATAAGTGAATGCAGTGACACAGACATGCCTAAACAAAGGTGCCTACATACATCAACCCTTGAATGAGTACACACACACACACACACGTGTGCACACACACTCATCTGGGCAGGTGAAAAGCAGATGCTATTGCCCCATCTTTATTGCCTCCTCCAATCTTTTGGAGCCCATGTGGATTAGATATGATGCAGGATGCAGCCCTGGACTCACTGACACACTGCAAACATGACAATCCAATCAGCTTCCTCCCAGCAACAGCCAGCACCATTGATGCAAACTCATTACTGTGACTGACAGGGAAGACAGCCCATCAGAATAGTGGCAGCCACCTTGACTGAGGGCCAGGAAAAAGGGGACAGAACGGAGACTATCAAGCCTCAAATTAAGAAGATGTCATTTTATAAATGGGATTAGGATGGAAGAGCAGAGATGGCCACTGTGTTGGAAATCATTACCAGCAGGCAAGGAATCTGCTGGTAAATAATTTAGCATATGAACGTTTCTTTTCCAATGACTCTGCCAACTGTTCTCCAATTTCTCATCCCCTCAAATCTTCCCAAACAGAGCTTTTTTATGCACAGATTACCAATGATTATTGACATTAGAGCCTATAGAAATTATCATTTGATCCAACCTACCCCACCCATTTCACAGGTGACTAAACTGAGATATGGGGAGGGGAGGTTCACTTATCTAAGATGACTGGAGTTGATGGGAGAGAACAAAATTAGAACTTGAATTTCAAGGCTCCCAGGTGAGGTTTGTATAGTGGAATTATTTCTTTAACAGAACAGCATCATAACATCCCTTTAATGGGAAATGCAAAATGATTGGGGGAGTGACAAGGAAAAATCTGTTCTCACTCATTTTCCATACCCTGTATGTTAATTACTGTACATGTTAACAACTTTAACATGTTATTAGCATGTGATATGTATTCAGCATTTTTCATATACAGATACCTCATGTGCATTATCTCATCTACTCTGTACCACAATTGCAGAAGGTAGGTAGTACTGTTATCCCCATTTTATAGATGAACAGACAGAGGGGTGAGAGCATTGCATATACTGTCTAGGGAAATAGTTCATATGTATGGGTTCAGAATTTGAACCCTTAGTTTTTGTGACTCCAAACCTTATGTGTCTATTCACCAGTATATACTCTGGTCACCAATATATACACCAATATATTTCTCCCTAGATTCATGGTTAAGGACATCAATTTTGGAATCAGACTTCGGTTAATATATAGCTCTGTTGTGTGCTGAATCTGTGATCTTGGGAAGATTGCTATAGATCTGAGCCTCAGTTTCCTTGTATATAAAATTGATAGTAGTGCCACATTTTCTAATTAAAGACACACATTGTTTTCACATTTTAAAAATGTTTCTCAAATTAAAATGTGACTTAGAGTTGACTTAGGTTATTACCTTCCTTAATTTTTGAATTGATGGTGCATCTGACAACTTATGGCATATTAGAATAGAGAAGATATAGCAATAAGACCTCAACTGAGTAAGATAACTGATTAGTTTTAAATTTTCATTGGGCTCAATTCTTGGTTGGCTATGGAGAGACTTCATCCATCCATTCATGCATCCATCCATCCATGCATCCATGCATCCAACCATCCATCTATCCATCCATCCTTGATTCATTAAATAGGTACTGAGTCATTGCACGGTCAGAGGGATATGATGGTAAACAAGACAAATTGAATTACTGCTCTGTGGAACTTTTAGTTTAATAGAAGTGATATTCTTTAGAATGTTGGTTAAAGTAAAGCTTTTAGACTCAGATTTAACATCCATTAGAGAGACATCAGTGGACAAGGTATAATAAAGAATCCCCAAAATCTGCTCTTGTAATAAGCAATGAAAACTCTAAAATTGTAAAAAGAGTTAACGTTACCTTTTCCAGATCTCTGGACATTAACAAATGCTTGTAAAAATCCAAGGAGCATTTACTAAAGAAAGACTGCTAAATATTGTTAGAAATAGAGAGATCTGTGGCGTTCTAACTTGCCTGGTTGCAATTTTCCTCTTCAGCTCTGTGGTAGCCTTTAAAACCAGCAGCCTGCAATCGTAGTGAAGACCAGAAGCCTGGAAGTCATTGGAAGGGGCACGAAAATGGGTTTGGAGTGCTCCAAAAGCATGATTCTCAGATATTGTCATTATTCCTCTGACAGTTCCCTGGCAACATGCACTCAAAAGGCTTATATTTATTTGACCTGCCTCAGAGTTTTCTCTGTGGACAATCTTTCCTGAAGGCATTTGTCCAAACAGTAAGTGGCAATTGTTGAACATAGCCACTGCCTGAGGCAGTGATAAGAATGTGAACAAACAAAACTCTGACCAAAATACTTAAAAGGCAAAGGTGAACAATGAGATGCCCGTGGAGGATTTGGAAAATCTCTCACCTGTTCCTGAGAATCTAGAGCCACACAGATAGGCAAAACTGTGTGCATGCCCAGGTTATATGCATATGCTCAGAAAAGAACTGAAAAGACCCCTAAGCTGGCTGACCTTGATGCTCTATACAAGCAGGAAGTGAGAGCTAAGGCAGAGTTGTAAAAAAAAAAAAAAAAAAAAAAAAGCAAAGACTTAAATAACTAAAGAATGAAAGTGAAGCCATTATTACTGATCTTACAGAAATAAAAGTAATTATAAGGAAACATTATGAACAGTTGTTTGCCAACAAATTAGAAAACCTAGATAAAATGGACAAGTTTCTAGAAAGACACAAATTGCTGATGCTGGCTCAAAAAGGGATTTATTAGTAATAATAAAATTCACACACACACAAAAAAAGCAAAGACTTAAATAACTAAAGAATGAAAGTGAAGCCATTATTACTGATCTTACAGAAATAAAAGTAATTATAAGGAAACATTATGAACAGTTGTTTGCCAACAAATTAGAAAACCTAGATAAAATGGACAAGTTTCTAGAAAGACACAAATTGCTGATGCTGGCTCAAAAAGGAATTTATTTATTAGTAATAATAATAATAAAATTCACACAAAACAAGTCTCAGACCCAGATGGTTTCACTGGTGAATTTTACTAAACATTTCAAAAGGAAGTAATAATAAACCTTCACAACAGATTATTTTAAAAAGAAGAGAAAAAAGGTATCTAGAAAATACTTATCAATTCATTCTATTAGTCCAGTATTACCTTGATACCCAAATCAGATAGACGTGACCAAAATAAAGAGAAAACTACAAACCAATATCCTTTGTGAGTATTCATGCAAAAATCTTCAATAAAATATTAGAAAATTATATTCAGTAAAAAATACAAATAAGGATACATAAAGACCAAGTGGGGTTTATCCCAGAAATATGGGGTTGGTTGAATCTATTAAAATCAATTAATGTTGTATAACATATAATAGAATTAAGGCAAAACTCCCATGATTATTCTAATAGTAGCAGACAAAGCATTTGAGATATCCAGCATTCTTTCATGACTAAAAACCCTAATAAACTAGGGATGTAAGGGAGCATCCTCAACGTGGTAAAGAACAGCCCATGAAAAACCCACAGTTAACGCCATGCTTAATGATGAAAGGCTGAATGCTTTTTTCCTAGGACCAGTATCAAGACAAAGATGTCACCTGTTATCATTTCTATTTAACATTGTTCTAGAGTTCCTAGCCTGGGAATGAGGCACAAAAAAGAAACAAAAGGCATTCAAATTGGAAAGAAAGCATCAAAACTGGCATCCTGGCATCTGTTACCAGATGACATAATCTTGTATACAGAAAATCCTAATTTTTTTTAACTGCTTGAGCTAATAAATTATTTCAGTAAAATAACAGGATACAAGATCAATAGGTAAAAATCCGTTCTATTTTTATAAATTTGCCCTGGATAATCCAAAAAGAAAACTAAGAAAACAATTCCATTAGCAATAGCATAAAAAAATTTAAGAACTTTAAGAAGTATAAGACTTGTACACTAAACATCACAACACATCTCTGAAAGCAACTAAAGAAGATCTAAGTAAATGGAAAGATATCCTGTATTCATGGATAAGAAGACTTAATATTGCTAAAATGGCAACACTCCCCAAATAGATCTGAAGATTGAACCCAATAGCTATCAAAATCCTAGCTCCCATTTTTGCAGCACGTGACAGGCTGATCCTAACATTTATATGGGTTTCAAAACGCCGTATATAAAATGGGGTGAAATACAATGGGTTTCAAATCATGGAGAAAAAATGTTAAAAATTAAAAAAGTTGGAAAGTCACATTTTCTATTTTCAAAAGTTATAGCAATCAAAACAGTTAACCAGGCTGATGGAAGAAGTCCATCTTGGACATTGATAATTGCGTTGCCTAGAAAAAAGAGAGGAACTGAAACTATCACACAATGACTCTGAAGAATTCTGCTCATAATTGTTTCACATCATTTTGGTTCACAGTGCAATGGCATAAGCAAGCCCAATGGCTAAAACTTGGTATTAATGAGCACAGACATATAATCCTCCCTGAGGGAGGGGCAGTTAATATTTTGAGCAATTATATATATAAGGTGATATTTTGGATAGAATGATGGCATAATAATTTGGAGGTCCAGTCACTCCTGGAGCAGGACTGATTCTCTGGCAGAATCGTCAGAAGGTGTGAAGATGATGTCACACTTATATGACGACATGCTTCTCAGCACATTTACAGCCAGGTGGGGAAATCCCATGTCAGCCCACTCACCTCTCTAATGTATCTGAAGTCATTTTAGCTCTTACCTCTATAACCAGAGGTGGTTTTTCCAGAGAGCCCAAGAGAAATTAAAGTTGCAGAAAATTGAATTGGGACTGTGGCTATGAGCAAACAAATTTACTTTTAGGTTGATTAAAAACTAAATTTCTGTTTCTAGGGGTGGAGCTGAAAGAACATCCCTTATTCTATAAGTTATAGGGTGTTTATTTTATTTTTTATCTTTTTGGAGACAGGGTCTCACTCCGTTGCCCAGGCTGGAGTGCAGTGGCATGATCTCAGCTCACTGCAGCCTTGATATCTTAGGCGATCCTCTCACCTCAGCCTCCCTAGTAGTTGAGACTACAGGTGCACACCACCATGCCCAGCTAAATTTTATATTTCTTGTAAAGATGTGTTGCCCAGGCTGGTTTAGAACTCCTGAGCTCAAGTAATCCACTCCCCTTGGCCTCCCAAAGTGCTGTCATAACAGGCATAATCCATCATACCCAACCATGATATGGTGTTTATATCAAAAAAGACAAATTCCCCTAAGGAAAGTTAATGAGCATTAACTTTAATTCTGCTTCCATCCTTTCAGAAGGAAGAAGAGCAGGAAGAGTCACAGCATCTCACCATCTAGCCAGGGCACAGTGCATGCCAGTGATGGATGAGCCCCAAGAGCTGGAAGTTGCCTTGGATGGTCAGAGAATGGGGCTCTTATTTCATCATGGACCACAGTAGCAGCCTTAGGCGCAGCATTCATGTGCTGTTGCTCAGCATTCACAGAAAAGAAAGCTATGGGCTGATCCCTTTATGGAGCAAGGTGAGTATTGAGAGACAGCCATGTACAAAGGGATGAGATTCTCAGGTGCTGGTAAATCCCAATTCTTTTTTATCGTATTTCCAGATGCCAGTCATTCATTTACATTTCAAAAATCATATTTGTTCCTCATAACCCATTGGCTTGGAGTGGGGGGAGAGCAAAGAGGATCGTCCCAATATGCCTCTATTACCTGGACAGCTAGGCCATGCTGAGCAGATAGCAAAGCTGGGATAACTGAAACCTATGATACCCATGGGTTTTGATCCTGATCACCTTTAATATGCTAATAAAATGTAAAAACACATATGTGGTTCTCTTGGCACAAAAATATTCTCCAGGTCTGTTGCATCTTGTTGAATGTGAAAAAGAAGATTTTACTCAGGATATAGCTCAGTAATAGTCCCTCTTGGGTATATCCTTTCTCTATGAAAAATAAAAACAATAACATATGCAAATCCAGATGCAGTGGCTCACGCTAAGAATCTCAGCACCTTGGGAGGCTGAGGCGGGTAGATCACTTGAGGTCAGAAGTTCGAGACCAGCCTGTCCAACATGGTGAAACCCAGTCTCTACTAAAAATCCAAAAAATTAGCCAGTCATGGTGGCATGCACTATAATCTCAGCTACTTGGGAGGCTGAGTGGGAGAATCGCTTGAACCTGGTAGAGTGGATGTTGCAGTGGGCTGAGATGGCGCCGCTGCACTCCAGCCTGGGAGACGGAGCAAGACTCCATCTAAACAACAGCAACAAAATGTTTATGTGAATTGGAGAGCCCTGAAGTCTGTCACCCTGCTGATTGCAAAGCCTGATGGATCGATGATGTCCTGGGATTGACATTACTTAGGGATAGAACTCAAACTAGTTTAGCTCAAGAGAAGAAGTTAATGATCCACATACTTCAGTAGCTCGGTGATTGTTCTGATAGAGCTACCTCAGGTATGACTGGTTCCAGGTACTCAAATAACATCATACAAATTTTGTCTGTTTCCCTTTCTTGGCTCTGTTTTACTTTGTGTTGGTTTTATTCTCAGGCAAGCTCTCTCCATGTGGTGGCAGGATGACTGTACATTCCAAGCAGCCCTGGCATTGCTAGAGTGCCTACTGCCAAATAGTTCTAGCAAAGTTTCTGAGTTGTGTTATATATCCTGCCTGTGTCTTGTGTCCATCTCTGAAATAGCCACTGTGTCCAGGAAGATGCAGTGGTCTACTTGACAAGCCCTTGTTCACATGCCTAGAGTGGAGTCAACTCACCTGAATCATATAGAGAAATCGAGAGACAGGCTGTTATTCATGCACCTGTCATAATATATAAGGTGCTCTATAGATTAATTATTTTACTACCTTTCTCCTCTTCTAGGGGCCAAACAGCACGAGGGCTTGGGCTATGTAATGTATCTCTATAAGTCCAGTGTCTAGCACAATGTATGAAACATGGGTGCCCAATAACTGATCAGTATTGAACATGAATACGTGTTCAATAACAGGGTGATAAATCACAAGGACCATCTGCATTCTCATTACCTGGTTTGGGGTTTGTCCCATAGCTCAAAAATATTTGTTGAGTGAATCAGCATTCGGTTCCTCTGGGGATAGAAATTATACCTGATTAAGTGTTTATGTTCTCAGCAAAATATACAGTAAGTAACCAATGATATTTATTAAATAAGAAAACAGTTGAATGGGTGAGCTTTAAGTTTCACCACTCAAGGAACCACATCTGCTTCATCACTCAATTCCTGGTGGTAGGTCTAGTAAGCCCTACCCTCTAGGGACCCAAGATACCTCTATCCTTACCCTCCTACATCCCAGCTGGAAAGCTGCTTCTCACCTGTATCCCAGAGGATGTCCAGAGGATGGGGGTCATGGCAAGAGGGTCGTGAGTTTGAATATGAAAAAGAGGCAAGAAGAAGACAAATGAGTTCACTCCAAGTTCACATTCATCTTATTTTGGAAGGAAGTGGGAAAAGAGAACAAAGTTATCATGAATAATGCCGCATATTAAAATGCTTGCTCTCTCTGATGGTGATTAAGATGGATGCAGCATCATACTGACTTTCGGAGGGAGTGGGAGTACAGCTGACAATTTTCCCATCAGAGATTTTCACGAAGAAGGAGCAACTCTCAGGTCCCCTCCAACACCCAACTTCCCTCCTCCTGCTCCAGCCTGCCTTTCCTGCACAGCTTCTGGCTGCTTCAAGGCACTGGAGGAGGAATTCATCAGGGGCTGACAAGTGGCAAATGACATTAGCTGCCAACTATATTTTTTAAAATGTGAACAGAGCAGTGATAATGTCATATTCCCTTCTCCCTATTTCCAGTCCTTCTGCCTAACAATAATGCCTGGATCCTGGTAGGTACAGGATACTTCAAATTACTCTGTGGTGGGCTTTTGTCATTTTCAGCTATCTCTTGTTCCTTTCCTCTTCTATGCCTTTTTTTACTTTTGGGGAGCCACTCCCTTCCTTCAATTTATGTGGTTCTGGGGATTAAAGGAGCTAATTATGTCAAATTCTTAAAATACCCCCTTGCTCAATTAACATTAGCTATTATCATAGATAATATCATTATAGCTAATTATCATCACAGCTAATATTATACTTTTTGAAACACCCACGGCACAGGATACCATAAAAAAAATTTTGAGAGGATGCAAACGGTCTTTTATACTTAAAAAAAATAACAATTGTTTTAAAGAATTAAATAAGCATAAGAGTTGGAAGATAAAATTAAAAACATCTCAGAGAAAGTAGAACCAAAAGACAAAGCTATACAAACACGGAGATACATACATATGTTTAATTTGAGCATCAATTCAAGAGGTCCGGTATTTTCAGAATCCTCAAAAAAAAAAAAAAAAAAGATTACAGAGGAAAGAAAATTATCAAAGAAAATATACAAGGAAAAAAATTCCAAGTTTGAAAAATACTATTTTTTGTGTCAAAAGAGGTCCTTTCTAACCCAGTGCTGAGAACAAAACAGTGAGGGAAAAAAAAGCCAGTCAAATCAGAATGTATCATCATTACATTAAAAAATATATATATAAAGAGAAAATGTTTCAATGCTTTAAAAGAGAGAAACAGCAGATGATGTACAAAGCATTGGAAATCATGATGGCATTGGCTTTTCAACAGTAACATAAGAAACTAGAAGACACTACAATGGCAAATTTAAAATTCTGACTACTAATAATTTCCAGATTGGAAATCTATCGTCATTCAGACTACCGATCAAGTATAAAGGGGAGCCTAGACATTTTTTTTTTTAATTTTCAAGTTCTCAGAAAGCTGTTGCACAATTTATTCCACCAAAATGAAGGAGTAAACTAAAAGAAATAATAAGTATTCTAAACGTATTCAAGTTTAGATTCAAGCAGAGAATAAGAGGCAAAGATAATAATCAGAAATAGTTTTGAAGAGAAGTCCCTCGATGACAACCAAACCAGATTATAGAAGAAAGACAGGGGCATTAGAGAGATAGAAATAAATGGTTCTTAGGAAAGCGGTGGAACCAATAACCAATAGAATAATGCATTTATTTGTCTGTGAGAAAAAGTGTTCAAAGGATTTCTAGTGTTCTATGGAGACTATGAAGTCATTTATCCATAGGAAACTAAACAGATTTCAAAATGAGACAGCTGTCAACTCCAGGAAAAGCATAAAGTTATAGAACTAAGAAAAGTGAGTCAAAATATACACCTTGACTCAATAGTGCACTTACATCTACTGAGGCATGTTCTATCGATGATTACGTTATTTATAAATATTGAATATTTATTTGACTGTATTTGAGATGTAAATTTATTGGATGGGTTGTGGAGGGAAGTTGTGTTGGTGGTGCTATTCCTCCTGCTTACAAAGGGCTAAATTCTCATTTACTCATAAAAGAAATTAATTTCTCATAAAAGAAATTAATTTCTAAATTCAGAAATATATGCAATCCTACAAATATATTATCTATAAACTTAAGTATATAGATGTCAGAAGAAATAGCAAGAAGTTGTAAAATTTATGTTGTGTCTGGAGAAGGACTTGGGAACGTTGAGAACATGGGAGGTTGCTTTTTGTCATAAGATTTGTAAGATGATTTAAAAATCTTTAGAACTAATTATGTGTATTATTTTGTTAATAAAAATTAATTTTAAGATAGGTAAATGGGCCGGGCAAGACAGCTCATGCCTGTAATCCCAGCACTTTGGGAGGCCAAGGTAGGTAGATCACGTGAGGTCAGGAGTTTGAGACCAGCCTGACCAACATGGAGAAAGCACATCTCTACTGAAAATACAGAATTACTCACGCCTGTAATCCCAGCACTTTGGGAGGCAGCAGTGGTGGATCACGCGGTCAAGAGATCAAGACCATCCTGGTCAACTGGTGAAACCCCGTCTCTACTAAAAATACAAAAAATTATCTGGGCATGGTGGCGCATGCCTGTAATCCCAGCTACTCAGGAGGCTGAGGCAGGAGAATTGCCTGAACCCAGGAGGC
>NW_016107437.1:4186218-4199262 GCF_001604975.1 Cebus imitator
AAAAAAAACAGAATTAGCTGGGCCTGGTGGTGCAGCAGCAGTCACTAAGTGTTCGTTGCACATCAGGTACTATTCAGACTTTGGAAATAAAGCAATAAGCAAAACTAAGTCGTCACCCTCATGGAACTTACATTCTGTGGAGAGAAACAATAAATAAATAAACAAATAGGACAAGCGATAAAAAATGCTACAGAAAAAAAATGAATTAAAAGTGGAAAGAAGGTGGTGGGAGATGGCAGGTATTTTACAAGACTGGTTAAGGATGGCCTTTCTGATCAGGTAGGATTGGAGCAAAGATTTGTAGGACATAGGAATGGAGAAAGCTGAATTCCATGAAGAGGAAACAGCAAGAATCAAAGTCTCAAGGCAGGAGTGTGTGTAAAATACAAGATAATAATATGCAGATCTTTAAAAAAGAATGAGGCAGATCTGATATGGATTGATCTTGAATATATATCCTTAATACAAATAAAGAGGAAGAATAGAGCATTCTGCCGTTTATGGAGAGAGAGGGATAGAGACAAATGAGTATTTATACTCAAATAGAGGGAAAGACAAATGAGTATTTATATGCTGTGTATAGGTAGAATATCTCTGAAAAGATGAGCAAGAAACCGGCAATAGTGATGTCCTTTGCATATTGGACCTGGAAAGGGCATTGAGGGGATCATATTAGGTTGGTGTCAATGTAATTGCAGCAGCCTCAATTACATTTGCACCAATCTAATACTTTATGTGTTTATTTATTTTGAGACGGAGTCTCCCTCTGTTGCCCAGGCTGTAGTGTAATGGCACAATCTCAGCTCACTGAAACCTCCACCTCCCAGGGTCAAGCAATCTTCCCACCTCAGCCTCCACGTAGCTGGGACCACGGGTATGTGCCACTACGCCTGGCCAATTTTTGTGGTTTTGGTGAAGGCAGAGATGGAGTTTTACCATGTTGCCCAGGCTGGTCTCGAACTCCTGATCTCAAGTGATCCACATGCCTCAGCCTCCCAAAATGCTAGGATTACGGACGTGAGTCACCGCACCTGGCCAACACCATCCTAATACTTTAAACGTAATATTTTGAGTTTGATTTTTTTTACAGGGTGCACCTATTTGCTATTTTTTAAGAACTTACCTATTTGAAAAAATTACTAATGTTAGAATAGAAGAAGAAACTATGCCTCCTCCCAACTGATTTATACATTCAGGAATTTTTTAGTTTGGCAAGAGGCATTGAAATGTCTAGTAAATCCCATTCTTCTGTGTTCATAGGCAAATAATAAGGTTCAAAAAATTCAGGATAGGAACTACATGGGATTAGAGGCCACCCAGGACAATGAATGCAGACTTCAAGCTCTCCTGTATGGTTCCTCTACTCCGTTCCCTGTGGTCATGTTGGCAGTTAGCTTTTGGGTAATGAGATGCTGGGAAATAATCGGCTTTTTGCGTCTTATGAAATAGCTGTGATAAGTCTTCTCTTTGGCCAAGTGATCCGTTTTAACTTTTGTTTCCCTGAGGACTTCAGAGGCCATGGTTATTGGAATAAGGAGAAGTATTCACAATAACCAGCATATGGCATGAGGATCTGCCTATGGTAGGTTTCCAATTCCACCGTGGATATAAGAGCAATGGTATCCAGTTTTCTCCTCCAAAGGCCCTGAAGCAATGGAACTCTGGACCTCAGGCTATAGCAAATATCATTCAGGGTGGGGAGACAGCAAACTTGAAGCTTTAGCGACAAGAAGTCCATACGTTATGTCTGGAAAGAGCATTTTTTTGCATGAAAGAAAATGAAGAGAGGTTCAATTCCACCCTTTTCCCAAACTTCCATGATCTGCTAGACATAAGCACAAAGATTTGATTCTTAAATTAAGATTTAAATAAATTTGGCATGAATTCATTCTTTTATAAAAAGTTTGAGGGTAAATCCATCCAAATTAAAATTGTCTTCTCTGTGAAAGACCCTGTTAAGAGGATGCAAAGACCAGCTCTAAACTACAAGAAAATATTTGAAAACCACTATCTGGTAAAGAACTAGTATCTGTAATATGTAAAGAATGCTCCAAACTCAAAAGTAAAAACAAGCAAACAATTCAATCAGAAAATGAGGAAAAGACAGGAAGAGGCATTTTACCAAAGAAGATATGCATGAAGAAAAAACACAGGTAAAGATAAGAAATTTGAATTTAAAATAACAATGCAATATCACTATATGCCTATCAGAATCGTTAAAAAGTAGTGACAACCCCAAATGCTAGCAAGGATGCAAATATTAATAAATTCATAGGTTTCATATGGTAATGTAAAATAGTATAGCCACTCTGGAAAACAGTTTGGTGATTTTCACAGAAAATTAAATCTGCAAGAATCAGCAATGTATTCTTGGGCATATATCCCAGGGAAATTGAAATTTACATTCACACAAAAATCTTTACAAGAATTCTTATCGCCACTCATAGTAGCCCCAAACGGAAGCAATCTAGATGCCTTTTCATGGGGTGATGCTTAAACAAACTATGGCATATCCTTACTATGAAATGCTACTCAGCAATGAAAAGGAACAAACTACTGGTACAGGTAACAACTCGAATGAACCTCAAAGGAATTACGCCAAGTGGAAAAAGGCAATCCCAAAATGCTACATGCAGTATGACTCCACTTATATCCTTGAAATAGCAAAGTAAGTGGTGGCTAGGGATTAAGGATAGGGACAAGGCAAGAGGGAATTGTGTGTGAGTAAGAAAGGACACCATAAGGAATCCTGTGACAATGAAACTCTTCTGTATCTTGACCATGCCCATGGATATATGAACCTACACATGATAAAAGTACATAGGGCTCACTCTGCACACACACGTGAGTACAAGTAAAGTGGGAAATCTAAAGAACATCAGTGGATCATATCAATGTCAATATCCTGATTATGATATTGTACTATAATTTTGCAAAACATTATCATTAGGAGAAACCAGATAAAGGGTACACAGTGTCTTTCTGTATTTTTTCTTACAGATGTCAAAAATTAAAAGCTGAAATCCCAATGATTCCCATCTGTAGTCACGGGAACACCTCCACCTCACCCTGGAAGTAACCACTCGTCATGTTTATGCGTCTTCTATGCTGGGAGGAGAAATAGCCCTTTGAATTTACAAGCCTGGATTCAGATTCTGATTCCACAACTCAGTAGCCTTGAGGGAGTAAGTTAATTTCTCTGCCTAGCTTCCTCTTCATAAAACAAGATGCAATGATAGTACTTAGCTTGTTCTAAGAATTTAATAAGTTAATACATATCAGTTTCTTAGAAGTGTGTCGGGCACACACTAAATTCTCGATATTATTTTTATTATACATGTATCCTTAGAAAACATGTAGCATGACCTTCTTTGTTGTTTATATTTGTTTATTTTATACAAACGATGTCACGCTTCTATATCAGTCTGTTGTTTGCGTTTTTCTTCCTACAACAATATGCTTTAGATTCCCTTTCATGTCAGTAAATATCAAACTGTCTCATTTTAATTGCTATTGTAATTTTTAATTACACTGTAATTGCTGCATAGTATTCCATTTGTATGGTTATATTTAAATTTATTTACCATTTCCTTAATGATGGCTATCTAGTTTGTTTCTAATGTTTTACTATCTAAAATGATGCATGTCTCTCTGAGCTACACATGAGAAATAGAATAGCTAATTTACTGAATATGGCTTTAACAGTTTAAGATGTTGTGTTGAGAGTCAGTGCTGTCTATAAACATTTCTGTGCCTTCCCCCCAGCAATAGTTTAAGAAATCTTCTTGCCACTTAGAAAAAAAAATCACTGCCTTGTAATTCATGTATTATAAAGTTCACCCATTTCTGTAAATTTACACAGAATTTGCAACCAGCACCATAATTCACTTTGTTATGGGTTGAATTGTGCTCTTTCAAAAAATATATGTTGAAGCCCTAATTCCTAGTACTTCCAAATGTGACCTCATTTGGAAATAAAATTGTTGTAAATATAATTAAATTTAAGATGAAGTCATGCTAGAGTAGGGTGGACCTGATATCCAATATGATTTTTGTTCTTATCAGAAGAGGAAAATTTAGACTCAGAGATAGAAAGAACATCGAGTGAAAATGGGGGCAGTGATTGGGTTGATTTTGCTGCAAGCCAGGTGATGCCTCGGGCTGCTAGAAGCTGAAAGAAGCAAGGAAGCTTCCTCCCCTGGAGGATTTTAAGAGAGCAGAGCTCTCTGCCTCCAGAACTGTTAGAGAATAAATTTCTGTTGTTTTAAGCCACCTGGTTTGCAGGACTTTGTTACAGTAGTTCTAAGAAAGTAACAGAAACTTTAAAAACATTTCCTTCACTATTAGATCCTTTACACTAGTTTACAGTTGATAGTTTGCACTGACCCCAGAAAGGCCTTGAGTCTGTATTGCAATATAGGAGACCCCAAATCTTTCAGTTGCTGCTTGGGTTTGTGTTATTCTTTTTTCCTTCCTTTTTTTAAAGACAGTGTCCCACTCACGGAGTGCCGTGGTGCAGCATCAGATCACTACATCCTCCGTTTCTGGGATTCAAGCAATTCTCATGCCTTAGCCTCCCTGGTAGCTGGGATTACAGGCATGTACCACCATGCCTGGCTAATTTTTGTATTTTTAGTAGAGATGAGTTTCACTATGTTGGCCAGGCTGGCCTCGAACTCCTTACCTCAAGTGATCCACCCTCCTTGGCCTCCCAAAGTGCCGGGATTATACACATGAGTCACCACGCCCGGGCTGCAATATTCTTTATGGTTCATTTTCACTGATGAAAATGACTCAGTAACTATGGTCAAATTTAGGATATAACTTTCTTCCACCTTCCTTTACACCCTTACACCCTTAGTCTCAGTAGTTTTCAACCACTGGAGTCAAACTCAATTTTGAAATTTTCTTGGAGGGTGAAAATCCCCTCCAAAAAAAAAAAAAAAAAAAAAGGACATGTATCTCATGTATCTTCACACTACAAAATTTGACTGACATATTGGAATTCTGAGAGCCCACCCGTGAAGCCTCTTCTACAAACTATTGGTATTTCCATGCTCGTGGGGAGGTCAGTACTACCTGAGACAGCCCATTCCATCTTGGGGAGCTCTATATCCTACAGCGTAGTTTCACTGTCTTAAAAATCCTCTGTCCTCCACTTATTCATCCCTCCCTCCTGCTATCCTCTGGCATCCACTGAGCTGTTTGCTCTCTCCACAGTTTTACCTTTCCCAGAATTGTGATTGAGCTGGGATCCTTACAGAGTGTAGCTTTTCAGATTGGCTTCTTTGACTTAGCCATACACATTTAAGAGCCATGTCTTTTTATGGCTCAATAGCTTATTTCCCTTTTAGTTCTAGATAATAATCTATTGTTCATGGTAAAAGTGGAAAGCATTTCACTGTGTACATGTATATGAAAACATTATGTTGTATACCTTAAATATATACATTTAAAAAGAAAACATATTTCATTGTCTGGATGTCCCACAGTTTATTGATTCACCTATTGAAGGATATAGACCTTTTATTGAATTAAATTAGGGCTCCAATATACATACCAGGGACTACAGCAGAGAATCAGCAGGTGGCAGCATTCCAGATCACTTGAAAGTCAAACAGGTCCTCTGGTTAACCTAGGCTCACCATGATGTACTCCAAAGGACAGAAGTCCAAAGGACCCTAAAGTCCCAACACTCACGCATTAAGAGTTTAAAGAAATAAAACTGATTTGCTGTAGAGGCTGCAATTGTTCTGGAAAATTAAAATGCAACATCTCCACTGGCTATAGTCACTGAGGAGTTTCTTCTGCCCCTGAAGGGTTGACCAACTTCCCTAAGATGGGTGCTCTTTTAAGATCTAATCCCAGAAATGCTCTCCATTCTTATTTCCGCTTACTTCTAAGGACAATACTGGGTTAGGTGCTCGGCTTAAAGGAGTCTTCGAAGACCCCAATTGGCAAGTGCAACAGATACCACTTGAAAAGAAAATCAGAATGCTTTGCCTTGGTTGGCTGAAGTGTGAAGTAAATAGAACTTAAATACCATTGTTGTTTTTTTTTTTTTTTTTACTTTTTTTTTTTTTTCTGTAACTGAGCCTAAAACTAAAAGGGATTTTCTCTCTATTATAAGATACCAGGTGCACCAGAAGCAAGCATGCATTTTCTAAAACCATTGAACCATGACATCAGAATATTCTTTAAATCACACCAGAACCGAATCTGCATTTCATCTAGCCTCTGATCTAAATTAGGCCTCAGACATGGAATTGTTTTACCCAATTGCAAGCCAGCTTGAAGTGTGTTTGTTGGGCCTGTCTTGGTCCGGCTGTCCTGTTACAGTCCGATTCTGTCTTACTGATTGTCTGCATCAGTATGGTTGGCTCTCTTTGTCCCTCTGTGTTTCTGTATTTTGTCTGTTTGCTTTTCTCTTTTAGTCTCTCTGTCATTCTGTCTGTGATCTTTCTCCCTTTCCTGCTGCCCTCTTCTGAAGTGCTTTTAATACTAGGTCACGTTTAAGATCAGATAGCCTAAGCCTGTCTCGGTCTTCAGTCTCATCCGTTAACATGCTTAGAGCGGTACGTGGCATGTAACAAACATGTTACAGTCATTCACTATTATTATTCCCTTCATTTGTGTAGCACTTTTCCACGAAGTTTCTGAGATCAGCACACTGGGTGGCACCATGGAATGGAAAGAAAAGACTTTGGGAGAAAGAAGATTTCATGGACTGATGAAATACGTAAGGTTAGTTCTCTTGGCTGTGTGCTTCTCACATCTTTTACAAGAGGTGACCTGAGCTATCTCAGACGATTGCAGGGTGTGCACGTGGCATATCTTGATTCTCATAAGACTTTGGCTGTTGAATCTCTAGTCCGACCATGGCAATCTGTGAAAGCAAGAATATTGAGGAGAAAAGGGAAAAGAAAAGGAGAGACAACCTGAGAGAACAGAAGTGGAGAAAGAGGATGAGAATTAGAGAGTAGACAAAGAGTTGATGAGAGTGGTAGTAAAGGCAAGAGAAGGTGAGAGACAGTGATAGTCACTGAAACTATTTTATTATGTACGTGTATGTCAAAACAGTATGTGGTACACCTTAAACATATACATGTAGAAAAGAAAACATATTTCATTGTCTGGATATACCACAGTTTGATTCACCTACCGAAAGATATTTTTGTCCTGCTGACAGAGTAAGTGAGATCAACCTGTATCGTTGGAAAAAGATGCTGTAGCCCACATTATTGCTCCTTATAATAAATTGTACAAAATAGAAGTCTATTATCTGCTTAACTTAGTCTTGGTATAATTCACTGTGTTGCTGTAAGCCTCAGTTTCCATCTGAGGTCTTACCTTCATAAGCAAAAGTGTAGCTCTGTACAGCAGAGATTTAGCTTCTTTGCAACTGAAAGAAGTTAGGCTAAAGAAAGGAAAAACAAGGTACATGGTGTTACAGAGTTAGAGAGAAGGGATACTGAAGTATTTTATTTGGAAGCAGCAAATAAAAAGCAGCCCCCAACGAATGCATCCCATGCCACCTACAATCGATATGCATTATTATAGTTACACGGATGACTGGGTTCTGGGCGGAGTTCCAAGCCAGTAGTTCTCAACCTTAGCAGCACACTGGGATCACCTGAGAGCTTTTAAAAAAAAAAATTGTGTTCAGGTCCACCTAGAGCAATTAAAGAGTGGAATCCAGGAACCAATATTTTTGGAGGTCCCCAGGTGACTCCAATGTGCAGCCAAGGTTACAGATCTCTCATCTTGCAGACCCCTGTGAGCCAAGCCACGCAGTTTTTGAGCTCTGTAACCTGACTGTGGGTAAAGTAGCTCAGTAAATGTCTGTACCTGTTGGGTAATTAAGGTAGCAATTCACGGACTGTCAGAGGACTATGAAAAGTCCATCTGTTTGGGATAATGCAGTTTAATCAAATGATGTTCTTCAAAAGTGAGTACCTCATCCTCTGACATTTGGTTTGCCCCAAGTGTCTGAAGGTCCCAGTTTGCTGGTATCTGTTTATAGCCATCTGCTGCCAGTGATTGTGGAGGTGAATAACAGCATGTTGCCAGGTGAGGCATGCAGCAGGGCAGCTTCCCTACCTGCTTGTTTCCTGGGAGTGAAGGTATCTTCACTCCTGAGAGTCGGGGTACCTCACGTATCCTAAATGCACCTGTTATGGATTGAGTTGTATCTTCCCAATATTCTTATGTTGAAGTCTTAACTCCCATTGCCTTCAAATGTAATTTTTTTGGAAGTAGGCTCATTGCAGATGTAATTACTTAAGGTAAGGTCATGCTGGGGTATGATGGCTTGATAGCTCATTTCTTTTTAGTTCTAGATAACAGTCTATTGTTCATGGTAAAATAGGAAAGCAGTTCACTGTGTACATGTATATCAAAACATTATGTTGTATACCTTAAATATATACATTTTAAAAAGAAAACGTATTTCATTGGATGTACCACAGTTCATTGATTCACCTACTGGAAGATTTTTTTTTTTTTTTTTTTTTTTTTAACAAAGTTTTGCTCTTGTTGCCCAGGCTGGAGTGCAATAGTGCAATCTCAATTCACTGCAACCTCTGCCTCCCAGGTTAAATCGATTCTCCTTCCTCAGCCTCCCTAGTAGCTGGGATTACAGGCATGTGCCACCACACCTGACTAATTTTGTATTTTTAGTAGAGACAGGGTTTCTCCATGTTGGTCAGGCTGGTCTGGAACTCCTGACCTCAGATGATCCGCCCACCTCAGCCTCTCAAAGTGCTGGGATTATAGGCGTGAGCCACCATACCCGGTGGGATGTAGATCTTTTATTTAATTAAATTAGGGCTCCATTTTACAGCTTAGGGACTACAGCAGAGAAGCAGCAGGTGGCAGCATTACAGATCACTTGGAAGTCAAACAGGTCCTCTGATTAACCTAGGCTCGCAATGATGTACTCCAAAGGATGGGTCTAGGTTTCTAAAGTCCCAATACCCACTACCTTAAGAGGTTAAAGAAATAAAACAGATTTTCTGTGGTGGCTGCGATATGACTGGTGTCTTATGAAAAGGGGAAATTTGTACACGGGGATATGCACAGAGGGAGAACACTGTGTGAAGATAAAGGCAGAGACCATCTGCTTCTATTAATGCAAACCAAGGAGCACCAAAGATGCCTGCAAACCACTAGAAGCTAAGAGAGAGGCCTGGAACTGAATTCTCTTACTTAAAGCCCTCAGAAGAAACCAAGTCTGCAGACACCTTGACTTTGGCGCTCCCTAACTGTGAGACGATACATGTCTGGTTTTTAAGTCAACCAGGTTGTAGTTCCTTGTTACAGCAGCACTTGGAAGCTAATACAACACCCCAGCCTGGGTGAACCCGTTCTGCCCACTGATGGGAACTGAATGGAGGATTTCAGGCCTTGGGAAAGGTGGGTCCTGAACCAATCAGCTGTCCCCATTTCAAACCTGCTCGAAACGAATCACACAAATGGGTACTCCTGACACCCTCCTGCTCACTGTATCCTCTGTTGGGGTACTGAAATTCCCCAAGAGGGGCCAGCTCCATGGGTGTGTGACCTGTGCAGGCACACAGGGCCCACTGCTATTTTGATTCTCTGGTGTTGCCATCTTGAAATTCTTAATTTTTGAACAAGAGCCCAGCATTTTCACTTTGCACCAGGCCCCCAAAATTGTGTAGCCATTCCTTTCCCCAAACATCTCGCCAGCTTTCTCTCTTTCAATCAGGTCCTATCTACTTTGTCTGAATTTCTTATTGTGTCTCATTCACTGAGGTCAACCCCTTCTTGCTTCCAGTGATTTTTCTTTTATAGAAGCTTCCTTTTTAATAATATTGTTTCTGTTATTTGTAGAGATTTGGGGCAGGAGGGAATGGCCTAGGCACTGTGTCGGCCATCTAAATCGAATAAGGTAAAGCAAACAGGACTCTTTTACTTATTAGGTTGTTAGTCCTATCAGGGACATTGGCTAGAGGATGGAGCAGAAGTTTAAAAAAGACTGTGTGAGCCTTGGCCCAGACAACACAGCTCTGGGACTCAGGTGACCGTATGTAACTGAAAATCATGAGAGAGTGATACACTGCCTAGGACCCTTGAAGGCTTGAAGGTGGCTGGCTGTGTCTGTGTCATACTAGCATGGTGATTTGCTAATCTGATCATTTTATTCAAAGCTCCCCTTGAAATCCTGGCATAGGTTTCTATTATCCTTGGGAAGCTGTAGCAAGTTGGGTCATTGTTCCCGTTCTTTACTCCTTCCCTGAATTAGAAATATGCATTGGTGCTCTTTGCCACAGTCCTCTACGGTGCGTCGTGCTGTGGGGATCATGACCTTCCCCATCCCATTGACCCTGGGTTAGCCATGTGAGTTGCATTGGTGGATGGAGCTTGAATGGGATTGTCCATGTGCCAGTTCTTGGCTGAGGCCGTAAAAAGCGTTACATATTTCCACTCACCTCCTTGCATTTCTGCCATCTGCCATGAGAAAGACACATCCCAGATAGAGGCTAGTCCAAAGAGAATGAAGAGACAGTCCCAATGCCCAGCCTGGATTCAAACCTAGCAGATGATAGCTAAATCCAGAAGAGATACAGCCTCTCTACAAACCCATAGGCAGCATTAATGTGCTTGTTTACAGAGGCCAGTGAGTTTGGGAGGTCTTTGAATTATTGCAGCCAAAGCTGACTGATGCAGAAATAATGTAATTTCTTTAGGTTGGCCTGTGTGGCCTTTTCTGGCCTGGGTCTTTCTATTTGCTCAGTCTTATCTCCTACTCCTTACCCTCTTCTCTCTCCATTCCACACTCAGTTCAAACGTACTACGTTCTCTCTCAGCTTTGAGCCACTAACACATTCTCTTCCTCCATCCCTGCCCTACTCAGGATCTTTTTACTTGGCTTTCTCTTTCTCACTCTCTAGCTCTCAGTCTAAGTGCCACTTCCACCAGTAAATCTTTCTTAAGGCACAGTAGGAAACACTAATGGCCCTGCAACGTACTCTCTCTGCACCGTGTTCTTCCATATCAGAACACTTAGGACAGTATTGTGTCACCGCTAGTATGGCGGTGGAAATATATTGAGATATTTATTTGTATCTCATTGCTGTAGAAGAATCAAGACAAATGAGAGACAGCAATGCTTTGCTTTTTATACAATTTTATACACTTGCACACAAATGAATCGCAAGGAGCTATAGGGCCCCTTCCTTCCTCCGCCATTGTCATTTTAAATCAGAAGCAGAATCGTGTGTGTGTGTGTGTGTGTGTGTGTGTGTGTGTGTGTGTGTGTGTGTGTGTAGGGGGTTGGTTTATCTTATGAAATCCCAAGAAATTCTAGTGAAATTCCAGAAGGGGAATGGTGAGGAGGACTGTGTCTTTGCAGTGTGGCTATGAGATGTTCCTCAGAATGAGGGTGGACAGGGGTTGGTAGGTTCCATGAATATGCAAACCTGTGCTCACCATAAGAATTTGGAGGGCTGGTTCACCTACGAGGAACTGAGCCTCAATGTCTGGGCTCTTAGGCATCAAGAATGTCTGTTGCTAGGTGTCATGGAAACAACAGCTTGAGTGAACTTGAGGAACCATGTGGGCTTGGAAAATACAGCGCTCCACAGAAATGGGGGTAGACCAAAGAAAGGTTGCAAATCTAATGGCTTAAAACAACACCGATTTATTATCTCATGATATCCTATGGGTTAGGAGTCTGTGCACAGCCAAAGTCCTCTGCTCAAGGTCTCATAAGGCTGAAATTGAGATTCTCTTTCTGCAAAGTCTGACATTAAGGGACTGAGCCCTAATAGTGTCTGAGACCGAATGACTTGGCATGCAGAGATGCCAGGCTGGCAATGGAACTTAACTTGGTTGACAAACACAAATGCCTTTGATATTTCTTGGCATCATCTCATTTAGCTTTTCTTTTTGTTTTTGAGATGGAGTTTTGCTTTGTCGCCCAGGCTGGAGTGCAGTGGCGGGATCTCAGCTTACTGCAACCTCTGTCTCCCAGGTTCAAGGAATTCCCCTGCCTCGGCCTCCTGAATACCTGGGATTACAAGTATGTACCACCATGCCTGGATAATTTTTGTATTTTTAATAGAGACAGGGTTTCACCATATCGGCCAGGATAGTCTCAAACTCCTGACCTCGCAATCCACCCGCCTCAGCCTCCCAAAGTGCTGGGATTACAGGCGTGAGCCACCATGCCCGGCTCTCATTTAGCTTTTAAATGCATATCTATTACACTTTAATTTTCTGTCTTTCCTGGTAGACCATAAGCTCTTGGAAGGTGGGCTGTTTCTGTCTTGCTTATTGTTATAACTCCAGAAGCTCAGACAGTTTCTGGAACATTGTAGCGAGGGAGTCAATAAATATTTGTCAAATGAGTGCTTGACTTTTAGGTGCTTGATATGAGCTCACTGTGCTAAATTGAACCAGTTCTCTTAAATGTCATGTGATCTGTGCAGAGTGGGCATCACGACAGCTGTTTCAAAGAGGAAGAACCAGATTTGGGGAGTTTAGGTAACATGTTCAGGGTCAAATCAATGATAGGACCAGAGCTAGAACTTTTTCATTATATTCAGGAAAAAAAAATTAATCTCTTTTTATTTGAAACACAGCCCTGAAATATAGCACTATGACACATTCTAAGTCATATGAATCATCACACTTTTCATCTTCTATGATCAAGAGGAGGGAAGGTGTAATGAATTAGAAGCCTTTATAAGATGTGATTTTATGTTGAGGCCTCAGGTACTAACATCACATACAATCTCAAACTCTGCAGTACCTGAATCTTCCAAGTGGATAAGTCTCCTCTTAATAGAAGCACAAACTAAATCAATCTTGGCCAGATGCAATGGCTTATGCCTGTAATTCCTGTACTTTGGGAGGTGAGGCAGGCAGATCACTTGAGGTCAGAAGTTTGAGACCAGCCTAGCCAGCATGGTGAAACCTCATTTCTAATAAAAATACAAAAATCAACTTAGCATGGTAGTGAGCATCTGTAATTTCAGCTACTGAGGAGGCTGAGGCACAAGAATCGCTTGAATCCAG
>NW_016107437.1:4199333-4202410 GCF_001604975.1 Cebus imitator
AAAAAAAAAAAAAAAAAAGTAAGACACTGTCCCTCCACCACCCTACCAAAAAATAAATCTTAAGGGCTCATGGCATAACCTGGTTTCTTTCAGACAGACTAGACTCAAATCCTCTTTCAGGTTTTCTGATGCCCAAATACAATGGTTGTTCAGTGAGCAGAAATCTAGCATGTGGATGATACTTCTTATTAATCATGTAACCACTCCATTAATTCTTGTTTCTGGGCTTTTGCACAAGCTGTGATGCTTGTTTGAAAGGCTCTTCCCCTTTCTTGTGACTCCATCCTTCTCACTCTTCAGTTCTTGACTTAAACATCAATCCTCAAGGAGTCTTTCCTGAAAGGTTGTCTGGGGCACCCTCCCTCCCCATGAGTCCCCATCACTGCACACCATTTATACTACTTTTCATAATATGCAACTACAGTTGACTCTTGAACAGCATGGGTTTAAACTGCACAGGTCCACATACTTGTGGATTTTCTT
Organism: Cebus imitator; assembly: GCF_001604975.1. Lineage (NCBI taxonomy): Eukaryota > Metazoa > Chordata > Mammalia > Primates > Cebidae > Cebus > Cebus imitator. Next base: position 4,199,817 of record NW_016107437.1, read on the forward strand.
CCACGTCTGCCACCTCTGAGACACTAAGACCAACTCTTCCTCCTCTTCCTTAGCCTCCTCAACATGAAGACAATGAGGATGAAGACTTTAAGGTGATCCACACTTATTTATTTTTTGAGACGAGTCTCACTTTGTCACCCAGGCTGGAGTACAGTGGCCAAGCTCAGTTCACTGCATCCTCTGCCTCCGGAGTTCAAGCGATTCTCCCTGCTCAGCCTCCTAAGTAGCTGTGACTACAGATGCACACCATCACGCCCAGCTAATTTTTGTATTTTTGGTAGAGACGGGGTTTCACCATGTTGGCCAGGGTGGTCTCGATCTCTTGACCTCATGATCTGCCTGCCTTGGCTTCCCAAAGTGTTGGGATTACAGGCCTGGCCACTGCGCCCAGCCCCATTTCCACTTAATATAACAGTAAATGTATTTACTCTTCCTTATGATTTTCCTAATAATTTTCTTTTCTCTAGTTTAAATCAACTGTAAGAATGCAGGCTATAATACATATAGCATAAAATATGTGTTAATGGACTGTTTGTGTTATCAGTAAGGGTGCTAATTATAGTAGTGAAATGAGGAAAGTTCCCTTATCCCCCTCGCAGGGCGTGTGATGGGGGTGTGGCTTGCTTCATAGGTGCCCCGCTGCTCAAACCCCTTAGAGGGAGCATGCAGACAGGTCGGCTGTGGGGCTCTGACCCACAGTGTCTAGGGGTGAGTGTTTATGGCTCCTGAAGCCCAAGTGAGCATGTGTTACAGTGTGCTCTCTTAGTTTAGCCATCCGCAGGCAGATCATGTTAACCAGCTTAATTAGACCCCACAACTGTGTACTGCAATTATCATAAGACAAAGGGCTTTCTGGTTCCCAGGGTTTCTTGCCTTGGTATGCCGGAAGAATGGGAGGACATGTGGGCTTGGAGAATGAATGCAAGGTTTTACTGAGTGGAAGTAGCTCTCAGCAGATGGGGGAGCCAGAAGGGAGATAGAGTAGGAAGGTGGCTTTCCCCTAAAGTCAGGCTGCTTAGTAGCCCACGCTCTCCTCTGACTGTCCCGGCCAAACTCCAGGTGGATCCGACAATTGATGTCCTGCTTCAGCACCTGTCGGTGTGCTCTTTTGCAGGTGTGTTCCTCTAGATGTCCAGCTGCTTGTGTGTCTGCCTGCTAGGGTCTTGGGGTTTTTATAGGTACAGGATGGGGGCATGGTAACCCAGTGTGATCTTGAGAAATGCGATATTTGGGAAGGAAAACAGAAATACCTGTCCTCACCTAGGTCTGTGAGCCCAAACCCGGGGGTGGAACCCTAGCCCAGGACCAGGCTTCCCTGCCCTCCTTCCATATCAGTAGGCTATCAGTAGTCGATTTGGATTGACTCCCCCAAAACTTAAATACTGATAGCCTACTGATACAGGGAGTTGGTGCTCCTAACCCCCATGTTGTTCAAGGGTCAGTTGTGTACAGGAATTTATGTGCTTATTCGTCTCCACTTGATTTCATGCTTTGCAAGGGTAGCTACCAATGTGGTTTATTTGCCAGTGTTAACTCAGCTCTAACACAGTACCTAGACTAAAACAGTCATCAATTATTAATTAAATGAATCATGAATGAATTAGTGAATGAAGTTCATGGGGTCATTCAGCAAATATCAATTGAGTGCCAGTTATATGCATTAGAAGCTAGAAATACAGGTTGGGCACAGTTGCCCATGCTTGTAATCTCAGCACGTAGGAAGCCAAGACCAGGGAATCACTTGAGCTCAGGAGTTTGAGGCCAGCCTGGGCAATATGTTGAAACCCTTTCTCCACCAGAAATACAAATAATTAGCCAGGCATGGTCGTGTGTACCTGTCATCCCAGCTACTCGGGAGGCTGATATGGGAGGATAGCTTGAATCCAGGAGGCAGATGCAGTGAGCCGAGGTTTCATCACTGCACTCCAGCCTGCATGATAGAGTGAAACCCCATCTCAGAGCGAGAAAGACAAAATTATACAAGACCTGAGTCCTTCCTTCTAGGTGTTCACAGTTTAGTCCAGAAACAAAACATATATACAAGCTAAATAAATGGCCCAGGTTTTACCTGATTTAACCACAAATGGAGCAAAAGTAACAAAACACTTAAATTGCAATGTTTTTTTTGTCCCACCACAGAACTACATGAACTTACTATCCCCCAAGAGGTCTCTCAGTTATTTTTTTGAGTTCCCAAGGATGCTTTTACTGTGTTCCAAGACCGGTCCACCCATGTTCTCCTCACGCCTCCTAGTCATGCTGACACATGGCTCCTGGCACTAGTGCTTTCTGTTCTTTCTGTGGGTCCGTGGATTTCTTGCCTTGCATGGGGCATAGGGAGCTCCTACTTCTTCACTGCTGCTTATCCCAGGGCAGCTAAATGTGGCTACGGTCTTCAGGCACAGAAATGAGAAGAAATGCCTGGGTGTATCTGACTTGCCTGGGGATCTGGTTAGAATTCAGGTTCTGATTCAGTAGGTCTGGGATGGGCCCTGAGAGTCTGCATTTCTCGTAAGCTTCCAGGTGATGCAGTTTTGCTGGCCCCTGGACCACATTATGAGTAGCATGGACGTAGAAGATATTTGTAGTGGGAA
>NW_016107437.1:4202930-4204143 GCF_001604975.1 Cebus imitator
CTGTTGCCCAGGTTGGAGTGGAGTGGCACAATTTCGGCTCACTGCAACCTCTGCCTTTTGAGTTCAAATTATTCTCCTGCCTCAGCCTCTTGGGTAGCTGGGATTACAGGCACCCGCCACCACGCCCAGCTAATTTTTGTATTTTTAGTAGTGAAAGGGTTTCACCATGTTAGGGGAGCTGTTCTCGAACTCCTGACCTCATGATCTGCCTGCCTCAGCCTCCCAAAGTGCTGGGATTACAGGCATGAGCCACCATGCCCAGCATCTTTAGTAACTTTCTTGATAGCACCCTGTTAATTTACTTTATTCTTTTCCCTGTCTCTCTTCCCTCTGTTCCACCCCCACTCCCTACCCCCCACCCCCACACATATACACACACACATTTCCTAGAACTACTTTCCAAGTAAACTCTTTGCATCTGAATCTTTACTTCTGCATCTTTCTTTCTTTTAGAGGCACATAATCTTACCATAAAATCACTGTTTTTTCCAGAAGAGCAAGTGTGATCCTAGAGGCCAGATCCAGACAATGCCCATGTCTTACAGGACGGCCTCAGCCAAGCTCGCTTTACCTTCCCAATGACATCATCTCAAATTGAGAAGACAGTTGCTGCCAGGGCCCCCACAACGTTGTCTCAATCAGAGAACAAGTGAATGATTCATTCCAATAATCCTGACTCCATGTCTAAACAAACCAGTCTGTCTGCCACTAGTTTATGCAGGTAACCAGCTGTTGGATCACATGGATCCCCAATAAGCCAGATGCTGCAGGACATAGTCTAGGAGGCACTAAATGTCAGCTACACAGAGCAGCAAGGGAGCTTCCCTCTTATGGACTCTAATGTCTTTCAACCCCACGGAAGAAAGACACGTTGAGAACCCAGTGAAGAAAGCGTGGGTGAACCCTGGCATAATGAATAAAATTGCTCCAGACAAATGTAAACAACCTCTCCTGGCAGGTGAGCTAATGATTCTCCAGCTTAAGCATGCATCCAGTCCCTGAGAGAGTGTGCTGGAATGCATTTTTCCAGGCCTACCCACAGACACTGATCCCACCTTGGGAAAGTGCTATAAGTTGTGAGAGTGATGGTCATCCCACAGAATCTCCCAAGGATCAAATAGAATGTATCCAGTGCCAACGTGCCAGAAACTGTTCAAAACTCTTTATCTGCATTCACTTCTTTGATTTTTGTGATAACCTAATGAGTTAGTTA
>NW_016107437.1:4204281-4246833 GCF_001604975.1 Cebus imitator
TTGAAGCAATTCTCCTGTGTGAATCTCCCAAGTAGCTGGGATTACAAGCATGTACCACCACACCCAGCTATTTTGTATTTTTAGTAAAGATGGGGTTTCTCTATGTTGGTCAGGCTGGTCTGAAACTCCTGACTTCAGGTGATCAACCTGTTTCAGCCTCCCAAAGTGCTGGGATTACAGGCATGAGCCACCATGCCCAGCCTTCAGCCTCATTTTTACAGATGAGAAAACCAAGACACAGATAAGCTAAGGAACTTTTCTGAAGTCACAGCTAGGCACACTGGAGGAGCGAGGATTTAAACTGCCAATCTGACTCCAGAGCCATGCCCTTCTCACTATGCTAGAACTGAGCCCGAGCAAGGCCCAGACATATTACTTTCATTTCCTAGAAAGACCCTGCTATGGACTGAATGTCTGTGTTCCCCCAGTGTTTGCATAGTGAAGTCCTACCCCTCAGTGGGACTTTATTTGGACATATGGTCTGTGCGGAGGTGATAAAGATTAAACAAGTCATAAGGATTGGGTCCTAATCCATTGGGGTTGGTGCCCATATGAGTAGACAAAGAGACACCAAACTTTTCCCTTCTCCCCATATGAGGACTTAGCTAGAGGGAGGACATCTACAAGACGGGAAGGGGGACCTCACCAGTGACCAAATTGGCTGGCATCTGGATTTTGGAATTTCCAGCCTCTGTATATTAGTCAGGTGTATTAGTCTATTTTCATGATGCTATGGAGAAATACCTGAGACTGGGTAATTTATAAAGAAAAAAACATTTAATGGACTCACAGTCCTGCATGGCTGGGGAGGCATCGCAATCATGGCAGAGGGCAAAGGAGAAGCAAATGCGGCAGACAAGAGAGAATGTGCAGGGGAACTGCCCTTTATAAAACCATCAGATCTCATGAGACTTACTCAGTATCATGAGAACAGCATGGGAAAAACCTGCCCCGTGATTCAATTACCTCCCATTGGGTCCTGCTTATGACACATGGGGATTATGGGAGCCACAATTCAAGATGAGATTTGGGTGGGGACTCAGCCAAACCATATGATCAGGGTTCTCCAGAGAAATGAGACCAACAGGATATACATAGATATAGAAAAGGGAATTTATTAGTGGGATCAGCTTATGTGATTATGGAGTTTGAGAAGTCCCACAATAGGCTGTCTGCAAGCTGGAGAAATAGGAAGCCTGGGAGTGCAATCAATCTGAGTTCGAATGCTTGAGAACCAGGTCAGCTGATGGTAAATTTCCCTGTCTGAGATCTAAGGCCTGAGAACTGGGGAGGCCACTGGTATAAGTCCAAGAGTACAAAGTTTCAAGAACTCAGAACTCTGATACACAAGGGTGGGACAAGATGGACGTTTCTGTTCCAGAAGAGAGTGAGTTCACCCTTTCTTGGCTCTTTTGTTCTACTTGGTCCCTTTATGGATTGGATGATGTCACCTACATTGGGGAGGGTGGTCTTTTTTCTTTTTCCTTTTTTTTTTGGAAATAGAGTCTCACTCTGTCGCCCAGGCTACAGTGCAGTGGCGTGATCTCAGCTTACTGTAACCACCTCCCAGATTGAAGCAATTCTCCTGCCTCAGTCTCCAGTGTAACTAGGATTGCAGGCACATGCCGCCACACCTGGCTATTTTTTGTATTTTTAGTAGAGACAAGGTTTCACCATGTTGGCCAGGCTGGTCTCGAACTCCTGACCTCAAATGATCCACCCACCTTGGCCTCCCAAAGTGCTGGGATTACAGGAGGAACCTCTGTGCCCAGCCAGTGGTCTTCTTTACTTAATCCACTGATTCAAATGCTAATCCCTTCCAGAAACATCCTGTGTTAGCCAGTTCTTGCACTGCTATAAAGAAATACCTGAGAATGAGTAATTTGTAAAGAAAAGAGGTTCAACTGGCTCAGGTTGTACAGGAAGTATGGCAGCATCTGCTTCTGGGGAGGCTTCAGGAAAGCTTCCAGTCACGGTGGAAGGCAAAGTGGGAACAGGTTTCTTAACTGGCAGGAGCAGCATCAAGAGAAAGAGAGCGGGAGGTGCCAAACACTTTGAAACAACTAGATATCCTGAGAACTCACTCATCATGGCCACAACAGTGCCAAGGGGGGTGATGTTAAACTCTTCAGGAGAAATTGCCCCCACGATGCAATCACCTCCCACCAGGCCCCACCTTTAACATTGGGGATTACAACTCAACATGAGATTTGGTGGGGGCACCATGTGACACCCCCATAGACAAACCCGGGAATAATGTTTTACCAGCTATATGGATTTTTCGTAGCACAGTCAAGTTGTTATATCAAATTAACAATCACATTCCAGAACACATTCCAGAAAATAAATTTCTGGGCCAGGCACCGTAGCTCATGCCTGCCTAGTGGTCTGTCTATTTTGTTGATCTTTTCGAAAAGCCAGCTCCTGGATTTATTGATTTTTTCAGAGTTTTTTGTGTCTCTATCTCCTTCAGTTCTGCTCTGATCTTAGTTATTTCCTGTCTTCTGCTAGGTTTTGAGTTTTTTTGATCTTGATCCTCTAGCTCTTTTAATTTTGATGATAGGGTGTCAATTTTAGATCTCTCCTTGCTTCTCATGTGGGCACTTATTGCTATATATTTTCCTCTAGAGACTGCTTTAAATGTGTCCCAGAGATTCTGGCATGTTGTGTCTTCATTCTCTTTGGTTTCGAAGAGCATCTTTATTTCTGCCTTCATTTCATTGTTTATCCAGTCAACATTCAAGAGCCAGTTGTTCAGTTTCCATGAGTCTGTGCGGTTCTGAGTTAGTTTCTGAATTCTGAGTTCTGACTTGATTGCACTGTGGTCTAAGAGACTGTTTGTTATAATTTCCGTTCTTTTGCATTTGCTGAGGAGTGATTTGCTTCCAATTATGTGGTCAATTTTAGAGTAGGTGTGATGTGGTGCTGAGAAGAATGTATATTCTGTGGATTTGGGGTGGAGAGTTCTGTAAATGTCTATTAGGTTTGCTTGTTCCAGGTCTGAGTTCAAGTCCTGGATATCCTTGTTAATTTTCTGTCTGGTTGATCTGTCTAATGTTGACAATGGGGTGTTAAAGTCTCCCACTATTATTGTGTGGGAGTCTAAGTCTTTTTTTAAGTCATTAAGAACTTGCCTTATGTATCTGGGTGCTCCTGTATTGGGTGCATATATATTTAGGATCGTTAGCTCTTCTTGTTGCATTGATCCTTTTACCATTATGTAGTGTCCTTCTTTGTCTCTTTTGATCTTTGTTGCTTTAAAGTCTAAATCAGAGACGAGAATTGCAACTCTTGCTTTTTTTTTTGTTTCCATTTGCTTGGTAAATCTTCCTCCATCCCTTTACTTTGAGCCTTTGTGTATCCTTGCATGTGAGATGGGCTTCCTGGATACAGCATACTGATGGGTTTTGGCTTTTTATCCAATTCGCCAGTCTGTGTCTTTTGATTGGGGCATTTAGTCCATTTACATTTAGGGTTAATATTGTTATGTGTGAATTTGATACTGCCATTTTGATGCTAGCTGGCTGTTTTGCCCATCAGTTGATATAGATTCTTCATTGTATTGATGCTCTTTACCATTTGGTTTATTTTTGGAGTGGCTGGTACTGGTTGTTCCTTTATATCTGTAGAGCCTCTTTCAGGAGCTCCTGTAAGGCAGCCTGGTGGTGATGAAATCTCTGAGTACTTGCTTGTTCACAAAGGATTTTATTTTTCCTTCACTTATGAAGCATAGTTTGGCTGGATGTGTAATTCCGGGTTGAAAGTTCTTTTCTTTAAGGATGTTGAATATTGGCCCCCACTCTCTTCTGGCTTGTAGGATTTCTGCTGAGAGATCTGCTGTGAGTCTGATGGGCTTCCCTTTGTGTGTAACCCGACCTTTCTCTCTGGCTGCCCTTAGCATTTTCTCCTTCATTTCAACCCTGGTGAATCTGACAATTATGTGCCTTGGGGTTGCTCTTCTTGAGGAATATCTTTGTGGTGTTCTCTGTATTTCTCAGACTTGAATATTGGCCTGCCTTGCTAGGTTGGGGAAGTTTTCCTGCATAATATCCTGAAGAGTATTTTCCAGCTTGGATTCATTCTCTTCGTCACATTCAGGTACACCTATCAAACGTAGATTAGGTCTTTTCATATAGTCTCACATTTCTTGGAGACTTTGTTCATTCCTTTTTACCCCTTTTTCTCTAATCTTACCTTCTCATTTTATTTCATTGAGTTGATCTTCGACCTCTCATATCCTTTCTCCTGCTTGGTCAATTTGGCTGTTGAAACTTGTGCATGCTTTGTGAAGTTCTCGTGTTGTGTTTTTCAGCTCCATCAATTCACTTATATTCCTCTCTAATTTCTCCATTCTTGTTAGCATTTCGTCAAATCTTTTTTTCAAGGTTCTTAGTTTCTTTGCATTGGGTTAGAATATGTTCTTTTAGCTCACAGAAGTTCCTTATTATCCACCTTCCAAAGTCTGATTCTGTCATTTCATCACACTCATTCTCCATCCAGTCTTGTTCCCTTGCTCTTGAGGAGTTGTGATCCCTTGTAGGAGGAGAGGTGTTCTGGTTTCGGGTGTTTTCATCCTTTTTGTGCTGGTTTCTTCCCATCTTTGTGGAGTTATCCACCTGTCGTCTTTGTAGTTGCTGACTTTCAGATTGGGCCTTCGAGTGGACATGCAATTTGTTGATATTTCTGTTTCTTAGTTTTCCTTCTAACAGTCTGGCCCCTCTGTTGTAGGGCTGCTGAGGTCTACTCCAGGCCCTGCTTGCCTAGGGATCACCTGCAGCAGCTGCAGAACAGTAAGGGTTGCTACCAGTTTCTTTTTCTGCTATCTTTGTCCTAGAAGGATACACGCTAAATGTCAGTCTGATCTCTCCTTATGAGGTGACTCTTTGGATATACGGGGGTCAGGGAGCTGCTTGAGGAGACAGTCTGTCCTTTACATAAGCTCAAGTGCTGAGTTGTGAGCTTCGTTTTTCATTCAGGGCTGCTGGGCAGATACGTTTAGGTCTGTTGCAGCAGAACTCATAAACACCTTTTTTTTTCCCAGGTGCTCTGTCCCAGGGAGTTAGGGCTTTGTTTATGAGTTTCTGCCGTGCTGCTGCCTTTTTTTTTCAGAGCTGCCCTGAGCAGCAAGGAGGCAGCCTAGTCACTGTCTGCCTGCAGAGGCTTTGCTGAGCTGCTGTGGGCTCCGCCCAGCTGTCGTGTAAACCTCTCTGCAGTCCTGTTTATATGGGTGTAGTCAGAACTGTCTCAGCATTGGTGGCCCACCTCTGTAATGGCGGACTCTCGCTGTAATGGCAGGTTGCCTTGGCAACGGCGGGCTGCCTCGGCAATGGCGGACTACCTCTGAAGTGGTGGAGTGCCTCGGCAATGGCGGACGCTCCTCCCCCACAGAGCCGGACCATCCCGGGTTCAGCTGTGCTTGCTGTGAAACTCTCAATCCGAAGAATTTCTGATTGCTGTTCTTTTGTGGGGGTGGGACCAGCCGAGCCTGATCACCTGGCTCCCTGCCTCAGAGTCTTTTGTTTTTTAGTTGAACGATCGACTCTCTCCCAGGTGTTCCAGCCACCTGTTGAAAAGGCACCGGGGTCTATGTGATTTCCCTTGCAGCGACTCACTGCACTGGCTTAAACAGCGGTGCTGAGATTCGTGGGGCTTTTTGTTTGTTTGTTTGTTTTTGCCCGGGAATCACCTGGCCTGGCTCCCTGTTTCAGACCCCTTTTTAGACAGATGAATGGGCGACTGCACCTTCCTGAGGCTCCAATCACCAGCTAAAAGGGCACCTGGACCAGTGTATTTTGTAGGGAGAACTGCCATGCAGGGGCGCCACAAAGCAGCCACGTGGGCCAAAATAGCCACGGGGACCGAAATGGCCGTGCGGGCCAAAACAGTCGTGCTGGCGACCTGTGGGGCTCCTTGGCCTGGGAATCTCCTGGTCTGTGGGCAATAAAAATCCGTCTGGAAATACGGCGTCCACTCACCCTCTACGCTTTCACTGGGAGCTGCAATCCTGAGCTGTTCCTAAACGGCCATCTTGGATCCTCCTCCGCTCTTTTATTTCTGATTGTGATCATAAATGGAGTTCAGAGTAGCATTTTTGGCATGCAGTGTATCTTTGCAGAATGAATGGATGAATGGATGACTGAGTGACTCTGCAGGATCAGAAGTGAGGAGCCATCCCTGCAGAATGCATTTCAAGTAGCAACCATGCTAAACCCATATGGAATATTATCCCTGATCTCTATTGGATTTGACATCTTCAAAACACAGTACTGGAAATGGAGATAGTAATTCAGAAGCAGCATTTAATCATGGTAATAGAGGGTGCAGCAAAAAGTCACCACACTTATGCCTCCACAAGGAAAGAATCACATTATTAACATTAAATTGTCTTCTAAGTAGGTTGTGTAGGGATCTGAGGACGTAATGATGCCTTTCAAATTCAGGGTCTGAAATGGCACTCTTGAAAAGATGGATGGAGAAATGACAAATGCAGTTTTGTAGATGAGCGTGTTGGTACCAACTGGCTATGGATTATCGGGCAAGTCACTCTAACTGAATCAGCCTCAGTTTCCTTCCCTGGAAAGGAAGGGGAATAAACCTGGTGGGTCCTCTGAGGTTTGAGTCTGTCTTCTGATGTTTCTCTGACCCTATCAAGCCAGAGTTTGTTGTTTCATCTCTTAAAACACAAGATAGGGCAAGAGAAAGTTACTCAACCAAAAGGCACATCTTCTAAATGGTAAAGTTGTGGTTAGAACTCAGACTCTGCTTACTCTAAGCTCATGTCAGGAACTTTCCTCTATTATTTTCCTCTGTTATTTGGTTGTTCCTCTATTATTTTAATTACATTATCCCCCACCACCTAAAATTTCCTTCTTCACTCAACAATAACAACGGTGGTGTACCCAGGGTATCTGTATGTAGCCAGGCGCTTTGCTGAGCATAGGAATGAAATAGACAGCTTCTATGCTCTCACAGAGATTACAATCTAGTTAAGCAGTTACATGTTAATCTAATAGGCATGCAAATAAAAAAATGAAACAGTGAGAATTTTGAAAGTTTTCAAGTCTTAGGGAAATTTGGCCTCATCAGGGAAGTTAAGTCTCTGAGGAAGGGAAGCCTAAGTTGAGATGTGAAGGATAAGTAGTTGTTAACTACTCCAAGAGAGAAGGGAAGGTAATTCTGGGCAGTGAGGCAGCACACACAAAGGCCCTGTAGTAGAAAGCATATGGTGAGTATATGGAACGAAGGCTACAGGTGGCCAGAGCACAGAGAATGGGAGGGAGGACATGTTATAAGATGAAGCTAGAGAGATAGGGAAGGATATGGGGACTGTGTCCTTGTGAGCTATGCTCAATATTTTTTTCTGTATCCCAACACAAACAGGAAATCACTGAAAGAGATTCTGTAATTGTCTTTAGGAATGACTCTCAAATATTCATTTTATCCCAAGTGGCCAGCCTGAGGCAATGATGTTAAAACATTTTTCTGTTATAAGTAACTTGTTAAAAATGGACATGTGATCTAATGCTGGACATTAAGACATGATAAAACATTTATATCTTAAACCCTACATTTTTAAGGTAAGTGTCCATGTTCCTAAGAGGGACATCCTAAAAAGAGATAGTCTACTTGTTCCTCTGGACACAAGATGTGATGCCTTGGACTGCTGAATCCATTCAAACATTACCTCCTGGTTATCCTAAGGCAGGAGGAAGACATTACATCCCTTCAGCTTCCATAGTGGATGGTGATTGCCTGGAATTACCCTCTCATGGAGAAGACACATATCCAGCAAAGGGTTTTGCCCCTCAAAGAAAATAAGGGGATGGCTAGAGTGCAGTGAAAGTAGACAAATCTTTATTATCCTATTATTGGTTGGTTTGACAATAATTGCAATGAAATCTGGATTTAATATTCTAGTCAATTCCATATATATTCTTTTCATGGTGCAAAAGAAACCCAGTCCTGGTGAAAGGAAGCAGAACCCTTCATGCCCTTAATTACATGGGACCACAGGGTAAGAGGCAGCCTTGGGAAGTAAGATGTGGAAGTGTTTCAGAAGCATTCTGTGCAATGTTCACTACCCAGAAAATAGAAATATGCTCCCTGGAAAGCAGCTGCTCTGCAGGAGATTTTCTGACAGAAGGAACCCCAGAACCAGAATGACATTGGTTTGCTTTTTCTTTTTTCAACTTTTATCTTAGGTTCAGGAGTGATAGGTGCAGGTTTATTACCTAGGTATATTGCATGATGGCGAAGTTTTGGGTATGATTGATCCTATCACCTAGGCACTAAGCATAGTACCTAATAGTTAGTTTTTCAACCCTTGCCCCCTTCACTTCCTCCTCACTCTAGTAGTCTTTAGTGTCTATTGTTTTCATCTTTATGTCCATGAGCACCCAGTGTTTTGCTCCTACTTACAAGCAAGAACATGTGAAATTTGGTTTTCTGTTCCTGTATTAATGCACTTAGGATAATGGCCTCCAGCTTCACCCATGTTGCTGCAAAGGAAATTATTTCGTTCTTTTTTTATGGCTGTGTAGTATTCCATGATGCACACACACCACATTTTCTTTGTCTGCTACACCATTGACAGGCATCTAGATTGATTCTATGTCTTTGCTATTGAATGTAGGCCTTGGCAAAGAAATCATGACAAAGTCTCCAAAAGCAATTGCAACAAACAAAAAATAGACAAGTGGGACTAATTAAACTAAAGAAAAGAAAATTTTCTGCACAGCAAAAGAAATTATCAACAGATTAAATGACAACCTACAGAATGGGAGAAAGTATTTGCAAACTATGCATCTGCCAATGTCTTTTTAACAGCTGCCCAGATGTGCCACTCCTTGACTTTTTGCGAAAACTCACCAAAAGTTGTGCATTTTCCAAGCATCTTGAGGCAATAAGCAGAGGCAGAGGGTAGGAAACCATGACATTGTGGAGGCTTGTGAGTGTTAGCTTGTTAATACTTTGTACAAAATGTGACAGCTCACACTCTCCGTCTCTAAAATTCATTTAATTAACCAAGAATCAGTGCCAACCTTACTCTTAATTTTCTTGGCTTCTCAATCCCTTATTTGTGGTTCTGAACCCAGGTTCATGTTATTTGCCTGGCTACCCGGAATAGATTCCCACTTTCAGTTTGACTTTGAGGTCCTCTCTAGGATGTTAATCCCTAAGACATGTACTCTCTAGAGTCAGGTGCAGTGCATCCTCTTTTTACCTGCTCCTGTAGGACATTCTATTCTGCCTTCTCCTTTCTTGTACTCCTTCCTCTGCACTTGGCCATGTGCCTCAGATGTCTACAACTTACGAGTATGCACCAGAAACATGACCCTGAGGGTTGGAAAGGCTACCACATAGTGGAAGGCATTAGTTAGGTTTGGGAGGCAAACACATTAGGATTTTTCTGAACTCATCACTTTCTAGGTGTGTGACTTTGCATATATCACTTTGGGTCACTAAGCTATTACGTGTTCATGTACAAAAAGGAGACCACAACTTGGGCTGCTCTAATCCATTCAAGCTACAACGACAATCTACCATAGACTGTATGGCTTATAAACAACGAAAATTTATTTCTTACCATTCTGGAGGCCAAGAAGTCCTAGATCAATGTGCAGGCAGGTTCACGGTCTTTTGTGGATCTGCTTCTCGATTTGTAGATGGCTGCCCTCTGTGTGTATCCTCACATGGCAGAGAGAGAGAGAGCTCTGGTCTTTCTCCCACTTAAAAAAAATTATTATTATGCTTTAAGTTCTGGGGTATATGTGCAGAATGTGCAGGTTGCAGGTTTGTTACATAGGTATACATGTGCCATGGTGGTTTGTTGCATCCATTGCCTCGTCATCTACATTAGGTATTTCTCTTAATGATATCCCTCCCCTACCCCCAACCCCCTGACAAGCCCTGATGTGTGTCCATGTGTTCTCATTGTTCAACTCCCACTTATGAGTGAGAACATGTATCTCCTGCTTCTTAAAAGGATGCTTTGTGCATTCACATGGTGGAAGAGGCAAGGGATCTCTTTAGGGCCTCTTTTTAAGAGCAGTGATCTCATTCATGAGGGCTCTATTCTTATGACCTAATAAACTCCAAAAGGCCTCAACCCCAAATACCATCACATTGGCCATTAGTATTTAACATATCTATGTTGAGGGGGACACAAGTGTTCAGTTTATAGCAATAATGCTGTTGTGAACACTGTTGGTTTCCTAACCTTAATCATTTCTTCTTTTTTGACAATAGAGCATTTCATTCATTCAGGGTAATATGTCTTGTCTAAGGGGATGAATTTGTATTGTTATGTTGATCATAATAATCCTATACCCATTTATCAATTACTGCTTTAGGTTAGGTCATATGACCATATCTGAGCTAGAGATATAAAGGGAATGTGGAGGGGAAGTTTTTGAAGAGCAAGCACATCTTACTTTCTTCGTAATTGTAGATATTATTGTGTAATTCAGTGATGTTTGATGCTATAGCAACCATCTTGCAACCATGAGAAGAAAGCAGAGAAAATCACAGAGAAGCTGTGTAGAGATCTAGATGTCTTATAGATCTAGAGATAGATGTTTTATTGTATGAGAGAGTTAACTCAACATGTATACACGTTCAGGGAAATCTGTATGACTTCTCTGTTATTTCTCCCATTCTGTAGGTTGTCTCTTTACTCTGTTCATGGTTTCCTTTGCTGTTCAGAAGATCTTTAGCAAAAGCTCTTTGGGGTTTCTTAGATGTCTGTCTAAGACATCTCTAGATAGATGTCTTATTATATAAGGAAAAAAATCTCTATTGTTTTACCCATTTTTACACATTTGTGCAGTATGAAGGTTATATTATGTTGCAGACAGTTTTTAAGTAAAAGAATACAAAATTAAAATATAAAAGTTGATATAAAAATGAGTATTTACTTAGAATAAAAAGCAAAGAAAGGCACAGCAAATTACAAATATTAAAAGCTGATAAATGCCAAACATCACAAAATATTTTTAAATAGCAGTCTTTATTAATAATTGACTAATAAAATAAATACTTTATCCTTTTTGTTGAGGCTACATGGTCTGTCTTCATATGACAATAGTTTCATAGTATTATTTCTGTAGAGAATATAGAGAATTCTTTTTTTAGCGTGATTGATAAAAATTTAATATTATTATCAATGACTCAGAAAAATTTCAGCTTCACAATTCGTTGTTGTTAATATTATATAAATTTTTATGATTGTCATCAAACTTGGGAAAAGCTCTAATGAACTTGTTTCATATATGAGTTGTAGGCTTTAGAAAAATTTTCCACAGCCTAACTTTTGCCTTCATACATTTCAAACCTGTTTTCTCCTCTGTTACCTACATTTCTACAGTTCCCATTGCAATACCACCTCCAGCCCTGCTGTTGGTAACAAGATATCAAGTGAATAGGCAGAGTGGTGACAGAAGTATTCCTAGAAACCATCCCTATGATACAGACAGGAGACAAGGAAATGCTGGGTGGAAGAGGAGAGTTCTCCAACAAAGGCCCCACTCTCAATCCTGGATACCCACTGCTCTAAGTGAGAACAGGCATTCTTGTTTTTACACCCAAAAAACTACCTTTTGGCCTGCCACAGCCCATATCTTGTACCCGTATAAACCCTGAATCCCAGGCTCCAGAAGCAGGAGAGGGCCAGGTGAGGAAAGAAGTAGACAAGTGGCAGAATGGCACAATAGGAAAAGACAGAAAAGAACGTTTGAACTCCAAGAGGAGTTTGGCTGGGGGTGGTCAGAGAGGAGTTCAGCCACTGGATGGCCAAACTCCAGGGGAAGATCATCTTCCCACTGCATCTCCCTGCCAGCTCCCAATTCATCCTACTGAGAACCACCTCTACCACTCAGTAAAACCCTGACATTCATCCTTCAAGTTTTTTGTGACCCAATTTTTTCAGGACGCTGGACAAGATTTAGGGGTACAGAAAGCTATCACACTGGCCCTCTGCCCTTGCAGAAAGGTGGAGAGTCTACTGAGCTGATTAACAGTTAATCCATCTGCAGACAGCAACGCTAAAAGAGCCCACTGTAACCCACACCCACTTGGGCTCCTGCACCTGTTGGTCTGCGTGCTCCACCTCCTGTAAGGGGTTTGAGCAGTGGTGGTGAACAAACAGATGAGCCGAACCCATGTCACACGTCCTGTGAGGGAGATCAGGGAACTCTCCAGCCTCACCTACACAAGGGCAGCTCACAGTGACTTAACTATACATGGAAATAATTGAGAACCACATGAACATATCTCACCAACCTTACTTCTGATGTATTGCTTTACCTGGATGTCAGAATGATCAAATGGAAGTGGAAATGGAAAGAATAAGCAGCCATAAACCATTGCAGATAAGACATTTTACTTTTGCAAATTTTCAGAATAGTATGTGAGCATGTGAACACCTTTCTAGGGCTTCAGAAAGGGATTGTGTACCTGAAGGGCCCTCAAACTTAAGATTTGCAGTAAGTACATCTTCTCTGATCATAGGCATGTTGTGAGAATGGCATGAACACATAATATAAGCACAGTGTCCAGCATACAGCAAGCCTTGAAATACTGTACCAATGATTATATTTTTAGTAGTATTAGTAACATGGAAGATGGGACCTCCCATAGAATGTTCCCTTTTTCTCCTGAATGTATTTCCATTGCTGCAAGCAAAGGAATAAAACAAGTCTTTGTCCCACAGCTTTTTATTCTGGGTGAACAGAGCTTCAAAGTTGATTTTTAATGTGAAATTTGTTCAGGATAGGCCTTTAGTCTTCAGGAGTTAAACATTCTCATGCCTGAAAATGCTGAATATCTCTATAATTGCAGTGACGAGGACATCAAAGTGACATCTTTCCAATCAATAGTTTTATTATTATGCTTTAAATTTATAGGCATCTTTGTCCTAAAATCGGCATGCTAAATTTAGCCACCATCACCAAGAGACATCTGCCCAATGAGGCAACAGTGCTTTTCGTAAATGATACGTCATGTATTTATTTCAGCAGCTAAGTACCTTCTGGCACAACAAACAGCCACCTTTGGAAACAAAGATGGAATTTTGGGTGTCTCAACAAATAAGGGTTGTCTAAAATTAAAGATAGTGCTAATTAACTGGAACACAGAATTAGAACCTATAGTTTGGAAAATATGCCAAAACTAAAAAAAAAAATCTGTCACCTGATTCTCCATGACCCAAGTTATTAAGACAAATTCAAAATGCAGAACAGTCAATAAGCATCTGACTAGCCAAAAAAAAAAAAAAAAAAAGAGTGTTTGCCAGAAACTTTAGCACTGGAGAGCTAAGTTGAATGTTTCAAGGACACTAAATTGATTATAAGAATTATATAATGTTGGGAGATCTCAATAAACAAAGCCTGTCTAATTTTGCCTGAATTAGATGACTTGTTTGATCAAAGAGCTGGTATTTAAAACCAACTGATAAAAACTATTAATAAACCTAGTGAAAAAGCTACTATCTGTGGGAGGGAGACAGAAATTGACCATAGCCTGATTTATGGATAACTAACAATTTTTTTTCTGTCAAATGCAACTTAATTCAAAAGAAGCAATTGTCATTAATATCATTGAATCTAAAACCAGCGTGAGTGGCTTGGAGTGTTAAAAAAATATTAGGAGAAGCTGGTAGAGTACTGGATATACGTACCAGTGTTCTTCTAAGAGAGTCATACTAATGGAATCAAGTGAAAAGAGCAAGGTTTCAAAGTCTAGTTACAAGGGTTTCCATCCCATATCCAACCCCAATTCACTGGATGATTTTAGCCAATCTCCTAACTTGATGTGGCTGGTGAGGACAATGAAGATTCCTGCCTCCTTAAGTGAGATAATAAATTCTGGCACACCTTGAAACCTAGAAGGCACTACATAAAAGAAAAAATCGGAATGGCAGTAGAACATAGTGATTAGGAGCACAAATTTTATGTGAACTAAAACTAGACTCTGCAAGAAGCTCTGCCACTATCCAAGTGTATAGTCCTGAGCAGAGTAATTAACTTCTCTTCTTTAGAAACAGTTGCAGCAATGGCCATGTGACATAATACATGTTAATTTGTTCACCTGTGTGTATCAGAAGCACAGGATAATTATGACTTAAACACAAAGAAGATGAACTAGCAGTTCATCTAAAGGCTAGCAGTCCAGGCTGGGAGGGCCTGTCTGCTCCATGGGGTCATTCAGTGATCTAGGATCCTTCTTGCTATTGCTCTGCCATCCTGAGGCTGTTGTTTCCATTTTCATTGGCAAAGGTGTCTTGACAGCACCTCTGAATTCCAAGAAGCAGAATAATAGGAGAATATTCTGAGAATGTGATATGGTCTAAGTAGCAGAATAATATGAGAATAAATGAAGGTGAGGTAAAGAGAGTCAAGATATAGCCCTTTTCTATAAAGATGCACTCTGTAAGTTACATGAGACACCTCTGCTCATATTTCATTGGTTGGAACATAGAGAGATGGCTGCCCATGTCTCCAAGAGAGACTCTAACACACGACTTTATTCTGGGAGGCCACATTCCAGCTAAAACTCAGGGGTTCTTTGCTACCAGGAAGAGGAAGAAAATTTACAGGAAGGACACTGAGGTAGGTCTATCACAGCTTCCAAACCTCTTAGCACATATATGAGGTCAATAAGTTTTAGCTATTATCATCTACAATAAAGTGATGTAGGTGAAAAAGTTTTTGAGAGGGGAAATCTCAGTTCATCTCTGCCATGACTGGCCTGGTACACCATATTCCTTACCTTTCTGAGTAGTCTCACCGTCAACACACCGTGGCCTATTCTCTAAGTACAGAAAGGGACAAGTTTCTGAGATCCATCATTTGCTGGGTCGGGTTCTCTAATCATTTTCTGGGTTCTCAGCTACAAAGGCTCTTATTCTCTGCTCAATGAGAACTGATATCCAATCTGGGAAATGTTTCTAGACTGTCAGCAGATACTAAAATGTTTCTCCCCTGTGAGGGGTCAGCACCACATGCATTACATGGGCTGGGAGTAGGGAGGGCTGATTTTCCTGATGAAAACAGGGATGGTAGAGACAGAAGAAGAAATGTTAGTGCTCAGTGTGAACAAACAACAAATGTCCAAACCATCTCTTCAATTCTTTCTTTCTTCTCTATTCCTTTCCCTTCCCTCCATTCTTTCTCCCTTCCCTCCCTCCCTTACTTCTCTCACTTTCTCTCTTTCACTAGTAACCACTGTGCAAGACACAAAGATTAACCTCTTGTGGTTCCTGACTTCAGGAAGCTCTCAGCTTCAAAATGGAAGCAGGGCGTGGTGGCTCATGCCTGTAATCACAGCACTTCGGGAGACTAAGGCAGAGTGATGGCTTGAGCCCAGGAGTTTGAGACCAGCCTGGCCAACATGGCAAAATCCCATCTCTACTAAAAATACAAAAAATTAGCTAGGAATGGTGGTGCACACTGGTAGTCCCAGCTACTCCTTGGGAGGCTGAGGTGGGAGGATTGCTTGAGCCCAGGAGGCATAGGTTGTAGTGAGCCACAATCATACCACTGCACTCCAGTCTGGGGGACAGAATGAGATCCCATCCCCCCCCCAAAAGAAAGACAAATAGCAAACTCCACTAAAAAAATGTGATAGCTTTGGTAATACATACACAAATAAATAAAGGAATGAATGAATAAATAAATAAAATGGTATAACAGAGAATTACACAAAGTATTCTTAGCGAACAGAAAAAGAAGGGATTAATTCATCTGAATGAGGTGAAAACTCAGGGAATTTTTCACAAAAGAAACATTTAATCTGACTCTAAAGGTTGAGAGGAGTTTATAACATTTTCCAGCAAAAAGAAACTCTCATACAACCACAATTAGGGACTTTGAATTTTCACATGGAACTTAGAGAAAAATCCCATGATTAAATATCAGCGAATTTGAGTCCACACAGCCTGTCACTGAATTTAACCTTGTGGAAGTTGTTTGTACACTCTGAGCACTGGTTTTTATCATTTGTAAGACAAGCAGATGGGGCTATTCCTGAAGCTCCTTCCCGCTCTTGAAAACAAGGAATTTCCATTTTGAAAGGATGAAGACCCATAGGTTGTACAGTGAATGGAAGGGTCTTTGGTGCTGATATTCTAGTTAAATGTGTATTGTTGGCCAAGCACAGTGGCTCTCACCTGTAATCCAGCACATTGTGAGGCCAAGGCGGGCAGATCACTTGAGGTCAGGAGTTCGAGACCAGCCTGGCCAACATGGTGAAACCCTAACCAAATTTCAAAAACAAAACCAACATATGTATCTACTGAAAATACAAAAATTAGCCAGGCATGGTGGTGGGCGCCTGTAATCCCATCTACTCAGGGAGGCTGCAGCATGACAATCACTTGAACCTGGAAGGCAGAAGTTGCAGTAAGCCAAGATCGTGCCACTGCACTCCAGCCTGGGTGATAGAGCTAAATAAGTTCAGTCTCAAAAACACAAAATAGGTTGGGCATGGTGGCTCAGGCCTGTAACCCCAGCATTTTGGGAGGCCGAATCGGGTAGATCATGAGGTCAGGATATCGAGACCATCCTGGCCATGGTGAAACCCCATCTCTAATAAAATACAAAAAAAAAAAAATTGCTGGGCATGGTGGCATGCACCTGTAGTCCCAGCTAGCTACCCAGTAGGCTGAGGCAGGGGAATCACTTGAATCCAGGAGACAGAGGTTGCAGTGGGCCGAGATCGTGCCATTCCACTCCAGCCTGGCAAAAGAGCAAGACTCTGTCTCAAAGCACACAACACACACACACACACAACACACACACACACACACACACACACACACACACACACACACACATAACAAAACAGAGAGAATCAGTGGCCTC
This sequence comes from Cebus imitator, assembly GCF_001604975.1. Classification (NCBI taxonomy): domain Eukaryota; kingdom Metazoa; phylum Chordata; class Mammalia; order Primates; family Cebidae; genus Cebus; species Cebus imitator. The sequence continues at coordinate 4,221,141 of NW_016107437.1, forward strand.
CTCCCACAAGGCACTCTGCACTCCTTACATAACTTGCAGCATCTCCAGCTAGGAAAACTTGGCCCCGCATCCATTACAATACCTCAGAGAGATTCCCATAACTTCATTCTCATGCTGCTGTCAGACAGCTACTCCACTGTGAGGCATTCTAAGTGAAAAACAAGCTGTGGGCAGGAACCTCTCCTTGTTCCATTGATAGGTATCAGGAGGGAGAGGGCTTACAGCAAAATCACTTCTCATACTTTTACTTGCTGTTTGAACCCAGAAGGCGGAGGTTGCAGTAAGCCTAGATCGTGCCATTGAACTACAGCCCGGGTGACAGAGCAAGATTTCGTCTCAAAAAAATGCAGTGTTGCTTTGGAGAGTTGTGAGTGTACATATTGGGAGACACTGGTTTACCAGATGTCTGAATCAGCTAGTTGGCTTGATCTTGGCTCACTGCAACCTCTGTGGACACTAAGGTAAAGAAGTAATGAGACTTCTCTAAGCTGAACCTGAGTCACTTTATTCCATTGACCGAGCTCATCCTGTAACCGTAGCAATGGCTGGAGCCAATGTCAACTCGAAGCCAACAGAAAATTTCTGTAACCAGATTAATTTTGGCCAACAAATGAGATGGAGTTAGGTGTACTAAATATGTGTACAGTTTTAAATTATCACCAGATTCATTCTTTACTTCTTAATTTAGTAAATAGGAGGAAAAGAAACCCTGTGCCACCCCTCTGCGTTGTAATCTTGTATTGAAGAGTCCTGTTGTGAAGGTAGCATAATCCATTAAGCCCTGACTTTCAAACCACAAAAATTACTACCTTGACCTAATGATTACAATTTGTTATTGGTGTACAGCTCCAGCAGATGAGTAAGTTCTAGCATACCGGGAGAAAATGGACTTGAAAACAGGATGGAGTAGGAGTTCAGAAAAGCCCACACAGCATTCCTGGAAACAAGAGCTTTGAGTTCCCTGGGGACCTTATTGGCCTCATTTTAAAAGACAAGGAAACAGGTCAGAGAAGTAAAAAGACTGGCTATGTCATACAGCTAGGATGTAGACATGTAGATTTAAGAGTTAGGGGCTCAAAGCGAATTTTTGTTAATTGCCATGTTCTTGGCTCCTGCAAGCTCTGCCTTCCAGATTCAAGTGATTGTCCTGAGTAGCTGGGATTACAGGTATGTGCCAACATGCCCAGCTAATTTTTTGTATTTTTAGTAGAGACGGGGTTTCGCCATGTTGGCCAGGCTGCTCTCAAACTCCTGACCTTAAGTGATCTGGCCGCCTCAGCCTCCCAAAGTGCTGGGATTATAGACGTGAGCCACCGTGCCCAGCTGCCATGTACTTTTCATTGTTATTTGTCAGACTAATTTTCAAAAACAAAACCAACACATGTACCAGAATGAATAAAATGAAAAAGACAAAAAATGTAAAGAATGGCAATGAGGAACAACTGGAGCTCTTCTACACAGCTGGTGGGAGACCGAGTCTCTTTGAAAAGTAGTTTGGCATTGTCCACTGAGACCACATGTCTGCATGCTATCTGACCTACCCATTCCATTGCCAACAATAATATGTCCTTATGTCCACCCAAAGACATGTACAATAGTATTTGTGACACTATTCATAGCATCCCCAAACTAGAAACTACCTAAATTTTCAGCAGTAGAAATAAGCAAATCGTGGCATGTTCACATAGTGTGGTAGTATACATAATGGGATATTATACATGTACAAACACAAGTGAGTCATACAACTGTAATATTGGGAAAAAAGGGCCAGACGCAAAAGAGTGACCAACAATCATGAAAACAAGCTCAACATCATCAATCATTAGAGAAATGCAAATCAAAACCACAGTGAGATATCATCTCACATCAGTCAGAATGGCTATCATCAAAAAATCAAAAAATAACAGATGTTGGTAGGATTGTGGAGAAAAAGGAACACTTATACACTGTTGATAGAAGTGTAAATTAGTTCAGCCATTATGGAAGACAGTGACAATTCCTCAAAGACCAAAAGGGAAAAACCATTCAACCCTGCAATCCCATTATTGGGTATATACTCAAAGGAATATAAATCATTCTGCCATAAAGACATGTGCACATATACATTTATTGCAGCACTATTTATAATAGCAAAGACATGGAATCAACCTAAATATCCATCAATAGTAGACTGGTGTTAAAAAAATAAACTTCAGCTGAATTAAATTTAAAGGAGTTTAATTGAGCAATGAAGAATTCACAAATCAGGTAGCCCCCAGAATCACAGCAGATTCAGAGAGACTCCATTGCAGCCATATGGTGGAACAAAATTTTTTATATTTTATTTTATATATTTTTTTGTGACAGAGTCTCACTCTGTCACCCAGTTTGCAGTGAAGTGGTAAAGTCTTAGCACTAGAGTAGGTATTTAAATAGGAGCAACCCACCTGAAGGGTCCACATTTTAACCATCATATGACACCACTTCTCCAACACTCGGAGGATGTGAGACACCTAGAGGTACTTAGATTCATAAGTGTATTCCTGTGAAGATCACTTAGAAACCCAACAAATTGGCTAGCCAGGCACAGTGGGACCCACCTGTATTCCTAGCTACTTGGGTCGAGGTAAGAGGATTGCTTGAACCCAGGAGTTGGAGGCTGCAGTTAGCTATGAAAATACCACTACATTCCAGTGTGGGTCACCTTGTCTCTGAAAAAGGAAAGAAAGAAAGAAAGAGAAAGAAAGAAAAAGAAAGAGAAAGGAAGAAAGAAAGGAAGGAAGGAAGAGAGGAGGAAGGAGAAAGAAAGAAAAAAAGAAAGAAATAAGAAAAGAAAGAAAGGAAGGAAGGAAAATAAAGGAATGAAAGAGAGAGTGGGGAGGAAGGGAGGGAGGGAAGGGAGGGAGGGGAGGGAGGGGAAGAAAGAAGGGTGAGAAAGAAAGAAAAAAGAAAAGGAAGAAAGAAGAAACCTACAAAATTGGAATAAATTCCTTAAAATTACCTCTGGAAGTAAAGAAAATGTTTAAATAAAAAGTCAGTGTTCACTGAGTTGGAGAAAGTCTGTTTACAACAATTTAAGGAGCCACACAGAAAATCACAAGGGCTATAACTTCCTGCTTACTGAAGGCGCCTTTCAGATGAATTGCTGCTTCTATCACTGCATGGCAACTGCAGAAGACGTGGATTGATGCAGTAGTTCTCAGCAAGTTAGAAGACTAGTAACATCAGCATGGGATTTGTGATGATGTGTTGAAGGGTGGTTGGCACCCACAAGAGTAAAGTAGATATGTTTCATATTTTATGATACGTTTTGTCACTCGAGGGAATTTAGAGGCAAAGGCACTTTATAGTGAGAATGGAAGCCAACTTTCTCTTTTTGTCACTTGTGTTATTTGGGATGTTTTGAGTTGGAAAAAAATAAGCAGAGACTGAATCTGTTCACTAAAGAATAAGGGAGAACTGGGTTGGAGCCAAGAAATGGGCAGAGTGAGAAGCAAGGCTGGGCACCAGGTATTTGCTCAGTTTATTTGCTTCCTCTCTCTTGTTAGCTATTGGGTTTTTGTTGTAGTGTATTCATTTCTTTCTTCAAGTCTTCACTGTCAGTGTCTTCCAACCAGCTGAACACCACTGGATCCTGCATTCCGAAAGCAGAAGTTGCTTGACTGAATGTCATCACAGTGGGAATCACACATATTGGACAGACCTCACCATCGAAGGCTACCTCAGTAGATACCCTCTGCAAAGACAGCCTGTGACTGGATGATGAGATCTGTCAAGGTGCTCAAAGAACAGCTCACTGCAGCTTCCCTGAGTAGAGACAATGGGCAGGTGAATGCCAATGGGCAGAAAAGGAGGGCATGGTGGGCGGCTCAGTCCACATGCTCATAATTTATCTACCAAATGCTGGCATCAAACAGAGGGTGCTTGAAGCTTTGGTGTAGTGAAGCTGGTGGAACTTTGAAAATCACTTGGGAAGGTTTATGCCAAATGACACCCTACCTAAACCCCATCTCACATTTTCTTCATTGAATCCATGAGCCTCTTTTCTTCCTTCCTACTTTTCTTCTTTAAATCCTTCCTTTATTCCTTTGCTACTTCATTAAACAGATACCTGTCATGTTTTAGAGTGGAGGCTGTCACCTGAAAGAAGCTAGATTATGTTTATCTCTGAGACTATGACTTGTCTAGGCATCTCTGGTTTGTCAGCAGAGTGGTTGACCTACATGTATTTATTAGCAGGATCTTTCAAGAAAAGAAAATATAGAAATAAGTGCTACAATTATTTATTCCCACATATCAAAACAGCCCCAAACTTAGTGGCATAAAAGATGGCATTTTAATATGCCTATGATTCTATGAATCAGGAATTTGAAAGCCCATGTCCATGTTCCACAATGACTATGGTAATGAAGGCTGGAGATAGTTGGAGTGGCTCCCCTGGGGCTGTATATCTGGAGCTTCCATTCTTCATCACGTGGCATCTGCTGAAACTGCATATGCAAGAGGACTACTTCGCTTATGTGCAAGGTGCATGGGCTGAAGTGGCTGGAACACAGTGGGGTCTGACTAACATATCTTCTCCTCCATATGACCACATGGACTTCCTCTCCATATGGCAGTCTTATGTTACTCAACCCAGAGAGTCCTGCCCAGGCCCTTAGAGAGAACAGAAGCTGCTGGAACTCTGATGATGTGGGCCAAACTGGACGTTCTGTGGCCCAGATGGCAAAGCAGCAAATAGGTGGCATGATTTTATTCACCTTCTGCATGAATTCACAGTCACACAATGTGGCTCCAGCACCATAAGGACTATAAGTAATAACCTAACCTTGAGAACACAGAAGATAGCATGCTGGTGTGATTGCACTGTTACCCTCAGCCAGACCAAGAGGCAGAATAAACAACATGGCTAGCAGTGCAGGACAAGAAGAGCACATTGCACCTCCTTTAGTGACCACAGCTAATAGCCTGATTAATGAAGCACAAATGGGACAACCTTGGGGGATTTCCAGACATAGACTGGGAACATTATAAAGGGGTTGGAAGTTCTATGTAAGTAGCTAAAGCAAAACTAGTGAAATGTGAATATTCAATCTTATATAAGCTCATTTGTATGAACTGGTTTGTGAGAATGCAAATTATACTTTTACAACATTTTTGGTTCAAGCTTTGTATTTAATGACCTCACCCTCTGGGGTGTAGCATCTAATTGGAAAAATAAAATTAATATACATTAAATAATGGCATAAGACAACATAAGAGCTGTCACCAGGGAGCCTTGAATAAATGGCTCAAACATTAAGTTTTATAGGGATAATGTCCAAGAAAGAAGACATTCTGAGAGATGGAGTGAACAGCGGGCCTCTTGGAAAATGGAAATTCGATCTGTGCTTTGGAAGTTGGTGCAACAAAATTAGGCAGAGAGTGAAAGAAATCTCAAAACTAGGAAAATTTTTGAATGACTTTTGGCTTTCTGGGACTAATCTTTCATTTAATATCCAAATAAAACAACTCATAAGAACAACTATTTTCTCCTAAGCATTTTTTTTTTTTTTTGAGACGTAGTCTCACTCTGTCACCTAGGCTGGAGTGCAGTGGCATGATCTCAGCTCACTGCAAACTCTGCCTCCCGGGTTCAAGGAATTTTCTGCCTCAGCCTCCTGAGTAGCTGGGATTACAAGCGTGTACCACCATGCCCAGGGTAAGACTCTGTCTCAAAAAAAAAATGAAAACAGAAAACTGGGTTAAAGAGTTGAATCTGAATGCTGATCCTATAATTTTCATGACCTTGTGAGTGAACTTAGTGGGACTGTGTCCCCAACTTTGTGTCTCCATTTCTTTGTCTTTCTGATGAGAGTCTTATTCCAGGTGAGAACTAAGATTCCTCCTAACTTTAAAATGAAGGATTCCTGTAGTATCTTTGGAGAAAGGAGGAAAGAGATCTTGACTCAAGGTCACAGAACTTGAATTCCTATCCTAATTTTACCACTAATCAGGTGTATGGCCTTGTGTAAATAATTTAGTGTGTCTGGGAATCAGCTGCCTTACCTTAAAATGAGAGGAATGAATTTGATCAGCTTCAAGTTTTATGAGTCAGTGACTTGAAGATGGTATTGCTCTGGGCATCTTCTCTGAATAGCAGCATCCTGGAGCCCCTGGGGTCAGATATCTGAATGTTTGCCTGAGAAGAATGAAGGCTCCAATCTTCCAGGCAGTATAGAAATTGTCTACTTACTTTGCAGAGAGACTACCAGCCTCTTGTACATCTGCCTTGTATTTACCCTGGAGATTGTTTTCTTTATTTTTGTTTTATTAGAAAAGGGAGATAAGTTCAAAGGAAGAGAAAAGCAAAAAGAAGAAATAACACCTGTAATCTACCTTATCTCCCAAAGTTACCCAGAGTTCAACTTCATTTTATTTTGTCTATACCTGTTTTCAGTATCTCCCAGAGAGGTATATCATTTATCCAAATCATGGCTAAGTTCTTCAGCTTTGGGGGACTAATCTTTCCTTTAATAGCCAAATAAAACAACTCATTTCCCATGGATTAGTTCTCTATTGCTGCATAACAATTTATCACACATTTTGGAGCTGATAACAACACCCACTTATTAGCTCACAGTTCTGTATGTCTGCATGCATGGCATACCTGGGTCTTTTGCTCAGGTCTTACAAAGCTGAAATAAAGGTGTCAGCAAGGCTGTGTTCCAACCTGTAGGCTCTGGAGATAAATCCACTTCCAAACTGTTTCAGACTGTTGAATTCAGTTCTTTGCAACTGTAGGACTGAGGTCTCTGTTTCCTTTCTAGCTGTCAACCAAAGGCTTCTCTCAGCTTCACGAGACCAACTGCACCCTTGCCACATTCTGCCATCACCCCATCATCAAGCCAGCAAGGACACACTGAATTCTTTTCATGCTTCTACTATTTTTTTTTTTTTTTTGAGACGGCATCTCACTCTGTCACCCAGGCTGGAATGCAATGGTGTGGTCTCAGCTCACTGCAACCTCTGCCTCCTAGGTTCAAGTGATTCTTTTGCCTCAGCCTCCCAAGTAGCTGGGATTACAGGAAGCCACCACCACGCCTGGCTAATTTTTGTATTTTTAGTACAGACAGTGTTTTGCCATGTTAGCCAGGCTGGTCTCAAACTCCTGACCTCGTGATCTGCCCGCCTCAGACTCAAAGTACTGGGATTAGAGGTGTGAGCCACCACGCCTGGCCTCTTTTACTGTCTTTATGTCAGGAAGAGCTCTGTCTCTTTTAAGGAGTCGTCTGATTAGGTCAAGTCCACCCAGATAATCTCTCTTTTGATGAATTTGAAGTCATTTGATTTGTAACCAAACCATAGGAGCCATAGCCAATCCCATTCACTGGTCCCACACAGTCTCAAGGGAGGAGATTCTCTATACAGTATGTACAGGAAGGGGCAGGAATTGTGGGGGCTGTCTTAGAATTTTCCTAATGCACTCCCATTCTGCATTACTGCAGGAAATCCAGTCCTCTCCTGAATATCTCACTAAGAAGTCATCTGTTACAGTGCTCAGCACAGAGCTGGTGCTCAATAAGCAACTGGTAAATGAATCAAAGTGCTCCTGAATTTAATGGCCTTTGTAGCCAGCTCTTCTCTTTTGCTACTCCAATGTTACCACTTCTTGGCCACTTCTGGCCTTATCATCATCATATTCCAGGCTTCTCTACCTGTCTCTTCTGCTCCAAATCCCTAGACCTCATCTCTCCAAGGCAACACTAGCAGAAGGCTAATCCCTGAATGCAGTAAGACTGGGAGAGGAAAAGGCCATTGAGGGCAATCACAAAATAAGAAATAATGAAATCATGTGAAACTGGGCACCAGGCATCACCAGTCCTCAGTCCAAATGATACCCCATCAGAAATCCCTTACTGGTAATCTCTGACCTTAGATGAGAGCTCAAAAAACTTTTAGGAATGTTAGATTTTGCAGACCATAATGTCTCTGTTGCAGCTATTCACCTGTAATGCAAAAGCAGTCATACATGATACGTAAACAAATTGGCATGGCTACATCTCAATTGCAATGTGGTTACAAAATAAGGCATAGACCAGAATCAGCCTTTAGACTATTGCTTGATTGCTTCTGGCTTAGACCCTGGCGGCTTTGAAGCTTTGATCTATTCTCTTGGAATGAAGCCTCCAGGAGTCTTCGTTTCTTTACCCTCTAGGATGAAGGAAACTCTTGTGCCAGCCCAGAAGAGGAAAGTGAAATCATCATAACATTCAAATAAAGTTTCCATTCAAAGAGAACCACTCCATATATACACCATGGAATACTATGCAGCCATAAAAATAATGATCTCATGTTCTTTGCAGCAACATGGTTGCAGCTGGAGGCCATTATCCTAAGCGATTTAACACAGGAAAAGAAAATCCAGTACCACATGTTCTCACTTATAAGTGGGAGCTAAACAATGGGTAAACATGGGCATAAAGATGGAAACAATAGACATTGTGTACTTCAAAAGCAGGGAGGGGCTGGGCACAGTGGTTCACACCTATAATCCCAACACTTTGGGAGGCCAAGGTGGACGGATGGCTTAAGGTCAGCAGTTCAAGACCAGTCTTGTTAACATGGAAAAACCCCATCTCTACTAAAAATACAAAATTAGCCGGTCATGGTGGTACACACCTGTAATCCTGGCTACTCAGAAGGCTGAGGCAGGAAAACTGCTTGAACCTGGGAGGCGGAGGTTGCAGTGAGCTGAGACTATGTACCTTCACCCCAGCCTGTGGCAGAGCAAGACTTCATCTCAAAGAAAAAAAAGCCATAAATAAACAAAAGCAGGGAGGAAAGAATGGGGATAAGGGCTGCAAAGCAACTTACTGGGTACTATGTTCATTGTTTGGGTGAGGAGTTTTCTAGAAGCCTCAGCATTATGCAACAGACTCACGTAACAAACCTACACAGGTACCCCTGCTCTAAAATAAAATAAATATTTTTTAAAGCAAAACAACCACTCATTCACGTGAACATAAAAACCAGTTTTAACTTCCCATTGTCCTGAACTTTGTCATTATGGATTTTGCATTACATTGGGAAAACTTCTTTGAGAGTTGTTGTTGTTTGTTTGTTTGTTTCTTCCTAGAGAAGATCCCAAAGCCACAGGAAGACTCCAGAGAAACTTTAAAATTGTAGTTGTCACTGCGGCTTTCACAGATCCTGCAGGCCTAGAGGGAGTCCTTGGGGGCTGCCCAAGGTCAAGTACTTATGCGTCTGTTCCTACCAGTCATTCTGTAGGGGAAACTAATGGGCAGGAAACAGCACTGAAGAGTTATCTTCCCTTTCCCGAGCCAACTCTGAAGGCCCCTGCTTTCTTTCCTCTGTTTCCTTCCTGTTGTAATAGGAACTTCACAGTTCAATGGCTTCTGCAGAGCGTTTGGCAGAAAATGTAGTTTAAGCTGCAACTTGCCGTAATAATAATAGCTACCATTTAATGGGAGCTTACTACACGCCAGGCACCTTGCCAAGTGTTTTATATGTGTTATCTCATTTAATTCTCACAACAATTTTATGAGATAGGCATGATTCCGTTTTCCATTTTATGCACAAAGAACTATAGTGTCAAGAGGTTCATCAGCTCCCCTAGGTACATGGGTCCAGAAAGTGGTGGAGTTCATTCTGAATGCAGAGCTCTCTGACTCCAAAACGAGTTCTCCTAGACATGAACCAAAGAGTGTCTGCATCTGGGAGATAGAGGCCCCCCTGGGAGGCACTGTCTGTGCACCTTCCCTTTGCCATCAGGGTGATGGAAGCTTACAGCCCACTTCCTACAGGGCACAAGAGAGAGTCTTGACATTCTTTTCAGACCAAGGACACTTAATAAAGTACTTCTATTGATTGTTGGAAGTAAATAAGTTCAAGACAGGCTAGAGGGCTTAATTTCAGACAGAACAATACATTAAAAAGAAGCAAAGGCCCCATAGCTCACTTAATAAAGCCTCTTCACTTAGGGAATCTTTCATACCACGTCAAAAAAATAACACTGAAATTGAATGGCTGTACATACATAAGTCAGAATTGACATCATCCCACCTCATGGTGTGCTTTATGAATGGTGTTGACAGCCATTAAAACACTTCTCAGCTGCAACTATCACCAAGCATTCTATTTACATTATCATGCTTAGTTCTCACAGTAAGTCTCTGTATTAGTCAGGACAGTCTAGGCTATGCTGCAGTAACAGGCAACCCCCAAGTCCCAGAGGCTTAAAATAGGAAAGGCTTATTTCTCTTTTGTGCTGCTGGTCTACTACAGTCAGCTGGGGAGTTTGCTACTCTGGCACCAGGCTAGCAGAATATTCTGAAATGTTTTATTCAGAATATTCGTAGTTAGTACCTGAAACATTGTTGGCTGACATTGCAAGAGGGGAAAGAGGGCTCTGGAGAGCATATGACTTCATCAATTAAATGTCACATTTTGCTTTTTACAAACTCATCAGCCATAGTCAAATGTGAAAAGGAAAGAAATAAAATATTTGCTCTAAGGCAAATATCATCCTTATCCTGCCTTTTATAAAAGAGGAAAGAGAAACTAAGGCGCTTATCCAAGGTTATACAGCTAGATGAATGATTGAGCCAAGATTTGACTTTCTGACTTGACTCATCACCCTCTCTGATAGAGATGGAAGTGTAAACAGGTTTTAATAGTGCAAAAGAAGATTAAAATGCAACAGCAATTTAAACAAAAGTTAAAGCTCTAAAGAGTTGTAGGGAATGAACAATTCTAAGTGGGAAGTGAAAGATTTAAAAAAGAAAAAAGCAAAGCCTTATGGAAGACATGTGGCTTGAGTTGAATGTTGAAAGATGGGAAGGGCGTTAGAGTAGGGAGAAGTAGAGGCATAGAGAGGGAAGAGCAGAGGACAAGTTGGGACATGAATGAAAGTGTGGCTGGAGAGAGAGAGGGAACTTGAGAGAAAGAGATGTGTAGAAACGCAGCAAGAAATGAGCCTAAAAGTGGACGGGCAACAGACAGCAGGTTTTGTTCTCCTAGCTGCAAGGAGAGGCAAACAGGGAATTATTCCAGAATAACTCATACCCACAACAAGAAAACGCACTGAAACACAAACCCACTCAATAATGAGTCAAAAGCCTCATCTTTTATAGAATTACAGCAGTCCTAGAGTTCTATAGAGTGCTTGGCACATTGTAGATGTTTAATATTTAGTGCACCTTGAATGATTTCCAGGAGAAGTGTATATGAGGTTTAGAGTTTGCCCTGAGGACAAAACAGGAAGAACTACGAAAAATCTGAGCATAAAGGAAGCCCGCAAAGAATTGTCTAGGTTGAATTTGTCACTGAAGACACAAAACACCAACATACTGGCAAACATCCAAGCCAATAAGACAGATGCAAACTGTGTGGTCAAGGTTTAACCAGTCTTGTGATGAAAGGGACTGCCATATGGGATTGTTTTTATTTGATGTGGGTAATTTTCTGTGGCAGAGCATCCTTCTAACCTAGCATAATGAAGCTGATTATTTGTGCTTAAAATAACTAGCAAGAAAAGGAAAGAGAAAGAAAGAGAGAAATTCAGTCATAAAACATTTGAGTTAAGCGACATCCTTGGCAGAATTTCATCAGTGGAGCTCTTTTGGATGGATGACCAGAAAGCGGTCAAGGGCTGGTTTGTCAAATACATTGACCAAGAGCTCAAAACAATTGGGTTTTATAGACACAAACTCTACACAGAGAGAGAATTCTGCTCTGGGAAACCTGGTGATCTCCAACCTTGAAGATAGTCATGGTAGCTCCTGATAGATAGCTTCCTTGGAGTGGATCATTCTTTTCCTTTCCTGCCCAGATGAATTCTGCACACTAGGAAGAAATTAGAAGATGTAAAAATTGCATAAATGATGCTCAGGGAAGATAAGTTATTTTATTAATGAAGGGTCTTGTCTGTTGGCCTGATGATCTCGGAATACATCTTGAGAATAGTGGTGAACATTCCTTACAAGGGGACACTATAATTTTATTTTATTGTTTTTTTGTTTTTTTGAGATAGAGTCTCACTCTGTTGCCCAGGTTGGAGGGCAGTGACATGATCTCAGCTCACTGGAACCTCTGCCTCCGTGGTTCAAGTGATTCTCCTGCCTCAGCCTCCTGAATAGCTGGGATTACAGGTGCTTGCCACCACACCTGGGTAATTTTTGTGTTTTTAGTAGAGACAGAGTTTTGCCATGTTGACCAGACTGGTCTTGAACTCCTGGCCTCAGGTTATCTGCCCATCTCAACCTCCCAATGTGCTGGGATTACAGGGGTGAGCCACTGACACCCACCAAATTTTAGAAAGATCACTTGGCAGCTGGGTGAAGGACAGATGACAGGGGAAGGTCTTGCAGTGGTGATGGTGCCCAATGTTGATAGCAATAGACCAGATGGGAAATAACAAAGATCTCAACTTTAGTAGTAATAGGAAGATAGAGGAGCAAACCTGTATTAGTTTGCTAGGGCTGCCATAACAAAATACCACAGACTGGGTGGCTTAAATAACAGAAATGTATTATCACACAGTTTTCAAGGCTAGAAGTGCAAGCAGACAAGGCTGTCTTTTCTGAGGGCTGTAAGGGAGAATGTGTTTCATGCCTGTCTCACAGCTCTCAGTGGTTTGCTGGCATCCCTTGGCTTCTGCTGCATCATCCTGATCTCTGCCTTCCTCTTCACATGGTGTTTCCCTGCGTGTCTTCACATCGTCTTCCTTCTTTGTATGTCTGCCCCTATGTCCAAATTTTCCCTTTTTATAAGGACACCAGTCATACTGGATTACAGGTCCTCCCTACTCCAGCAAAAATTCTTCCTAACTAATTATATCTGCAAAGGCTCCATTTCCAATTAAGGTCACACTGTGATGACCTGGAGGTTAAGAATTCAACATATGAGTTTTGGGGGCACGTAACTCAAACCATACAGGACCTATTTCAAAAGTATGTTGGAATTGTAGTTAAAAGGACTTGCCGAGTAATTGAATGTGCTTGGTTATTTATTAATTAAAATAGTTTGCAGATGATGGAGATATTAGCATATAAAGAAGATATCTGCAATTTACCAAGAGATAAACAATAGCGACAATATCCTTATTATGAGCTATACTGTGTCTCCCCCAAATGTATATGTTGAAGTTCTAACCCCTAGTATCTCAGAATGTGACCATATTAGGAGATAGAGTCTTGAAAGAGATAATTAAGGTTAAATGCGATCTTTAATGTAGGTCACAATACAGCATGACTAATGTCCTTATAAGGAGGAGAAATTAAAACACAAACACACTCAGAAGAAAAACCATGTGAAATCAGAGGGAAATGATGGGCAATTATAAGACCAGGAAAAAGACCTCAGAAAAAAATAACCCTGCTGACACCTTGATCTCAGACTTCTAGCCTCTGCAACTGTGAGAAAACAAATTTGTGTTGTTTCAGCCACCCAGCCTGTGATACTTTTTGTGGGCAGCCCCTAGCTGATGAATACAGTCCTTAATAATCTAATGATAGTCATTTGAGTATTGTGCCAGACCAGGGCAGGAGACAAAACTTTGGAAGTGGAGACCATCATGTCTTTCCATGTAACTTGATTCTTATCTATTTAGGAAAAAATTTTGTGTTGCCTTCTGGAATCTGATGATTTGCAAACTCGAGTGAGCCTGAAGCTCAGCGGAAGAAACATTTATGGCAGACTCCACTACAATAAGTCCTGGTGAAACACCACCAAGTCATTTGCTCCTGGCAACCTTACGCTGTGGGTTTTCAGATGTAATGTCTGCTCAATAATGAATACTTTATTTTTGCTAAAGAGGGAAAAGAAGTTGGATAGAAAAGAGAATTAGGCCAGGCATGGTGATTTACTCCTGTAATACCAGCACTTTGGGTGGATGAGGCAGGAGGATCACTTCAGGCCAGGAGTTTGAGAGCAGCCTGGGCAACATAGCAAGACCCCATCTCTAAAAAAAAAAAAATCTATGTATTTATTTGAGACAGAGTCTTGCTCTTGTAGGAAATTTCCCACAACTAGCTAAAGTGCAGTGGCGTGATCTCGGCTCACTGCAATCTCTACCTCCTGGGTTCAAGCGATTCTCCTGCATCAGCCTCCTGAGTAGCTGGGATTACAGGTGCACACCACCATGCCCAACTAGTTTTTGTATTTTTAGTAAAGATGGGGCTTCACCATATTGGCCAGGATGGCCTTGATCTCTTGACCTTGTGAGCCACCCAGCTGAGCCTCTCAAAGTTCTGGGATTACAGGTGTGAGCCACCATGCCCAGCCACATTCTTTATTTTTTTAATTAGCCGTGTGTGGTGGAACACACCTGTAGTCCCAGCTACTTTGGAGATTGAGGTGGGAGGATCTCTTGAGCCCAGGAGTTCAACGCCACAGTGAGCTATGATTGTATCACTGCAGTCCATCTTGGGCAACAGAGCTAGACTCTGTTTCTAAGAAAATTAAAAAAGATAAAAGATGTTTATTTTGAAAATGGAGGTTGTTGACTGCCCTGACATTGCTAACTACTGCAGAAGTGGGGAAGATTTCCTCATAAGAAATGGTTGAGCAGAGGCTGTTTGGGAAACCTCTCCAGCTAGTTAAGGGAAATTTCCTACATATCCTCCACGACCCATCTCAGATGACCCCTAACTGAGGAAGCCTGCCCAGATAACCTTCATGGTCCACCCTAAATTCAGCACCTTGAACTTGACCTCCCCCCATCCCAAATGTAAAACCTCTACTACTTAGATAGCTTTTTCTACAGCTAAATGGTGAGCTCCTCTAAAACAGAAACACAGTTGTTCCCCTCTGTATCCACAGTCGCTATCACCATGTCTGGGAGTGAGCAAATACTCAGATGGGTGGAATGGGAAAAAAAATAAATAAATAACTGATGGCCAAAAGAAATTCTAATTTGGAGAAGGGGTTGAAATTTATCACCTATAAATTTCCAGTTAAGGAAATTTCTGTTGAGTTCAAATATGTGATGCTCTCTTGCTTATGTTTTTCAACATGCAACTTATTTTTATCAAGATCTTATCAGGCTAAATGACCAGCATCAAAACAGCAACTTGAAGCAAGAAAAGGAAAAACAAACATTTGGTCCACTGTTTTCTTGTCTATTTATTTTTTTTCCAACACAATGCCCAATGGTCCATTCTGTAGTATACATGATTTTTCTCACTGATTGATTAATCTGAGAATCCACTGACCTCAACAATAGCTTCTTGACTGATTCAGCCTCTTGCCTTCTCACAGTGAGTGCTTAGACGAACATCTGCTGGAGAATTAAGACCTGTAAGAAAATACGTATTTAATTTGAATAACAAAATAGGCTGGTTGCAGTGTCTCATTCCTGTAATCCCAGCACTCTGGGAGGCTGAGGCAAGTGGAACACCTGAGGTCAGGAGTTTGGGACCAGCCCGGCCAACATAGTGAAACTTTGTCTCTACTAAAAATGCAAAAAGTAGCTGGGCGTGGTGGTGGGTGCCTGTAGTCCCAGCTACTTGGGAGGCTGAGGCAGGAGAATCTCTTAAGCCCGGGAGGCAGAGATTGCAATGAGCTGAGATCATGCCGCCGCACTCCAGCCTAGGTGACAATGTGAGACTCCGTTTCAAAACAAACAAACAAACAAAAAAGCTTAAATAGCTAGATGAAAATAACTTGTCTTCATATTGTACTCAGTCTTGTAAAGTCTCATGCTATGAATTTCTAGGCTATAATCTCTGACAGGTAAAAAGTGACCCAACCAACCGAAAAGGCTGGTAAGTCCACCCTCATTCCTCTCATCTGCATACTTCCAAGTTCAGAAGAGGTAGGATATCTGTATTCTTTGTCCCTTTTAACATAGATGCCTATTCCCCAGGAACAGTGAGCAGGTGACTATTTGCAAGACTATAAATAAATAGAAGTTGCAAACCTAGAATGGAGGGTGAGAATTATGTTCTAAGAATGACTTGTGGTGATGCATGGAAAGAGAAAGAAAGGAATGGGGGGCTGATGAGCTGTGAAATGATTGAAAAGGAGGGTGATATTCTATTTAAGAATTTGCATTCTAGACAAGGCTCCAGGGTCATAGAAAAAAACATTCATCCACAAAAATTGATACGATCAAAATTTAACAGTATATGTCTTGGATTTTTGTTAGTTTGTTTTTCCTTTTATTTTATTTTTTTTTATGGCAGGCATTTCAGTTCAATTCCACAAAAAAATATTGTGGACCTACTACATGAAAAGCACAGGAGCGAGCGGCATAAAAGTGATTATGACATAATTTTTGTTTCAAGATGTTATTCACAGAATAGTATGCAGGCATTAAAAAGAATGAGTTCATGTCCTTTGCAAGGACATGGATAAAGCTGGCGGCCATTATCCTTAGCAAACTAACGTAGAAACAAAAAAACCAAATACCACATGTCCTCGCTTATAAAGGGGAACTAAATGATGAAAACGCATGGACACACAGAAAAGAACAACATACCCTGGGTCTATCAGAGGATTGAGGGTAGGAGGAGAGAGAGGATCAGGAAAGATGACTAATGAGTACTAGGCCTAATACCTGGGTGATGAAATAATCTGTACAACAAACCCCCATGACACAAGTTTTCCTATGAAACCAACCTGCAGTTGTACCCCTGAACTTAAAAGTTTTAAAAAATACTGTATTAAAGCTTGAAAATGAAAAAAAAAAAGATAATTAAAATTGTGTTTATACATCACACACCAGGACCTGTTGGGGAGTGAGGGGGCTAGAGGAGGGATATCAGGGGTGGGGGGATTGGGGAGGGATAACATTAGGAGAAATACCTAACGTAGGTGATGGGGGGATGGATGCAGCAAACCACCATGATATGTGTATACCTATGTAACAATCCTGCACGATCTGCACACGTACCCCAGAACATGAAGTATAATTAAAAAATTGTGTATATAATAGGGGTAGTTATAGTTACAGCTTATTAATGCTTACCGTGTTCTTCTAGAAAAATCAGTATAGCAGAGTGGTAAGATGATAAACACAGGAGCAAGAGGCCTGCAATCAAACTTCAGATTCACCATTTAACTCATGGTGTGACTTTGAAGGATTTCCTCCATCTATCTACATCTCGGTTGCTCATCTGTAAATCTGAAATAGCCAAACTATTAAAAGAGTTCTTGTGAAAATCAAATGGGTTAATATACATGAAGTACTTAGAAAAATGTAGTTAGTACTGTATGTGTCAGTTATAATTGCTCTTATCTCTATGTGCATGAAATACATTGCATATATTGTATTTCGGGGCAACCTTGTATTATCCTTATTTCATACATGAAGGAACAGGTCAGAGAGGTTAATTAATGTGTTCAAGGATACAGAGCAAGTAAGGGTTAAAGCAAGGATACAAGTCTCTGCCTCTAAGTTTCATGTTCTTACCACTGCATGTCACTGCATACCAGGTAACAATAATATAACACAAAAGGAAATATGTGAAAAAGGAGGTGTTGGTAAAAACTCTGGGAATGTAAGGGGAAAGGGACAGATTCGTAGAGGAGGTAGCATTGGAGCTGAGTCCACTGACTCATATCTCCAGGATAGACAGCCCTGCAGTGCTTGGCTTTGACCATCTACTGTCCGATTTTTGTCAGCTTGGTACTATTGCTGTGTGTATTAGTCAGGGCTCCCTAGAGGGACAGAACTAATAGGAAAGATGTATATATAAAGGGAGTTTATTAAGGAGTATTGACTCTCATGATCACAAGGTGAGGTCCTATAATAGGCCTTCTGCAAGCTGAGGAGCAAGGAAGCCAGTCTGAGTCCCCAAAGCTCAAAAGTAGGGAAGCCGACAGACAGTTCAGCCTTCAGTTTGTGGTTGAAGGTCCAGGAGTCCCAAAGCTGAAGAACTTGGGGTCCAATTTTCAAGGGCAGGAAGCATCCAGCACAGGAGAAAGATGGAGGTAAGAAGACCCAGCCAGTCTAGTCCTTCTATATTCCTCTGCCTGCTTTTATTCCGGTCATGCTGGGAGCTGGTTAGATTGTGCCCACCCAGATTGAGGGTGGGTTTGCCTTTCTCAGTCCACTGACTCAAATGTTAATCTCCTTTGGCAACACCCTCACAGACACACCCAGAAACAATACTTTACATCCTTCAATCAAGTTGACACTCAAGGTTAACCATCAGACAAGCTACACCTTATAAATAGTAAGTACTCAATAATTCTCATTGTTATGAGGACTAAATGAATGAATTAACAGGGAGGATTGGTATTTCAGGTTTTTAGTGGAACTTTAAGCACCTCAGCAGCATTCTACTAGCCCATTAGCCGGTCTTCTGATTACAAAGTAGTTGGATTCTCCTTTGTTTACAAAGAGATTGGTGCTTTTCAGAATGCACTGTGAGCAGAGAACACCTTTGGGGCTTAATTAATAATCTCTGTTTAAAAGGAAAAATACACTAAAACTACAAATGTCTCGTGTGACAAGACTTCAGCCCTGTAGGTAATCTGTTCTTTTTCAAACATAGTTTCTTCTCTATTTATTGAATCCATTATGTTAATTACGGAGAACACCAGCTTGCAGAATATACCAAGGTTTTGTTTTTGATTTTTGTAGCAAAGCATCTATCACTTTGACAATATTTATTCCCTGAAAGGATAGATGTAGCCATTCTTTGAATCTTTTTTTTTTTTTCAGTAAATGTAACTGAGATAACTATGTGTCAGGAGCACTTAGAGCTGCAAAGACTTCAAAGAGGTTCAGCAAGAACTCTCCCCTCAAGGAATCTGAAATGTGATTGAGAAGATAAGATAGGTGCACATAACACAATTAAATAAAACATCAGGCAAATGACAGTAAACTATGTCACAAGAAAGGATGGAACGCCATGTGTGATCGAGCCCACCTTGGTGGAAAATGGCACCTGTTCCAATGGGAGTTTTTATTTTTACAACTTTACATTCTTTGGAATATGACTGGAAAAGGCACTTTTCAATGAGTCAGCTAATATACAACCCTTTGAAAATGATTTCTGCTGGGCTCAGCCTTGGCAAAAACTTGAGGGAAAAAAAATAGTGCATGCTACAGCCTCTGATGTTATCCAGCCAAGTTCATTCTGCCCACACGCAGCAAGCCAGTCACAGAGGTGACAGGTTTTGCAAAAGAGAAGATTTTATTCACAAGGCTGCTGTGCCAAGAGACAAAAGAACACATCTCAAATCCTCCTCCCTGAACACAGGGCTTGGGGTTACTTAAGGGATAGGAAGCAAGGTGGTCTAAAGTGTGAGGAAATGTGATTGTGTGGCCGGAAGGGTGAAGGAATCAGGTTTCTGTGCAAGCAAGTGAGCTGCATGGCTCTTCAAAGGACAGACGTGCAGAAAAATGGTGGCTTTAGGATGACCTGAGGGTGGAATTTTTGGTCCTCTGTTGTGAAAAGTCACTGTTGGGGCACCCTCGCAGGCCCAGTTGAGTCAGTGATCTGAACTGGCTTGACCCAAACAAGAGCTGCCCCCTAGTGTCAAAGGTGTTAGAACCAGAGTGACTCCATCTTGAATACAGGTTGGGTAAAATAAGGCTGAGACCTACTGGGCTGCATTCCCAGGAGGTTAGACAATTGTTAGTCAACGGGATGAGACAAGAGGTCAAAAGATACAGGTCACAAAGACCCTGCTGGTAAAAAAGGATGTAGTAAAGAAGCCAGCCAAAACCTGTTAAATTCAAGAGGGCGACAAAAATGACCTCTGGCCATTCTCACTGCTCATTGTACGTTAACCATAATGCATCAGCATGCAAAAAAACACTCCCACCAGTGCCACGACAGTTTATAAATGCCATGGGAATGTCTTTAAATTATCCTCTATGGTCTAAAAAAAGAGGAACCCTGAGTCCCAGGAATCCCCCACCACTTTCCCAGGGAATTCATAAATAATCCACCCCTTGTTTAGCATATGATCAAGAAATAACAACAAAAATTGCCAGTCAGCAGCCCTCAGGGGCTGTTCTGCCTATGCAGTAGGCATTCTTTTATTCCTTTACTTTCTTAATAAACTTGCTTTTACTTTACTCTGTGGACTCACCCTGAATTCTTTCTTGCATGAGATCCAAGAACCCTCTCTTGGGGTCTGGATTGGGATCCCTTTCTGGTAATATTAGTTCCTGAAAAACAGCATTAGGCACCTGTTACTATAGTGACACACAGTCAGAGCTGTTATCCCACCAGGAAGCTAGTGGGAGTTGAGTCATGTATTATTTGGCCACGTGGTTTGCTAGTGGGAGTTTTTAAAATCAGCCAGAAGTAAATGATTAAAACTAAGCAAGGCAGTTAAGTTTGATGGGCTTAATCAGGGTAACCATTGGTTTCGCCAACCGTTCAAAGCAAAGTGGTTTATTATAAACATCTTGATACTGTCATGCCTTATGAAGGCTATGAGTATGAAGGAAATTTGATCATAAAACAAGGCTGAAGAGGTTCTGTTAAGATTTTGTCTTGTGATCAGAGTGCTGGTTGCACCTGCATGCTTATTGGTCAAAATTCATTTTAGATGTGTATTCTTTCCCATATATATGTTGTGGTTCAATGTAAATTTTATATTTAAAAAAAATAGAAAGAATTCAGTTAGAATTCTCTCCCATTCCCTATTTCTGCTTGTTTTCTCAATGACCTTAAAACAGAATGACCTTGTATTGAGTATAGATTTGCTTTTTGTCACATCCATTTGTGTGGTTAATTGCTTCAGGACATCCTGCCCAATCCCCTGTATCTTTGCTTAAAACCTTTTATGGCTCTGATGGAAACTTAGATTCCCTTTGGTTTGTGCATTATTCCATTTTCACACTGCTAGGAAGAAATACCTGAACCTGGGTAATTTATAAAGAAAAAGAGGTTTAGGGCCGGGCGCGGTGGCTCAAGCCTGTAATCCCAGCACTGTGGGAGGCCGAGGCGGGTGGATCACGAGGTCAAGAGATCGAGACCATCCTGGTCAACATGGTGAAACCCCGTCTTTACTAAAAAATACAAAAAATTAGCTGGGCATGGTGGCGCGTGCCTGTAATCCCAGCGACTCAGGAGGCTGAGGCAGGAAAATTGCCTGAACCCAGGAGGCAGAGGTTGCGGTGAGCCGAGATCGCGCCATTGCACTCCAGCCTGGGTAACAAGAGCAAAACTCCGTCTCAAAAAAAAAAAAAGAAAAAGAGGTTTAATGGACTCACAGTTCCACATGTCTGGGGAGGCCTCGCAATCATGGCAGAAGGCAAAGGAGGAGCAAAGACATATCTTAAGTGGTGGCAGGCAAGCGAGCATGTGCAGGAGAACTTCCCTTTATAAACCATCAGCTCTCATGAGATTTATTCACTTTCATGAGAAAAGCACAGGAAAAACCCACCCCATGATTCAATTACCTCCCACCAGGTCCCTCCCATGACACATGGGGATTATGGGAGCTACAGTTCAAGATGAGATTTGGATGGGGACACAGCCAAACCACATCATTCCAGAAAAATTAGGTATCTTTGGTTCACAAATAAGATCTTCAAGTTTTTACTGAAAAAAGTGTCATGGAAACATCTGGGAGAGGGGGTACGATTTGCTTGCCATGGTTACTGCAAGATGATATGGCTTCAAAAAAGATAGACATTAAAAGGATCCCCTCCCACTATACCCTGGGGAGAAGAGATTTCTGTGATGATGATGGTTACTAATTAGCACTTTTATCTACATTTAAAGGCTCAAATCTAAGCACCTAAATGTATTAATATGCCCAACCACTCAGTGGGGAAGACACTATCAATATTTCAATTTTACAGATAAAAAAATTGGAAGTGAAGAGAGGTGAGTGAGGCCTTTTGCCCAAGGCTGCACAGTCAGTAAGTAGAGAAGCCAGGATGAGAACGAGCCTGGCCCATGTGTTTACTATCTTCCGTGTTACTTCAGAAGCCATAAGCAACTCGGTGACTGTGATTCCACTGAGAAGATCCTGATAGCTTGCAATTCCCTCTTGTGTGAACTCCCCCACTGACTTCTGGGGGCTAACAGCATTTCTCAAGTGATTATTAATACCAGCGTCCCCCCTACCCTGAGATGATTCTTGACTCAGAGAAAGCAATCCAAGGTCTTACAAGTGAGAATAGCAAAAATAATCAAAGGCCTGAAAATTCCAAGCACTGGATATCTGGGAAGGCAAGTCTAAGTTCATAACACTTTTTCTACCATTTCAATAACTGTGAGAACGTCTGCAAGGCATTTGCATTCTGTGACCCTTAGTTTGCTTATCTGGAAAGTGGCAATGAAATCATTTTCTGAAGATTCTGGGAGGTTTAGAAGAGGTTAAGTATGCAGTGGGCACATAAGAGGTGCTCAAACAGAATCAGTTCCCCAATACCCATCATTGCGGTGTTTGTATTACAGAAACCTAACAGCGTCTACCTATTTTCTATCTCTGACATTAGCTAGCATACTCTTAACATATCTAGTAATGCTTTGATAGCTATTTGAACAAATCTCTTTTTTGAGACGGAGTTTCACTTCTTCGCCCAGGCTGGAGCGCAGTGGCACGATCTCAGCTCACTGCAACCTCCACCTCCTGGGTTCAAGCAATTCTCCTGCCTCAGCCTCCCAAGTAGCTGAGATTACAGGCACCCGCCACCACGCCCGGCTAATTTTTGTATTTTAGTAGAGACAGGGTTTCTCCATCTTGGCCAGGCTGGTCTTGAACTCCTGACCTCGTGATCCATCTGCCTCGGCCTCCCAAAGTGCTGGGATTACAGGTGTGAGCCACCGACCCGGCCTTGAACAAATATTAAATAATCACTTTATTTTGTAGAGAAGACATTAAGCTACAAAAATAAAGAAGAGAGCATAGCTGACACTTTGGTGGGAAAATGTCCTTGCAGAAATGTAACTGAAAAATCAGACATATCATTGTTATAAGATATTTCTCAAAAACATATGAGTTTGCTACTGTAACTAGGGGAAATATAACCATTTCTTTATGACTATTGAAAAGTTTTGGCAAACTGTGAAGACTATGTAACTGCTGAAGAAGAGCTGGAAGTGTGGAGTGAAAATTCATTAAAAGGTCAGAAAACAAAAGGCCTATGTGAAAAGGTTAAAAATAATTGGGATTAGTTAGCCCGGAAAGGAAAAGACTCAACTGCAACTTAATTACTGTCTTTATTCCTTCGCAAGATGAGGTGCACTCCATCCCAGCTGTCTCTGCTAATGAGAAAACTAGAGAAAATGACCCTAAAAGAAAGCAAAGGAAATGAAGGTCATTCTTGGGACATTTTACTAAAGAGAGCAAGCATTTAAAATCCTGCCACTTGTAAAAACTATGGATCCTGCTGGAGGACATGATGCTAAGTGAAATCAGCCAGACACAGGCAGATGAATAGGGCATGAGCTCACTTACATGTGGCATCTTTAAAAAGTCAAACTCACGGAAGCAGAGAGCTCACATAAGAGCGAGAGACAGACCCTACGTCTTCTCTGTTCCCCTATACCAATATCAGAACAGCGGGTAGTGTCCAGGGGCCTGGAGGAGAAGAACGTGGGGAGATGTTTGTCAAAAGGAACAAATTTTCAACTGTAAAATGATTATGTTCTGAAGCTCTAATGTACAGCATGGTGACTGGAGTTAATAATACTCTATTGTATACTTAAAATTTGCTAGGAGAGTAGATATTAAGTGTTGTCACTAAACACATAACTATGGGAGGAGATGCATGTGTTAATTAACTTGATTGTGGCAATCATTTTATAACGTATGCATCTATCAAATTGTCGGTTATTTACCTTAAATATATACAATTTTTATTTGTCTATTGTACCTTAGTATATTTAGAAGGAGGGAAGAGGTTACCTGAAGTGATTCTAGAGTTAGATATTTAGGAAAACCTGTCTTTCAGATGTAAAGGCTTGGAAAGGGGCCCCGGGGGCTGGTGAAAGAAACCAAAATGACCACCAAAAATATGGTGGAAACTGAAGACAGGAGACATGGCTTCCAGTGGCCCTTCAAGTTCTCAAATTTTTTTTTTTTTTTTTTTTTAGACAGACTGTCGTTCTGTTGGCCAGGCTGGAGTGCAGTGGCACGATCTTGACTCTCTGTAACCTGCGCCTCCTGGGTTCATGTGATTCTCCAGCCTCAGCCTCCCAAGTAGCTGGGACTACAGGCATGCACCATCATGCCTGGCTAATTTTTGTATTTTTTAGTAAAAACAGGGTCTCACCATATTGGAGAGGCTGGTCTCAAACTCCTGACCTTGTGATCCGCCCGCCTTGGCTTTCCAAAGTGCTGGGATTACAAGCGTGAGCCACTGCACCTGGCCAGAAGTTCTCAAATCTTTAATACCTTAGATGTGAGCCTGAACCTCCACCTCATTAAATGTCTCTGCTGCTGCCAGTGTATGAAAACCAATTACAAGGGCCTTCTTGGGACATGAGGACTTGGTTCTGCCACAGAGCCACAGAGCGAAATAAAAGGTCAGCTCTCAAAAGCCCAGCTGGGAGTCAACTCTGCTTCTTCTGACCTTCCAGACTTTCCATTAGAAGGGCAGTGATCTCAGCGATTTACCAGCATGGGCAGCTGGAGCTGATTAGATAAAATGCTGTTAAGGGACTGAGTTAATACTCAGGCAGGCGCGCCTCGAGAGGACGTGTGTTCGGAGAGGGTCAAAGCCTTCCTGCACTCACTGGTAAGTTTATCTCCTTCATGGACGAGTGGAGGCCTAGTGAATTATCAGTCTTACTATCACCCGGTCACATGCCCCCACAGAATCCATGAATGTGAAGGTGGTTTCTTAATAGTTTGGCGGTGGGGGTGGAAGGTTCATTTTGGATGCGAGAGGGCTCCCTTTCCTTAGACGGAAAGCCTCTCCCCTTTGTATACCCTTTAATTCCCAGTCCTCATCCATGGAACTCTAATGCATTTAATGCCTTCATTTTCTGCAATAGGGCCTCATATGCTTTTCTCTTTGGCTTTAGGGAAGAGTTGTTAGTCATTTGATTCCATCCATTCGTTTTGCTGCTGCGTTGGGAATCAGGGATAGAATTTAAGCTCCTTTATTGAAAGGGGAGAAGGAAAAAGAAAGCCCCTTGCCCTTGACTGGCTTTAACACAGAGCAGAGACATCCAGATTTCAAAATGCCAAGACTGACGTTCTCTTAGCATGTCTCCTAGTTATTCTGTAAGAGAGTCTCTTCTCTGAGCTTCGTTTCTAAATGTCTCTTCTACCAGCCCAAAACCTGTGTATGCTTTGTTTCAAGAAGGGGGGGATAATCAGGGAGTGGAGAAAATTAATCCAACTCACATGGCAATAATAAGAGCAAGAGGTAGGGTCTGGGAGCGGGGTGGAGAGCCCAGAGCTAGCAGAGAAGAAATACATTTTATTTCACAGGGACCTGAGGAAAAATAAAAGCAGTTGAAGAAAAATACATGCAAACGGTGCTTAGAACTCTGTTTCTGTCTTTTGGGGAGGAGTAAGCTGAATGTAAGAGAAGGAAACATAAGCAACAATATGGCATCCTTCTAAAATGAAAATGCTTAAACCTTCCAGAGTCAGAGGGACACAGAACTTTGCACCACCGTCAGGAGGTTCTTGGAGTCACCAAATCCCAAGAATGGGAATTTGTGCACCTGCATGGCAGACACACCCTACCTGAGAATGACCCTATTAGCTAAGGAGAATCTGTATTTGGAATTTTAAGTGAAGGAATCCACGAGTGACCAACCTAGAGATTAATTCC
>NW_016107437.1:4246947-4331392 GCF_001604975.1 Cebus imitator
CAAGCCCTGCATGGGGATCAGTGCCCTTTGTTTTGGGTTCAATGAAGGTTGCCAGGTGTAAGTTGCTAAGGGAAGGCTGCTAAGTGAAAATGCTGTATAGGCTGCATGCTTTCTGTAAGTGGTTGTGATTCCCCTATCCAACCTGCCCCACTGGGCTCCCCTGTATGTAAGCCTTCAATGAACTCCATGTCTCATTCACTGGCTCTGAGTCTCTTTGGCCTCTCAAACTTGGTGCTATCCCTATTGCGGTCACCCCAGCTTAAGACTGGATGACTTAAGCCTGACAGCACCCCAGCTTCAGAACTCTGGTTTCAGATGTGTTTTGACCTGAAACTAAAACAATGTGCAGGGCTGTAGTCATATAATTCCAAGCCCAAAGGAAGGTGCTGAAAAGGTAACCCAAGATGAATCAAAACTTTCCCTTACAAATAAATGCAATTACCTGTACTCTGTATTTGCAAATGCAAACTCAGCTGCCTCCAGAGGCCTGACAGATAATAAAAGTGAGGTAGCTTCATAGAGCTGAAGAGTGCCTGCCTGTTGGTTGGCAAAAGGCAGCCAGGAGTTAGCCTCCAGTAGCACCCGTGCGGGAGCACATTGCCAGATCTTCCAAGTCTCCAAGAAAGACCAGAAATCTAACTCTTCCATTAGACCTCCTAGTTTTGTTGTTCGTGTTTCTTTGCTTGTTTTGGTTTGATAAAAGGATGAAAAACAAAATCTTTTCCTAGCTGTAGAAATCTCTCTGGAAGAGACACAGAGACACCTGAGTCTTGATGTGTCTGCAAATGTTAACTAGAAATAAATATTATTATTATTATTATTTTGAGATGGAGTCTGGCTCTGTCGCCCAGAACGGAGTGCAGTAGCAGGATCTCATCTCCCTGCAACCTCCACCTCCCGGGTTCGAGCGATTCTCCTGCCTCCGCCTTTCGAGTAACTGGGACGACAGGTACGTGCCACCCTACACGGCAAATTTTTGTATTTTTAGGTAGAGACAGGGTTTTACCTTGTTGGCCAGGCTGGTCTCAATCTCCCAACCTCAGGTGATCTGCCCAACTTGGCCTCCCAAAGTGCTGGGTTTATGGGCATGAGCCATCATGCCCCGCCAACAATTCATTTTAAAAAACATTCTGCAATAATATTGTACTACAGATTTTCAAGATGTTACTGTTGGGGACTGGGCACAGTGGGTCATGCCCCTAATCTCAGCATTTTGAGAGGCTGAGGCAGGAAGATAACTGGAACCCAGGAGTCTGAGACCAACCTGGCCAACACAGTGAGACTTCATCTCTACAAAAAATAAAAATAAAAATTTAAAAAAGGATGTTACTGTTGCATGGCTACAGGAAGCATGCATGGGACTGTGTACTATGTTTGCAACTTCAGTGAGTCCATCCTGATTTCAAAATTAACAGTTCAAAGAAAACAAACTGCTCAAAACAAAACATTTTGCAAACCAAAGTCGGTTGGCAGCTGACTGTTTCCTACTCTCCTTTAGTTTGAGAGACTGCTTTCCTTCACCAGAGCTGTAACTCACCTAGAGGCAAAAGCAGACAAGATTCAGGGGGCTGCCAATAAAAGGACTTTTCATTACATTTCTTTTCTTTTTATTTTATTTTATTGTGTTTTAGGTTTGGGGGTACATGTGAAGAACATGCAGAATTGTTGCATAGGTACATACATGACAATGTGGTTTGCTGCCTTCCTCCCCATCACCTATATATGGCATTTCTCCCCATGTTATCCGTCCGCAACTCCCCACCCCCTGCTGTCCCTCCCCTAGTTCTCCCCAACAGACCTCAGTGTGTGATGCTCCCCTCCCTGTGTCCATGTGTTTTCATTGTTGAACACCCGCCTATGAGTGAGAACATGTGATGTTTGATTTTCTGTTATTTTGTCAGTTTGCTGAGAATGATGGTTTCCAGGTTGATCCATGTCCCTACAAAGGACATGAACTCATCGTTTTTTTATGGCTGCATAGTATTCCATGGTGTATATGTGCCACATTTTCCCTGTCCAGTCTATCATCTGTGGGCATTTGGGTTGGTTCTAAGTCTTTGCTATTGTAAACAGTGCTGCAATGAACATTCGTGTGCATGTTTCCTTATAATAAAATGATTCATAATCCTTTGGATATATACCCAGTAATGGGATTGCTGGATCAAATGGAATTTCTATTTCTAGGTCCTTGAGGAATCGCCACACTTTCTTCCACAATGGTTGAACTAATTTACACTCCCACCAACAGTGTAAAAGTGTTCCTATTTCTCCACATCCTCTCCAGTATCTGTTGTCTCCAGATTTTTTTAATGATTGCCATTCTAACTGGCGTGAGATGGTATCTCAATGTGGTTTTGATTTGCTTTTCTCTAATGACCAGTGATGATGAGCACTTTTTCATATGTTTGTTGGCCTCATGTATGTCTTCTTTTGTAAAGTGTCTGTTCATATTCTTTGCCCAGTTTTGGATGGGTTTGTTTGTTTTTTTTCTTGTAAATCTGTTTTAGTTCTTTTTAGATTCTGGATATTAGCCCTTTGTCAGATGGGTAGATTGCAAAAATTTTTTCCCATTCTGTTGGTTGCTGGTTCACTCTCATGGTTGTTTCTTTTGCTGTGCAGAAGCTCTAGAGTTTAATTAGGTCCCATTTGTCTTTTGAAACAATATACTGTTTCTTCTGGGGAAGTTCATTGGAGAAAAGTGGAAAGCAATGTTGCTGGAATACAACTATACCAACTATAATGAGCGTCATCTGTGTCAAAGAGATTTTGAGGTTGATGGTTAGATGTGTCTTGGGACCAGCAAAATGAAGAAATTATAACTAATCTTTGGAGAATTTTTTGTAGGAACCAACTTTTTAGTTGGGAGAGGATGTCATATAGACCAAATGAATTCATTTTAGAGTCAGTGCACCTGAGTTTGAATTCCAATTTGGTTCCTTACTGAAAGACTTTGGAAAAGACTTGCCTATTTTATTATCTGTTATCTATAAAATGGAGGTGGTACAATTTCCACTTCCCAGGGCTGAGATAGGATATCATGAAATAATGCACCATGCAAGCACTGTTAATCTTTAAAGTAGCAATCCAACATAAATGATGGTGATTGTTTTTGTTACTACATGCTGGGACCCCTCCGATCTATTTTATGCCCTTGTAATCAACTCCCCATGTTCCTGGGCCCCCATATTTTCATTTAGTTCATAGGGCCTCATATTAAACAAGAAAATAAAACTTCCATTTATTGCCTTGTTCTGTGACTTGTGTGACACACCTGGGAAGGATTAACATTAACAAAATGGCACACACCATAAACCATCCACTAATGCCCCTTTATTATTCTTCTTAGATCTGTCTTTTTTCATTTTTCTCCCCCTTGACATTATTTTCTGTCTCTTATGGAATCATCTGGACATCAATCTTGTTTAAGCACAGTTTCCTTCTGATACAAAATAGGGGTCTAGCCTAGAAGTCCAGTAATTTATTTCCAAAGTACTTCTTGGTCAGGCAAGGAAATGATTGTCACTGAACAGCCATCTCCCAGCATCTTTGTTTTATACAAGCATCTTAGAGGAAGCTCCTTGCCCCTCCCCTTCACCAAGACTAGTTTCTTTCCTTTTCATTGCTGTTAAATATTACATAGAAATTTGGCTCACACCAGTAATCCCAGCACTTTGGGAGGCTGAGGCTGGAGGATCACTTGAGCCCAGGAGTTCAAGACTAGCCTGGGCAATATGGAGAGATCCTATCTCTTCAAAAAATATGAAAATTAGCTAAGTGTGGTGGCACACATCTATAGCCCCAGCTACTCAGGATGTTGAGGTGGAGAGTATTGCTTGAGCCCCGAGGGTAGAAGTTGCAGTGAACTGAGATCAAACCACTGATTTCCAGCCTGTATGACAGAGCAAGACTCTCGGAAAAGAAAGAAAGAAAGAGAAGGAAGGAAGGGGAGGGGAGGGGAGGGGAGGGGAGGAGAGGGGAGAGGAGGGGAGGGGAAAGCCTCACAGGTTTTATGGAAATATTTTCATTTTTCCAGCACATTCTCTTGCCTGTGTCCTTTATGTTCTCCAACTTTATCTCCTAGTCTTGACTGCCTCTCACTAGGTGTGATCAACACCAAACTGTTGGTAGAGAGCTGCGCAGGGGTTGTGGGTCCTCATCACTACACCTTTGCAACA
Source organism: Cebus imitator (assembly GCF_001604975.1). Lineage (NCBI taxonomy): Eukaryota > Metazoa > Chordata > Mammalia > Primates > Cebidae > Cebus > Cebus imitator. The sequence continues at coordinate 4,251,123 of NW_016107437.1, forward strand.
GCTGCACCAGTGTTCTCCACCTGGTTACCACTTGTGCATTCTTCAAGATTCAGTGCTGCCATGTCTCCTCCAGAAAGACTTCCAGATCTGGAAAAAGATTTATCTTCCTTCCCTCTCTCCCTTTCTCTTGGGACCACAGACACCTACCACCATGCCTACCTATTTTGTTGTTGTTGTTGTTGTTTTTGAGACAGTCTGGCTCTCTCGCCAGGCTGGAGGGTAGTAGTGTGATCTTGGCTCACTGCAACCACCGCCTCCTGGGTTCAAGCAATTCTCCTGCCTCAGCCTCCCGAGTACCTGAGACTATAGTCCTGCGCCACCACGCCCAGCTAATTTTTGCATCTTTAGTAGAGATGGGGTTTCACCATGTTGGCCAGGATGGTCTCAATCTCTTGACTTCGTGACCCGCCAGCCTTAGCCTCCCAAAGTGCTGGGATTACAGGCATGAGCCACTGTGCTCAGCCCTTTTTTTGTATTTTTGATAGAGACAGGGGTTCACCATGTTGCCGAGACTGGTCTTGAACTTCTGAGCTCAAGCAATCTGCCCATCTCGGCCTCCCAAAGTCCTAGGATTACAGGTGTAAGCCACTGCACCCAGCCTGGAAAAATATTTCTTTTTCATCCTTTTACATTTTAATTCTTGTTAGGTGCTTGTCTCCCTGCTATTTGTAAGTTCGTCAAGGCACCCACAGAGTCTTGTGAGGCCATCTTTGTATCTCAAGCACCTAGCACAATCTCAACACAAGGAAGGTTCTCAGGAGCTGTTTGCTGAAAAACAGCTAAATTTAAATGAATTTAGACGCTAAGCTTTGCGGAGATAAAGGTTGTGTCGTTTTCTGTTCATTACTGAAGGCCAATTCCTACAACAGTCCTTGGAACCAGTGGTCAGTAAATATTTGCAGAAAGAATGAATGAAGGCACAAAGGAATGAGCACATAGGCTTAAACATTAGTGATAGTAAAAAGAGGCTGTTATTTTCAGGTAAATTTGAAATTATTTTGTTCACTAACCTTTCCTTTGAAATGTTTGGTCTTAATTCATAGTGCTGTGACAGTATTAGGTAAATTTGAAATGATTTTGTTCACTACCCTTTCCTTTGATTGAAACTTTGGTCTTAATTCATAGTGCTGTGAGATTATTAGGTAAATTTGAAATGAATTTGTTCACTACCCTTTCCTTTGATTGAAACTTTTGGTCTTAATTCATAGTGTTATGAGATTATTTTGGGGACAATATATTGAAGCAGTAGGTTAAATTCATGGATTCTACTAGAAGCCAGACAACCTAGTCTTAAATCCTGACTTTACCACTTACCAGCTATGTGACTTTGGGGAAGTCATTAAACCTCTCTGCACCTCTGTTTTCTTATCTGTAAAATGGAGGATAATATTACCTCCCGGACTAGTAAGAAGCCTTGTCCTCACTTGAATGTCAAAGAGGCATTTATAATAATACCTGGCACATTTTAAGAGCTCATTGTATTATTATTATTTATATTAAGTAGGAGGCAGGTTAACTGGAACATTGAATGTCAGGAAAAACATTTAGTGAGTCCCTAATATGCATTTGACACTAGGCTATTTCCTAGGGAGGAAAGATGTTGGAAAGAAAAATTCTTGCGCACAAGTCACTGGTAGTGTATAAGAGAAAAAAATTGAATTTGGTATTATGAATTCAGTGAGGCCAATAAAACAGGGTCAGCAGAGTGGGAGGTGATTTGCTTTCAGTTGCTGGAGCAAGACAAATAAGGTGTCCTAGAGAATAAGACTTTGAGCTGAGGGGTTAGAAGGATTAATAGGAGTTAAGCAAGAGAGCATATGTATGGCAAGGTAACCTGTTGACACTGTGTGTGTGTGTGTGTGTGTGTGTGTGTGTGTTTGGTTGTGAGACAATCAGAAAGAATAAGACCCAGGCCAGATGCGTTGACTTATGCCTGTAATCTCAGCACTTTGGGAGGCCGAGGTAGGTAGATCACTTGAGGCCAGGAGTTCAAGACCAGCCTGGCCAACATTGTGAACCCCTGTCTCTATTAAAATATACAAGAAATCAACCAGACATGGTGACACACATCTGTAGTCTCAGCTGCTTGGGAGGCTGAGGAATGAGAATCATTTGAGCCCAGGAGGTGAAGGTTGCGGTGAACCAAGGTCATGCCACTGAACTCTAGCCTGGGTGACAGAGCGAGACTCCATCTCAAAATAGAGAGAGAGAGAGAATAAGATCCATCTGTATTTTGTTTTCTGTATTTTCTCTCTGCTCCTGCTTAAAGATGGCATCTTGACACATATGAGCCTTTGGCTTGAGTGCGTTCACACAGCAGCTGAAGACACCACCCTATCCCTTTTACATTTTCATTCTGAAAAATCCACTAAAGAGATTGTGTGAATTGTGGCAGGGGGCTGTTTTGAGTCCCCATAGTCGGAAGTTGCAGGAACAAGAAGGGGGTTCTTAGGTCTAGAAAGTGGTTTGGGGTTCCCTATGGATTGTGGATTTGCATTCTACACATTCACAGTGTCCCAGGGAGGTGGCAGGAACTCCGAGAGGAATGACTGAGAGATGGGCAGAAAGGCTGGTCACGTGTTGCTCCGTCTCTGGCCACCCAGTGAGGCTGAAAGGTGGGGCAGCTAACCCAGCAACGTGGGGCAGACAGGGACAGACAGAGCACCTGTCAGACCCACTACAGATGCTGCACATGTGGGCAGACCCAGGCTGCCAAGAACATCCAGCATCCAGGCATTCACCTTTTTAGTCTCAGTCTAATCTCCATGGAAGTCTAAATCATTTTCTTTGGGAGACAGACATGCATTATAATCAGCAAATCATAGAATAAACACAGAGGCACCAAGGATGGCAGGCTAGTGAGACTCAGGGAGCATAAACTCGCCAGCTGCATACTGCGTACACACAAAAACTCTTCTTTTTTTTCTATCCCAGATATTGAAAGATCATCACAGAAATGTGATTACTGTTGTGGATAAACATCTCAGCACCTAATAGGGTCTCCTGAAAAAAACGCATTTGCAACAAAAATGATTGCATGCCCTTCATTTGAATGCATGATGAACTTGAAAAAAGACACAAAAGTCATTAGGTGCTGGTGATCATCATGCGATCTAAAGTCACTTAGAGAGAAACCTGAAAAGGAAAATCGTGTTCAACAAACACAGGCCCAGGGTGTCTAACGTTAGTCAAAGAAGTATTACTTCCAGGGTGGGTTCAGAAATCACCTGTTCACACAAACCTCGTGCTGCCAGACACACATACCACTGGATTTACTCCTTTGAGCCTTTTGAAAATCTGCCAGAGGTGAGTTTTCCCACTCATTTGGAGAAAAATTTTCACTGGAGTGCTTTTCCTGGAAGTAGGTTTGGAGGTGTCCTATAGAGAGCATGCACATGTACCCTGGTCTTTTATTCCAGTGCAAAAGGCCAGATTTCCTGGAGGTGGGAAGGTAATTTTAAATAGCAGAATATGCCTTCAAAGGCCATTATCAAGTCTGACCTAAACTCTAGGTTGGCCCTGATCATTATGCCTCTTAGCTGTGCTCTATGCTGTAATGATCAGTTCGCATGCTGCCCCGATCGTCACAAAGACACCCTCTCAAGCTGCACAAGTCACAGACTGGGTCTGTCAACTTCTTCCTTCCTGATGCCCATAATGAGATAAGAGGTGAACGAAACTTACTTCTCTGTAGACAGTTATCTAACAGGAGGCCATCTGTGACCATGCTCCAAGGCAGAGCATACATGCTCCTCATCTGTCCCTCCTACTTATTTCTCAGTGATGGCTCCAGATGTAGAACTAAAGTGATTTCTGAGGTTGCCTGTTCGGAACATCCAAACATTACAGAATATCAGAGGAAAATAAGCCAGTGTTGTTCTTCAGAGGGAATACCAAGCAGAAGTTGAATTCAAGAGCTTTTCTAAACTTTCCTGGATAGTCTCAATTGTCAAGTAAAAATTGGCACTCAGTGCTGGTAAGTGTGTGGCTCCGTGGGTGCCCTTTGTGTACCCAGGTGATAAGAATGTAAATCTGCATATTTTGGATAGCTGTTTGGCAATGGGTTTCAAGCATTTGAAGAATATGTAATTTTTTAGCCCAGTACTTTCACCCCATCCTAATAAAATGGTCTGAAATTCAGACAGAGCTTTATGGAAAAAGGTGGTCATTGCTGTGAAACCTTGGAAACGAACTAAAATAGCCAACGTTTAGGGAATCGGTAAGTCCTTTTTGCCGAGTTCCTCAATGAAATATTTGAAGCCTTGTGAAATGAAGTTTACAAAGAATTTGTACTGGGAAAAATGCTAATGTTCTAATGATTCACTTAAAAACAAAACATAAAATTAAATATACAATATGGTTTTAAGTTAAAATTTTAAAATGTACCACAAAGACAGCAAGAACTAGACCAACATGTTCAAGGAATAGACCAAAATGTTCAGGCTGTAATATTACGAGTGATTTAACTTACTCTCTTCTACCTTTTTGTCAATGTCTAAATATGCATGTATTCTTTTTATACATTAGAAAAGTGTTACTTTGAAAATCTAATATTTGGCGATAAAAGTCAGAAGGCTAACTTCCTGGGGGTAAGGGGACGGTATTGATTAGAAAGGAACATGAGGAAACTTCCTGGAGTGATGGGAATATTCTTTATCTTAATTTGAGTGGTGGCTAGATGGTCGTATACAAACAAAAAAATCCACTGGATTGTACTACCAATGTGTGTGTACTCCATTTGCAACAAAGGCATACATTTTGCTTCAATTTTAATTAATTTATTTATTTTTGAGATGGAGTTTTGCTCTGTCACCAGGCTGGAGTACAGTGGCATGATCTCAGCTCACTGCAGCCCCTGTCTCCTGGGTTCAAGCATTTGTCCTGCCTCGGCCTCACAAATACATAGGACTACAGTCCCACACCAGCACAGCCAACTAATTTTTGTATTTTTAGTAGAGATAGGGTTTCACCGTGTTGGCCGGGATGGTCTCGATCTCCTGACCTCGTGATCCACCCACCCTGGACTCCCAAAGTGCAGGGATTACAGGTGTGAGGCACCGTGGCCAGCCTTCAATTTTTAAAATACAGCATATTGGCCCTTCCATTTCTTTCATTGTGTAAAGCCCCCACTTTACTTTTTTCCATGTACTCATGGCAAACCCCATTTCCATGTGGCTCCCATCACTCCTCTTCTGCCCACATGTCCTACCTTCACCTTTATATTGTAGATGTCTTCTGGGAAGAACTCCATGGTCTCTTTCCTACAAAGCTCTCCAAAGACAACTCCTACTTATAGTCCATGTTCTACTACTTACTTGCTGAGTGACCTCAGGTAATAAACTATTTCTTTAGCTTTTTTCATCTTCAAACTTTTTTTTTCTTTAATTGCATTTTAGGTCTTGGGATACATGTGAAGAACATGCAAGGTTTTTGCATAGGTACACACGTGGCAGTGTGATTTGCTGCCTTCCCCCCCTTCACCTATATCTGGCATTTCTCCCCATGCTATCTCTCCCCAACTCCCCACCCACTGCTGTCCCTCCCCTATTTCTCCCCAACAGAGCCCAGTGTGTACTGCACCCCTCCCTGTGTCCATGTGTTCTCATTGTTGAACACCGGCCTATGAGTGAGAACATGCGGTGTTTGATTTTCTGCTCTTATGTCAGTTTACTGAGAATGGTGGTTTCCAGGTTTATCCATGTCCCTACAAAGGACATGAACTCGTCATTTTTGATGGCTGCATAATATTCCATGGAGTATATGTGCCACATTTTCCCTGTCCAGTCTATCATCGATGGGCATTTGGGTTGGTTCCAGGTCTTTGCTATTGTAAACTGTGCTGCAATGAACATTCGTGTGCATGTGTCCTTATAGTAGAACAATTTATAATCCTTTGGATATATACCCAGTAATGGGATTGCTGGATCAAATGGAATTTCTATTTATAGGTCCTTGAGGAATCGCCACACTGTCTTCCACAATGGTTGAACTAATTTACTCTCCCATCAAGAGTGTAAAAGTGTTCCTATTTCTCCACATCCTCTCCAGCATCTGTTGTCTCCAGATTTTTTAATGATCGCCATTCTAACTGGCATGAGATGGTATCTCAATGTGGTTTTNATTCTAACTGGCATGAGATGGTATCTCAATGTGGTTTTGATTTGCATTTCTCTAATGACCAGTGATGATGAGCATTTTTTCATATGTTTGTTGGCCTCATGTATGTCTTCTTTTGTAAGGTGTCTGTTCATATCCTTTGCCCACTTTTGAATGGGCTTGTTTGTTTTTTTCTTGTAAATCTGTTTTAGCTCTTTGTAAACTCTGGGTATCAGTCCTTTGTCAGATGGGTAAACTGCAAAATATTTTTCCCATTCTGTTGGTTGCCAATTCACTCTAATGACTGTTTCATCTTCAAACTTGAGGGTAGGGAGTTAAGAACATCTGCGTCATAGGGTTATATTGTGAAGATTGGAAATTACATCTATAAAGTACTTCCCAGCCGGGTCTAAGGCATGGTGAGCATCTAGTAAGCAAAGGTGAATATTACTCTTAGCCAAACTGGTCTCCCATATTCCACGGATCCGTGCTAATCCCACTCACTTCGAAGCATAACTAACTCCTCTGGAAGCCATCCATGGCCACTCCAGCTTTCATGGGTCTGCTCGTTTTTGTAGTCCAATTTAGCCCTTTGTCACCCACTGCTGTGTAGAACTTGCTGCTATTTCATGGCAAAGAAAAATAAGACTTATTGGTCACCCACTATATGCAGACACAGTTATAAACTACATACATTATCTCAAACCATTTTACAACAGTCCTGTGAGGTAGAATTATTATCCCCATTTTACAAGGGAGAAAACTGCAGACTCAGAGAGGGTCATGAAATTTGTCTAAGGTCACACACAGCTGAATTTGAAGCCAGCTCTGCCTGAGCTCAAAATCTGTGTTTTGTTTGTTTGTTTTCTTCTTTAACTTGTGCTAGTGATCTTCCCTATTAGGCTTGAAAATTTCTTGAGGGTCCAATATGATCAGTAGCAGAAGGCATAGGAATGATGCATCCATTCATTTAACAAATATCCACAGAGTGACAGATGCTATCAGCGTCCCATCCCCTCTTTTTCCTCTTAGGCCTTGGTTTACATAACCCAACTCCCAGCAGTATCATCCACAACTCTTCACCTAGAGACTTTCTCTGGCCACCAGAGCCTGCCCTGTCCACAGACATGAACGTGATGGAGAATTCCTTCTTCCTGGGAATAGCCCTCAGTGATGGATGGGAATTGGTGTATAACTACCCCAGCCCTATCACTTCTCAGTTGGGGTACATCTGAGGTGTGTGTTCCATGCTGGCACTCGGAGTTCCCCAGTAGGATTATTCTCCAGCTGCCCCATGGTAACTCAGTGGATAACACACCCTTTACGGCCTGCCTTGTTTTTGCTGCACTGCCTTCACCTCCCAAATCAACCACTTGCACTTGAATTCTCTGACTCAGCATCTGCTTTGGGAAGAAACCAAGCAAAGATAAGCATATCCATCTATCAGGTTACCTGTCTATGCAACTTACTCCCTATTGGGGGAGACTAGTCATAAATAAGCCAACAGCAAATAAAAGATGATTATACATCATGAAATTCACCAGGAAAGATCCAAGATGTTGTGATAGAGAATAAGGTGGAGGAATTATTTTTAGATATGATGGGCAGGCCTGGTTGTCATCAAAAGTGACCTTCAAATTGAATTTCGGAAGACCTGAAGAGAAGGAAGGAGCCAACCACATAAAGGGCAAGAGGGAGAGAATACTAGGAAGAGGAATCACAGAGGACAAAGACCCCCTAGTTGGGAAATATATGTCCCAATATGGGGATATATGTCCCAGGCTCCTTATTGCAAACTTTGTAATTGAGATATATTGATTGCATTCGTGACCCCAAATGAATGGCCCCCTAGTTGGGAAAATGCTTTGCACATTTATGCACTCAAAGAAGGATAGCATGATAGTAACAGAGTAACTGGGGAATGCAGAGACACAGGCAGGTGACAGATCCTTCAGGAGTTGTAGACATGTCAAGAAGTTTGGAATCCTGGGAAGTCGCTGATGTGGTTTAAAGGAGATCTTTGCTGTGTACATGACTTTGAGTCATGCATGAAGGTTAGTGCTTCTAAGACCTTTGGATAGAAATTCATTCACCTGGCTTCAGGGAGAAGGGGAAGGCAGAAGAGATGAAGAGAGACTACTTTTGCAAAGAAGTATGTCAGGAGATGCTGAGAGGACCCTTTGTTTCATCAAGTTAGTTTTCCCTTTGATTCCCCAATACCTCTAATTCTGCATGTCACCAGGAAATAGGTGAATTGCAGCTTGGTGACAGCCTTCTCCAGTGTCTATGGCAACCTGGGGCTGGGGCCATTTTTCCTTCACTGAATGAATGGGCTGGGTTCCTGAAGATAAGTAAAGCCCCATTGTTGTTCTCAGTTGTTAGAGAGGGAGCGTGCACAGGGGTAATAAAGATACGACTGAATACTGCTAATGATATTGCATGAAATAACATGAATTAAGTAAACCATTTCTCTCCAGCTTAATTATAGATGCTTCAGGGTGAAAATGCAAGAAAGAGCCCTCAAACCGAGGCTTTGCTTCTTCTTTTTCCAGCCATTATTTCCAGTGTTCTTTTTTTGTGGCCACAGCCCATATACCTTATTGTCTGATGACTATGAAAAGAGCTGGCTTCCAGGTTTGTGAATTAGGAGCGCTTAGCTGTGTTCCTGAGAGGAACAATAGAGCTAAACAAAGCTGGGTAGGTGAAGGAAGGAGCATTATTTGGCAACAAAAGTCTCTCAACTTACAGATCAGGTGGGTGTAAGTCTCTTCATCCTCTCCCTGCTACTTTGGGCAAGGGTTATGTTTTCAAAGAAAAGCTGATCACATCATTCAGTAGCTTAATAATCTTCAGTGGCTTCTGGTAGACTGCATGATAAAACCTAAGCTATTTGGCTCAACCTCAGCTCTCACGTTGCCTCTTTGTACTTACTCTACTGAACTATTACTAGGTCTTTCAGTACACCAAGCTCTCTGGGGACTCTGAGATTCTGCTTGAGCTGGTGTGCCCTCTTTTCTCTTAAAGAATATACTCTTATCTTCCAAAGATTGGCACAAGAATCCTTCGCATTGTATAGCTTTTCTAGTATCCCCAGGGAAAACCATTTGTTCCTGTCCTTGCAATATGGGGATATATGTCCCAGGCTCCTTATTGCAAACTTTGGGATTGAGATTATATTGATTGCATTCACGACCCCAGTGAATGGCCTTCCTTTTCACACACCTTTTGTCTATAATTTGGTAGCTTCCTGGCTTGGAAATGTGACTTGTTTTGTAAGATAAGACAATAGCAAACTTCATACAAGCAGAGGCTTTCAAACCTGTATGAGTTTTTTCTTGCCTTCTCAATGCAACTGGGTTTGCTCACTCTTGAATCTCTGCCACTGTCATGAGGACAAGCCCAGGCTAGCCTACTGAAGGATGGCACACACATGAACAAAGCCGAATTGCCCCAGACGAGGCCATCCTACATCAGCCAGCGCTCCCCAGACAACCCTCCAGCTGCCTGAAGATGCAGCAACAAGCCCACTGAATCAGCACTATCCTGATAGTCCATAGACTAGTAAAACATAATACATGGTGGTTGTTTTAAGCCACTAAGTTTTAAAATACTTTGTTTTATGCCCCCTGTTAGATGATATAGGGACTCACATAGGAGAAGGCTTAGGTCTGGTTGGTTGTTGTCTGTCAGCTGCATGGAAGACTGCAGCTCACCTCACTCCCAATCAAGTGTAAGAGATGGGAAAAAGAGGGATCCACTGTGTTTAGCATATGAATTCTTTCCAGTACAGAGGCTGGTCCAATCTACGTTGTAATACCCTCATCTCATAAGTTATAAAACTGTCATTTCATATATCAAATAATAACGTCATCTCATATGTCACTAAAGAACTCCTTCTTTGAAGAGTAGCAGTGAGAGGTAAGGAGAAGGCAGACATATCTACTTTTTTTTTTTAATTGTACTTTAAGCTCTGGGGTACATGTGCACATCCTGCAGGGTTGTTGTGTAGGTACACCCGTGCCATGGTGGTTTGCAGCCTCTGTACCCCCCACCTTACCTACATCAGGCATTTCTCCCAATCCTCCCTGCCCCCCGCCGTCCCTCCCCTAGCCCCCCCTCAACCTAACCCAGTGTGTGATGTTGTGCCCACATGTTCTTATTGTTCAACACCCAGCTATGAGTGAGAACATGCGGTGTTTGGTTTTCTGTTCCTGTGTCAGTTTACTGAGAATGATGGTTTACTTGATTCTAGGGGACAGAAATTTCTCTTTCATGGGGCTGGTTGTATGGAGATGAGAGGGAAAGGGCTCCCCCTGCAGGACAACTTTAGCCAACCGTGCACAATGATAAAAGGTTGACCTTTTGAGAACCATTGTATGCCCCGTTTTCCTATAATGTAGGTTTGTTTTGGAAAATGAAGGAGATACTATTTCAATGTAAATTACTAAGGAGAAGATAGAGATGAGGATATGGGCTGAAGGAAAAAGAACTAAAAGATGCAGGCAGAGTAGGAGAAGCACTTTAGGGAAGGTGTATGCCTTCACCGACACCTCTCCACTTCTCACTCTGACTCACACGCATAGGTCCTCTTTTCAATATATTAACAATCAGAAAGTGCTTGATGAGTGCTTGCTACAGGCCGGGGATTGTGCAAATTTATTTATCTCTCACAGTAATTCTATAGGTTGGTACCATTGTCATCATCGTCGTTTTACAGATGAGGGAGAAAGAGTCAGGAAGAAATATGCCCAAAGCCACACAGGTAGTAATTGACGAAATGGGGATTCAAATTTAGGCAGACTTGCTCTAATACCTGTGTTTCACCTGGACTCGAGGAAAGAAGCCAGACTGTGCCCTGTAGCCCATTGTGTGGCATTAGGCTTTGGATGTGGATCAGTAGAAATGGACAGAATGAAAGAGAATCATCTTTTCTGTATTCTACCTTAGGCCTTCTCCAAAATTGCAGATACCATACCTGTGTGTGCTACTCTGTCCCTGCTTACTATTTATTTCTAGGCATGTGGCTTCTTCATTATAAATTCTTTTGCTGAGGGAAGGGCAGTCTGATAGCCAGATAATGTGAAGACTTGCCTGAGTGTTCACCCCACTCTACCTGGTTGAATGCAAACCTGTGTCCCTGGACTATCTCACTACTGCAATCACAAAAGCGTAATCAGCTACCTTCTTTTTTATCTTACCCCCAAGTCATTTTCTAATTCTGCTACTTTAGTTTATTCAATTTCTACACCAGAATATGTCCAAATATATGTAACCACACAATTATACCTTTATACACCATGTATCCAAAACTCATTTTATATACATACCTTAGTAATTTTCCTTCTGCAGAACAAGATTCCACTTCTGTTCCCTGTTTCACGTAATCCCCTGCCTCAGCCTTCATCTGAATTTATTTCCCAGTAAATGAAGCAGACTACCTCTGCATTGTCCCAAGTCATTCTCTGCCATTTCCACCATCCCATAGGATGTATCTCTTATTTCCTCCATAGAGAACAAAGTCAAATTCCATTTTGTCCTCCATTCCAAATTATAATGGCTTCAAGTGCACCTTCAGTGTTTTGCACTCACCAGCGATTTATGCAGAAACCAATAAAAAGGAGTCCAAAGAAAAAAGTGACACAAATGAGCACGTGGTAGATGAGAGGAGTGAGTAGAAGTGCTCATTGTCATTGCCAACAGCCTGTGTTTAGGAAGCATTTGCCTGGCCCCAGCAGAATCCTAATATGCATGTGGAAATTGATAATTATGTTCATTCAACCCTTTACAAAGTGTCTTCATGTGTTAAGATGCAAAAACATGAAGCTAAGTGCCCAATTCTTTATTAACTCAGCGTGCAGTTTTACAGTTAACGGCACCAGGTTTGCATCTGCAATTACCCCTTAGCTTTTTAGTGAATCTAAAAGGGCAAATGAACCACACTAACTGCAGCTTCCCTCCCCCGATACAATGCATTATTCTCCTGTTTGAAGAAATGAAAGGGAGTTGATAAGAAGCTAGACACTCTGTTGGTGACTGTGAGTTTTTCTCTGTGATTTAGCTGGAGAAACCTAAGCCCCATAAGTAGAAAGTTTAAAGATATTTCTTGTGGCCTGAAATTGAAATCAGATTCATTTAACTTGGGAATAAAACATGGCTATCTTGGGCTAAGGACTCTCAGGACCTGGCGGGTGTCTTGAGAAAGACAAACACCGTTCCCCGTTGTCCCAGGGGAGACAAACACTAAACAAACAAAATCATTTCAGATGTAAGGAATGCTAAGAAGAAAGTAAGTAGAATAGAAATCTGGCTAGTGACTTCTCTTTGCCAATTTCTTGTGAATGTGAATGACTTTGTCACTATGCCCTGGACACATCATTGGACTTTCTCATCTCACCCTTCAAAATAAGAAGTGGAAGCCCCTGGACTATGCCCTTCAACCTGTTTCTCAGTCTATTGCTAGCCTCTGTAACTAGCTAGACCACCTCTCCATCTCCTACCTGCTATATTTCTCCATTATTGCTGACACCTGAGTCAGCTTAATAGCCATGTTTTTTCCACCAGCATTTATTTCCCTGACAATACCTAGTACAACATTTTGCACAGAGAAATGAATGAATGAATGAATGAGTGGTTCACTGGGGCAATTCTGAGATGTCAGTGTCCATTCTTGAATGCCACTGTGCCATGAAGAATTAACATTATCCAAAGTGAAGTCCAGTCTTTGCCCTTGGCTACTGGGATGTCATTCCTCAACCCTTGGAATGTCATAACTTGATAGAGTGTCTTTGTTTGCCTGAGGGTCTTGGCCATTGGACAGTTTAACACTGTGATTTATAATGGAGGCTTTAGGCCATACGTTATTAACTCTACTTCTAGAAAAGCTGAAGACTAATGATCAGCACCATGTTGTCATCTCTAACTCCGAAGAAGCTGCCATTCAGGCAGTGTGTGATCAAGCCCCAGTAAAAACTCTGGACACCAAGTCTCAGGTAATTGTCCAAAGGCAGTTCCATGTTTATCATCACACATTGATGACAGGAAACTAACACCATCCGCAACTCCATGGGGAGTGGACAACATAGAAGCTTCGTGTTTGGAACTTTTCCTGGACCCTGCCCACGGGCCTATTCCCTTGGATAATTATAATCTGCATTCTTTCCCTGTGATAAACTGTAACTATAACAGCTTTTGGTGAGTTCTGTGAGTCCTTCTAGGTAATTATCAAAACTGAGGGTGGATCTGCTCCTCTCCCTTGAACTTGCAGTTGGTGGCAGAAGTGAGAGTAGTCTTGCCTGAACAGTGCTGTCTCTAACTGTATAGTCACTGGACTTTCACAGCCACATGTCTGCCCCATAGCCCTACCTATAAGGGAAAATCCAACACACTTGCAGCTTACAGCCTAAGTTTTGAAACATTCCCCTTTGGCTGATCCTCTTTGCAGACGCCAGCTCTGTGTAGCCTTTGACCCTTCCACCTTCTGCTTGTTCTTGCTTGTTCTATTTTACCTAGAACCATTTTACTATCTGTAAGATTATTCTCTCTTGCAACTGAGTTTCTTTGCACTGGCTACTTAGCCACCAACAAACACAGTCTCAAAAACTTTCTATTGCCACAGTTAATGCTTAGGAGTGTCCTCAAACGGGAACTGAAGGCTCACGTAATTTACCTGAGAAACAAGAAGAAAATTAAATGAATTCCACATGAGAAGCAGTAAATATGGCTAAGACCTGACTAGGCAAGACCTTAAGGAGAATTCTTCCATAGTAAAATATTTTTCCCTCCCTCCCTTCCTCCCTTCCTTTTCTCCCTTCCTTCCTTCTTCAGTTAAGTCAATGACAATGTCTGACATGGACTAGAAGCTCTGTAAATATTTGCAATATTGTTCAATGAATGGATGAACTAACCTATACTGAGCAACCTACCATATTGTATACACCATGCTAAGCATTGGGGATACAGTGAAGGATAACATAGACACATTCCAAGTTTGATGTATAGGCCACCAGTCAACCTACCAAACCAAGCAGTATCTGGAGGAAACACAAAGGAGAGTAAGAATAACCTCTTATGGACACTGACTCTGTTATGGGTCACCTTCCCCTTCCAAAAACTGTGGCTCTCTGGGGGTCATGGGAGATTATAAAGACTTTTGAGAGTCCACAGGATGAGTCTCATGATCACTCATTTGGACCAATGTCTGTATCAGCAAATGGAAGCAATCTTTATAATGCTTTAAGGATGGGAGCAGGATCAACCATTATTGAAAATCTACAGGCTCAGCTAAAGCTAAGGGAAGGAGAAATTACTCATTTACAGCTAGAAATTGGCAATCTAGAAAAAAACTCATTCAATAATGGTCGCAGAACTAGTTAAATGAACAAATCAAAATGATAAACTTGAAGAGAAGGTGAAGGAGATACCCAGAATTAGAATTCAGCTAAGAGAAAGAGATCTGGATGAAAGATACACTATTCTGCAGATGTATGGAGAAAAATCAGAAGACATTTGATTAGATCCTGAAGATGTAAAGAAAATGTATAAAACTCAGATAGATGAACTTTTAAGACAGTGGCTCAGTTAACTTGTGAAAATTGAATTCTCATCAAACTGAATGTAAATGTTTAGTATCTGAACATTTAATGTGGACTTCCAATAAGTTCTTTTATAGAATTAAAAAAAATTATTGAGACTCCAAATGAAAATTCTTAGATATTTGTAGCAGATGCCATTACCTTACAAGTCATGTGCAGCCATGGTGTAGCCAGGCCTTAATGACAAATAATTTTTTTTTTTTGAAATGGAGTCTCACTCTTGTTGCCCAGGCTGAAGGGCAATGGTGTGATCTCAACTCACTGCAACCTCCACCTCCCAGGTTCAAGCGATTCTCCTGCCTCAGCCTCCTGAGTAGCTGGGATTACAGGTGCCTGCCACCGTGCCTGGCTAATTTTTGTATTTTTAGTAGAGATGGGGTTTCACCATCTTGGTCAGGCTGATCTTGAACTCCTGAGCTCGTGATCCATCTGCCTCAGCCTCCCAAAGTTCTGGGATTACAGGCGTGAGCCACCGTGCCCGGCCATGACAGAGGAATTCTACAAAGACTTTGTAAAGCAAACATCCAGTCTCCCTCTCTCAATACCACCCTCCTCCCCACACATCACCATGCACAGGACAAGAGTAGGGGGATACAAAGGGAGTGGTATCAACAAGATACACCTTTACCTTTTGCCTGGAATGTTCTAGCCTATTTATTTTTAATTCTCTTTTTTTTTGTGGGGGGGGGAGGCGGGAGCGTTGTCAGCTTTGTTATCCAAATAAGCCTTAGTCAGATTATTGGGCACTCTAGGACCCACCTCAAAAACACCTATCACTGGAGATTATTTATCAGATGGGTAAAGCATACATATCAGAGACAGGAAAATGTGCATTTCTCTTCACCTTTTCCAGCCTGGCTCCTGCTAACAGGAAGCTGTAATTGACCCTGCATATCATGCCTGGAGACCTTAATGGAAGTGTTGTAACACAATTAACTTAGAAGCAAAGGGCAAAAGAAAAGGCATTGCATTGTTATCTGGCTATTAGAAGCTACTCTGCCTTGAGATAAGGCTGGGCAAAAAAACAAGTGTGCTTGAGTCCTTAGATATTTTTGTAGTCAACATTAAGCTTTTACAAGGATATGGATATTTTTTTGAGAGGGACTCTCACTCTGTCGTCCAGGCTAAAGTGCAGTGGCATGATCTCAGCTCACTGCAACCTCTGCCTTCCAGGCTCAAGTGAGCCTCCCACCTGAGCCTCCCAAAGTGCTGGGATTACAGACATGAGCTATCACGCCCAGCCTATATGGTTACTAATATTATCCCTCAACATATCCATTTGCATATTCAATGGACAGTGATTAACTGTCTACTGTATACCTATCAATCCTGGATTCATGGCAAATACCAGAAGAACAAATATACCCCCTGTCCTCTGTGAGATGAGGGTCTATAAGATAAACAGAACACACACATGCAACATCAAAATGAGCCTGTTCCATGAACACCTCAAGGAGAAGAATGGTATCAGAAGGGTTATATCACAACACTATCAAGACTCAGTCGAGAGCAATCACTTACTATGTGCTGGAACCTTTATACTCATTTCTTTAATCCTCACAACCAACCCCCTAGATCCATCATCTTAGCCCCACTTATCAGAAGTTATGTGAGTTGACAAACGTCGCACAGTTGGTGAATGCCAGGATCCGCCTGTTACTCAAAAATGTTTAATTCCTCCGAAGCCCATGAGTTTTCTAGTAGTTTGTATTTTTAGGGACAACCACAGTGTCTGTCACATGGATAGGTTCAAATAGAACTTGTTTGATGCTTAAAAAAATATGGTAGAGTTTCTCAGTAGGATATCTTAGAACAAGGGTGCTCATGAGGACCCATGGGTCTTACTCTAAAGCAGCGCAAGGTTAGTGAGATCCATATTATGGACAGAATCTACATTCATTGTCTCTGGGGTGACTTGTCCTTGGTCGACTGCAGCTGTTCTCGATTTGCAATGGTGCAGATACTATGGTTAGCTCTTGTGGCAAATCCTGGACATTCAGAGAAACTGGACTTGCCTTCCAGCATCATCACCTTCTCCCAACCAGCTGCTCAGTATGGCATGGGCACAGCCATCCTTGTCCTTCACTGCTCCTTGTTAAAGGCACTTTCAGCTTTCTACTTGTGTCTTTTGCTCTCTCAGGCAGTAATCCACTTCTCAACATGTCATTTATCCAATAGATAACAGAGCCACAAGACAGTTTTGATTTTGCCCAAACTTGCTTGGCAAATGAAGGTGGTGCCCTTGCTGAGGTGGTGATAATGTTAATAGAAACTCAAGCCTGAAGTTCTGACAGTTCTCCAAGTCTGTGCATACTCGCCCCCCTCAGGCAACTCTTAGTGTCCTCAAAGACTGGCTGAGGCACTGTCCTGGTGGCTGAACCCAAAGCAGCTAGCCCTTCAGGTTTAGTGGTTCTTTAAAGAGCTACAGACTTACAGCCAGGCGTGTTCAGTCATGCCGGTAATCCCAGCACTTTGGGAGGCCGAGGCGGGTGGATCACCTGAGGTCAGGTACCAAGTACCAGCTCAGTCAGACAGACTCCCTCCCAGGCAGTGCTGAAGGAAATAAGAGGCGGACACCCAGATAGAACAGCAAAGTGGGTGTATTTTGGGGGCCAGCAGCCTGAGAGTCTCAGGGACTGACAACATTCCAGGCTGGAGGTCCCAAGCAGCTTCTGATCCACGTAGTCTCTCTGAACAGGTGATTATTATTAACAAACAGGTGTTCTGTATTTTCTCCTAACAAAAATACACTAAGCAGGCCACTGTTGCCCGCTTACCACTGATTACAAAGGAGCTAAAAGGTATTCTCCACGAGGGAGCCACAGGAGCATGGTCTGATAGCTCAAAGAATGGTTTTAACGGGTGTAGGATATTTATACATTGTCCTGCCACTTTGGAATGCCCCAAATAGTTTTCTACTTGCGGAGGGTGGCATGGGAGCAGTTAAGTTTTCCTTGCCTTAGTTCTTCCTAGCAAACAATGTATCCTATCACACACTCAGCATTCATCAATACTCATAAGCTTAACATTTCTCAACATCAGTATTCATAAATTTAACATTTCTTAACAGTCAGGAGTGCAAGACCAGCCTGACCAACATGATGAAACTCCGCCTCTACTAAAAACACAAAATTAGCTGGACGTGGTGGCACATGCCTGTAATCCCAGCTACTCGGGAGACTGAGACTGGGGAATCACTTGACCCTGGGAGGTAGAAGTTTCAGTGAGCTGAGATCATGCCATTGCTCTCCAGCCTGGGCAACAAGAGCAAAACTAAAAAAAAAAAAAAAAGAGTTACAGACTTACTTTCTTAAGGAAGTATTCACCCATTCCACAAATAATTTTGCATACTTACTATTTTCCAGTCTTATTAATTTATTCATGTAGCACTTTGGGAGGCTGAGACAGGAGGATCACTTGAGGACAGGAGTTCAAGACCAGGCTGAGCAACATAGTGAGACCCACATCTCTGCTTAAAAGAAAAAATACCTGGACATGGCAGCATCCACCTATAGTCCCAGCTACTCAGGAGCCTCAGGTGTGAGGATTGTTTGAGCCCAGAAGTTTAAGATGAGCCTGGGCAACATAGTGAGATCCCCAACTCTACCAAAAAAAAAAAAATTCTTTCAAAATAAATAAATAAATAGTCAAACCACTTATTTAATCTCATTCAGCTTGGAGAAAGAAGGAAGAGTAATTTGGACAAAAGAGACAGCATGTATAAAAGTCACTCAATATGGAGGCCTGAAGAAAACAGGTGTGAGAGGTGAGGTCGAAGGACTGGGTGAGGTCTAGATGGCAGAGGATATTGTGTCATGTTAATGAGCTTAATTTCATCCTATTGTATTGGGACCATCTAAGTCGCAGGCAAAACTGCAACATAACCCGGGTGCAGTGTCTCATCCCTATAATCCCAGCAGTTTGGGAGGTGGAGGCAGAGACCAGCATGGCCAACATGGTAAAACCCTGTCTCTACTAAAAATACAAAAAAATTAGCCGGGTGTGGTGGCACATGCCTGTGGTCCCAGCTACTAGGGAGGCTGAGGTGGGAGGATCACTTGAGCCTGGGGGCAAAGGTTGCAGTGAGCTGTGATAGTGCCGTTGCGCTCCGTTTCTGAACTGGGTGACAGAGTGAGACCCTGTCTCAAAAACCAAACAAACAAAAAATCCCTGCAGTGTAGAAAGTTCTCTGTGGCTTTTGTGTAAAGATTAGATGGAAAGAATGAGCATGGCATGACCAGCAAGGAAGCTATTGCAATAGTTCAATCCTGAAGAAACAGGATGGGAACTAACTAGCAGGTGTGGGGAGGGAGAGGACCATGTGGGCAGGAGAGGGAGCCTGGAGGTGGAATCAACAGTATGTGGAGACAGAATCCTTGAAAGTCACAGAACAGAGAAAGGAGTCTAGAAAGATTCCTGGGACTGCTATGGCTGGAGGGCTTCACCTACTCTTTGAAGAGTTGTTGGCAAGCTCTATTGCCTTATCAGTTGCAGAAGTGAAGGGATTAAATGTCACCTATTGAGAGTGATGATCTTAATTTTGGCATGGTGCTGCTGGTAGCCAAGGTCTAGAAGAAGGAAAAATAGCATTTGTAGGTCATGGATAGGTACAAAGCAAGAAGCTCTGTTTCCTTATAGAAAGAGCTTTGGCTGGGTGCAGTGGCTCATGCCTATAATCCCAGCTCTTTGGGAGGCCTGAAGAGGGTGGATCACAAGGTCAGGAGTTCAAGGTCAGCCTGGCCAATATGGTGAAACCGTCTCTAGTAAAAATACAAATATTAGACAGGCATGGTGGCACTCACCTGTAGTCTCAGCTACTCAGGAGGCTAAGGCAGAATCGCTTGAACCCAGGAGGAGGCGGAGGTTGCAGTGGGCCAAGATTGCGCCACTGGACTCCAGCCTGGGTGATAGAGTGAGACTCTGTCTAAAAATAAAAAAAAAAAAAAAGAGAGCTTCCTTAACAGTTTCCATCAGTTCCAGTTGGCAGCATCCTCATGGTTATGGCTGGAACAGGACTGTTGGCTGCTCAGGAAATATTGAGCAAATCGGCTAACCAGCTGGCCAAGAATCGATTCCCATGTCACATCTCTTCCCCTTAGGCCACAAGTCTACAAAAAGTGGCAGAGGCTTCTGAATCCTTGCCGTTGGCTACCTGAAATTGCAGAAGCTTGTTAATATTGACTTTCATCTAATTACTTCACTATTTAGTTGGCAGGGTTGTTCTTTAAAAAAAATTTTTTTCCTAGTTACCTTATGCCCAAAGGGAGTGCTAATTAATAGAAAGATCCAGGCTCTCTCAGACTCATACTACATCCTCCCTTCTCCTCATCCCACATGTTGTGAGAATTACACAGCAAGTTCGTCTCTTAAGCTTTCCATGCCTCAGTTACCTTATCTTTAAAATGGCGTAATTAGATTAATTCTGTGACTTTCTTTATAGAGTAATTGTGAGGATTGGAGGAAGCTTTCCAGGTAAGTGTGCTACCTAGCATTTAGGGTTTAATTAATGGTAGTTCTAAGAATAATCACCTCATCTGCAGGGAGGTGTTCCCAAGGCCTCCCTGACCTGTTGGATGAGTTTTAGAGTTACATTTAGTCAATCTCACCATTCTTGCATTGGCCTGTCTTACCATGGGTTTCTCATGGATGGCTGCTAAGCTTTGTCCAAAATCAGTCTGAAACTTACAATGTTGTAGCCCCAAAACTGGTGCTATTTTCCCTAACCCTGGTTCTCTCTGTCAGCCTAAGTGTTCAGATTTTTTGAATGTGTATTTTGATTTTGTAACTTGAGCCTGAACCAGACCAGACTTCCTTGTCTAAAGCTAAAGCGTCCTTCTTGGAATTTATCTCTATTTTGTTTCGGTCCAAACTGAAATTGCCTCCCTCTTTCCTAAAACCACTGATTTGTTTCCCCTGAAGAGAGCAACTGGAAAATCTTGCCATTTACTACTACTTCTACCCCAACTGCAAATATACAGTAAAATAATAATGGTAGCTGAGATTGAGTGCTTACTAAGTACTGGGCACTCTGCTAAGGGATTCACATGGTTAATATCCTTTGGTCCTCATAAAATTCCCGATGTAGTTCTATTTCTACCCTTCTCCCGTCCCACCCCACTTTTACAATTCAGAAAAATAAAGACATAAGTAGACTTCCATATACCCTCAAACAGATAGATAGCTTTTTCTTATGTTGATGTTTAGGGGCATAGTGGATTAAAGATTTTCTTATGAAGGATAATGGAGACCTCATTCTAAAACATACCTTTTATCAAAGAAAAGCCTGCTATTTGCCATGAACCTTATAGCAGGGTTTCTATGCCTCTGTCCTATTAATATCTTTGTTTTCTTTCTTCTCCATTCCTTTATCGTGTAACATAATGTGTATTAACTTTGTATCAGCGTTTAAGCATCGTTAATTTTGCATCATAGTACTTATGTTTACTGACTTTGTATCAGCATTTAAGCATTGTAAATTTTACATCATAGTATTTAAGTTATAGGACAGCAGGAGAAGTGTAAATGTCACTCAAGAATGTAACCTCCTCTTCTGGGAAAGGGATTAGTGTGGTTTTGGTTGTATTCAGGATAGTTGTATCCTCTTAAGTGGAATTATGACCTTGTTATGATCTTTGTTTGGAAATTAAGTATGGATTAAAGAGATGCATATGGGTGCCATATGGACAAGGGGTGGGTTTTTGCTGATTAATTTTATGTGTCAACTTGACTGGATTGAAGGATGCCTAGATGGCTGGTGAAGGATTGTTTCTCAGTGTGTCTGTGGGTGTGTTGTCAGAAGAGATTGATTGACCTGTGAGTCAGTGCACTGAGAGAGGAGAACTCACCTTCTATGAGGGCAGGCAGGATCCAATCTTTTGGGATCCGGTTGTCCCAACCTGGTAGGAGAAGAGGATTCTCTTTCTTTTTCCCACTCCCCCCAGAGCAGAACACTTTTCTCCTCCTGCTTTAGATATCAGACTCTAGGTTCTTCAGCTTTTGAATTCTGACACTTGCACTAGCCACCTCCTGGGAGTTCTAGGACCTTCAGACTCAGACTGGACTTCTGAGTCCAGTTCATAGGGGAGACCTGACTTGCTCAGAGTCATATAGCCAAGTACACCATTGGCTTCCCTAGTTTTGAGGCTTCAGGGCTTAGACTGAGCCACACTACCAGCTTCTCTGGTTCTCCAGCTTGCACATGGCCTATCATAGGATTTAATCAACTCCATAATCATGTGATCCACTTCCCCTAATAAATCCCCTCTCATATATTTCATTGTTTCCATCTCTCTGAAGAACCCTGACACAGTCTGCTAATCCATGATTTAGAGAATAGATCTCGACTTATATTCTCCAGAGGTCACCTGTTGGATGGAGCCAAAGGGCAGCAAGATGTTGAGCTTACCTCATTTCACTCCTTTGTCTGCTCCCACATGGGACCTTGAGGCACCAGCCGTATTTCTTGCTTTCTTTCCCATTCACCTAACACCAGGTTCATTTGTCTCCACTAGAAGAAGCCTGTGGTTAAAAAGTGGAAACACTTCAGGAAGGAATACTTGCAACACAAATTTCACTTGTGAGTGCTCCTGAAATTTACTCATTGTACATATCGTTATTCTTCATGGTGTTTCATCTCCTTTCAAGAGAAGTGAAAGACTTAACAGCAATGGGTATTACAACAGAACTCATCTCAGTCCTGACATTAGACAGAGAGGATTTTATTCTTCATGTTCCTCTGTCAGATTTTAAATGGATGTTATTTTATTCCCCTTCTCATCTAATATTGGAACATATCAATCTACAGCAAGATCTCATTTTAAAAGATGTTTTTATATTTCAAGAGGCCTTTTAAAGGGGGACAAATAGATCCACTCCCCAGAAAGCTCCTGGCTGGAAACCAAATAATTTCCGTTGATTCAACAACTATTGATGGAGTTCTGGACCCAGATTCTTGATGCCCAGGGAGAAGGGCAGGGAGATGAGGTTTAGAGGGGAGAACTGACTTGCTCAGAGTCATACAGCCAAGTGTGAGTAGAATACTTGTGCTTTTTCTTCCTGCTCATATGTTTATATCCAATAACCATACATATAAATGTGATGCATAGACTTATCCATCCATATACCCAAGCATCCATATACTACCTCCAACTTTTTAAATATAATATTTTCATACTTTCATTTCTTCCTCTAATTCTATCCTATATTTCTCTTTTATTTGCTTTTACATATTATCCTAAATGTCTTGCTCCACTCAGAACTAACAGGAGGCCCATTCCTGTACCAAATAATGAGAGAACTCTAGGAAGTAAACCTGTAGACCAGTCCTCAAAGAAATCGTACCAGAAAGAAGAGTCCAGGTGTATGGCACACATCTTCAATCCCAGCCCTTTGTGAGGCTAAATGGAAGGATTGCTTGAAATCAGGAGTTTGAGGCCAGCCTGAGAAACATAGTGAGACCCTGTCTCTACAAAAAAAAAGTTTAAAAAATATATAAGAGGCTGAGGCAGGTGAATGGCCTGAAACCCAGAGCTGGAGATTGCAGTGAACCCAGAGGTAGAGCTTGCAGTGAATCATGCTGCTGCACTTCAGCCTGGGCAACAGAGCAAGACTGTGTCAAGAAAAAAGAGAAAGGAGAGGAGATGAGAGAGGAGGGGAGAGAAAGAAGGAAGGAAGGAAAGAAAGAAAAGAGAAAAAGAGAAAGAAAGAGAAAGAAAGGAAAGAAAGAGGGAAAGAAAAACTGAAACTGTGCAAATACATAAAGATATGTGGGGTGGGCACATCCTGGCCTTTGAACCTCGACCTGTGCAGATTGTGTGTCATCTCATCTTCTTCTGTCCTATAAAACCCAGTTCCGTGCTCACCCAAATGGCTCTGGCTATTGTTCTCAAACCTTCTCACGCCCATGCTTCTTTGCCCGTTGGAGACAGAGGCAGTCATTTATTCAACACATCCCACCTGTGTATCCAGAACATCTTCCGCCTCAGGGTAATCACAGGGTAAAATTAATTATGCTAATCAGTCTCTACAGACTGACACAATTAACAAGAGTATGAGATAACTTCAGAAATCTGTATAGGAGGAATCTACCTGCTGGGTTTAATTTCACCATTCAGCACAGTAATTAAAGGGAGGGATGGGTGGGATGTTTGCTCCTTTCAGCTAAAGAGTACATGGCACCATCCTCCAATAGAAGGCATATGAAGTTTTCCAGGAAATATTTGGCCACTTAACATCACCTCTGGGGATCTGCTACTGAACATCTCCTTTTTGGGGCTAGGCACCAATATTGCATCCAGTTCTGTCTTCTTCATGGAATGAAATGAGGTGCTTGTATTTTGATGCATTTTTAAATTCTTTTCTTTCCCCTACCTAGTCTTCTACATCTTTAAAAAATTTTAAGTGTTTTTATTTATTCAAAAATAAGAAACACTGCTTCTCAGAATAGGATATTTGAAAAAAAATAAGAAAGGTTATAAATGCTTTAGATCAGGCATCCCTCACATGTGTGTTATGAAGTGTTCATTCTGAAAGTTACTTTGGGGAATAAAAGTTTATAGTCCAAGATAGAGAAACTCTAATTTCTGTATTCTTCTTTTGAATTTAATATCTATAGAATTTAATCTATATGGAGTGTATTAGTCTGTTCTCATGCTGCTAATAAAGACATACCTGAGACTGAGTAGTTAATAAATAAAAGAGGTTTAATAGACTCGCAGTTCCCCATGGCTGGGGAGGCCTCATAATTATGGTAGAAGGCAAAGGAGAAGCAAAGTAACATCTTACATGGCAGCAGGCAACAGAGCTTGCGCAGGGGATCTGCCCTTCATAAAACCATCAGATCTCAGGAGACTTATTCACTACCACAACAACAGTACAGGGAAAACCACCCCCATGATTCAGTTATCTCCACCTGACCCCATCCTTGACACATAGGGACTATTACAATTTAAGGTGATATTTGGATGGGGACACAACCAAATCATATCAAAGAGTCATATGTTAAAGACTCTGAAAATTCTGTAACAAAGAAAACATATTAATGAAACACACTTAACCCAGTATTTTCCACATTTATTTTACCATACATGGAGCTGTGCTAAAGTCCTTGTCTTAGGGTCTCATTTTGGGGGCAAGAAAACACCATGAATCTTGGTTTCCTTGACCCCAAAATGAGACCCTAACACAAGGACGTTAGAACAGTTTACTGAGAGATTTCAGGAAACAGAAGCGAGGAAGTGGGAAAAGTGAGGCAGGATAGGAGGAAAGCTTATCAAAGTGTATTAATGAACTAGTTACCACTGTAAACAACTGGAATTCCGTCTTGCTGGGGACCCCCTAAAGATCCATGTAGAATGCACCACAGAATTGTCCTTCTGGAGGATAGAAAGGCTGAGGCATTTATCCACGGACTCAAATCTCTAATTGTGTGTTTTTCTGTGTGTGTGTGAGTTGATCAGCTGACCAAGAGAAAACACAACACATCCTTCATATGGGGCCCACGGAGCGTGGAACTGTCCACCGCCGCAGTGCTGAAATATAGAGGATTGAAGGGATGTGGTGTGGTCATCACAAGTTCTTGCTACATTTGTATAACATTTTAAAAATGTTTTTAAATACTAAGTTATCAACATCCAAACAAACTTGCAATCTACGTACATAATTTAGGAAACTTCACTCTATTTTAACTTATTCGTGTTTTTCTATATCTGACTTTCCCCTTTTTCCTCAAGGGAATATAAGGTTTGACAAATGCCAGTCAGTAGATTAAGAGGAGATGAGTGTGTGTTCCTTCCAAGCTGAAGTGGAAAAAGTCTGCACAACTCTCCCTCTTTGATTCCGCTGCAGTGACAATCCTGGAATGCATCAATTGAGGTGGCCACAGGAAGAAAGCAGCTCAGATCCCTGAGCAAACTTGAAAGAGACTGCCCCAGTGAACTACCTGACCTGCAGTGGGCTTTGAGTGAGCAAGAAATCGGCTTTTATGTGTCAATCCACTGGAATTTAGGGCTTTTTCTTACACAGCAAAGCCTAGCCTACCCTGGGTAACAACAGCCTTAGAGAACACAGCCACAGATAAGCAAAAGTTACTGTAATCTAAGATATTCCTTACACAGAATATCTGATATGGGTCAGCTAGTGTTAGAGCAAGAAAAACAAGGAGAGGACAAAGAAAGATTGACCAGTGTCTGTTCTTCTTAGTGTAACTCATAGAGAATCACAAAGACAAGGGAAGAAAGGGTCAGTGAGTGATCAAGATCTGCATGGAAATATCCTGTTTCTAAAGAATGAGGTGGTCTAGAGGAGGGTGTTCCATTTTATGGGAGCAGATATGAACAAACCCTTCTTGAAAAGAAAAGGAGATCTCAGTGCTGTGCTTTCATGCCCTGCTTCTGACTCTTTAAGTGGGCTCATTGATCTGTAAAAAATATACTTGGTGGCCCACAGATGTGAATGATTGAAGCAGTGTCATCCACCCTTGATTATTCTAATTTGCTTTCACTACAGTTTCCTAACTAAAACAGCTCTGAAATTTTGGCTCTGGTAACTCTTGCTAAAATATTTTTCTACTCTGTCCCCTCATTTGGGTAATCCAATTAAGCATATATTTGTCTGTTTGAATTCATTCCTTCATTCAGAGCTTATTAACGCTCTGCTAAAATTTTTGAATGATCTTATATCTTTTAATCTCATTTTTGATAGTTTCTCTTGATATGTCTTCAAGTCTTTTCTTCAGTCACGTTTAATGTCCCATTAATTTCATCTACTGTTTTTAAAATCTCATACATTGTAGTTTTAATCTCAAGAATGTCTGTCTTTTTACTATTTCCCATGTGTCTATTTAAAGTTTGGATATCTTGAATACAGTTATAATAACTATTTTAATGTCCTTGTATGTTAATTCTAATGTCTAGACCAGTGCTGGATCAGTTTTGATTATTTAATTATTCTCCTCCCTTTGGATCATATTTTTCTGCCTCTTTTTGTGCCTGTTAATTTTTGATTAGATGCCAGTCATTGTGAATTATGCCTTGTCGGATTCTGAATATCTTTGTATTTCTATAGGTATTCTTGAGCTTTGTTATGGGACACAGCTAACTTACTTGGAAAAGTTTTATCCTATCAGATTTTTCTTTTAATATTTGTTAGGCAGGACTAGAACAGTGTTCAGCCTTGGGCTAATTTGGGCTGTTTCCCATTACTGAGGCAAGATACTTCTCTTTAAAGTCATTGCTTCACATGTGTTGTACTCTTTACTTTTTGTTCTTTTTGTTCCTTTTTCTTTTTCTTTTCTTTTCTTTGAGGGGAGTTGTTGCAGGTGAGAAAGTAAATCTAATCCCTGTTAATCCATGTTGATTGGAAGCAGAACTATGACTGATTTTAATTCTTAGC
Source organism: Cebus imitator (assembly GCF_001604975.1). Classification (NCBI taxonomy): domain Eukaryota; kingdom Metazoa; phylum Chordata; class Mammalia; order Primates; family Cebidae; genus Cebus; species Cebus imitator. Next base: position 4,278,200 of record NW_016107437.1, read on the forward strand.
AAAGTTCCCTTTGGAATTTGTGATTACACATGCCTTCTTGGGTTTGGCCCACTGAGTTGAACAATTGATTTTTCCTTTTTCTGATCTTTCCCAGAGTCCCTGAAATACCCACCCTTCCTCAGTTTCTTTTGTCACACCAACACTCTTCATTAAGCTGTCAGCTGTCTAACGCAGTCTTTCTCTGGAAGACACTGACAATTGCCTGCCTAACAGTTATCCCTCCCACTTGTTTTCTAGGTAATGAAACTCTGATATTGTTCAGAGAAGCAATTTTCCTCAGCTAAGTCTAACCTCTCTGGACTTCATTAAATCTAGCAGTAGCCACAGGAAAGTTGTGTGTTTGTGTATTTATGTTTGTTTTTTTTTTTAAATAGCAGAGCTATTCTTGCATCTAACTTTTTTCTGCTTGGAGTTTGGATGCAATGCCTGGAGATGCAACATCAATCTTGCAACCAGACGCACATATATAACACATACTGTGTAATACCAGATAGTGCTATTTATATACAGTAAGAAGTGAATGGTGCCACTGCCTGATGCTGTGCAATGTGCAGTATATGTGGCCATACTCAGAAACCCTAAAAAGAAGGATGAAGAGCAGGAAGATAGAAGGATCCTGGGTATGAGCCCTGGACTGACTTCTTGCTGTGTGAGAAAAAAATACCTCTTGACTGTTTAAATCACATTTTTCTTGGTTTCTGTTACCTGCAGATAAGCATAATCTTGCCTTATGTCCATCTTCTTCATTCCTCTACAGGTAGCAGAATATAGGCATGTAGCACTACTCAAAACATAGAAAGCAGAAATAAATCGATTCTGCCTGGAGGACCTCCCCCATCTCAACACCCAGTGGGTTTGACAGAATTGATGTAGAAATAGAAACTTCAACCTGGGAACTTTTTATTTAATGCAAAGTAATAAGTGATTTAAGAAGCTACATTTGTTGCATGTTATGTATGTGTCAGATAGTGGGTTAAGAAATGCTTTACGTGAATTATACCATTTAATCTTCAAAACTACATTAAGATGCAGGGATTGATATATTTATCCAACCAATATTTATGAATTATTAGAACTGGTCTAGGTACTGTGAACCTAGCCTTGAATTACAGGGTACTTTCTATCCATGGAGTTACAGTCTGGTGAGGGAGACAGGCAGCATCAAACAAATAAAATAAAAATAGAAGGCTGTGAACAAATCTCTGAAGATTATTAAATCATCTGATGTGATAAAGATAGTGACTGTTTTAGAGCAGCTCACTGGAGAAGGCCTCTCTGAGGTGGTGCCTTTTAAGGTAAGAAGCCTGAATGACAAGAATAAGACAACCATGTGGAAATCAGGGCATTTCAGGCAGAGGTTACAGCGAGTGCAAAAGGCCTTGAATTGAGAAGATCGTCGTGAGTTGAAGGAACAGCAAAAGGGTCCTGTGTATTTGGGGAGTGAAGATGAAAGGGAATGAAACTGTAGGTACTGGTAGGAGCACAGTCATGAAGGACTGTGTAAACCAAGGTCAGGTGTTTTGTTCTTTCTAAGAGGAGTGCTGTGATTTGTTTTATTTTTTACAAAATGAATCTGGCTGTTCTTTAGTGAATTAATAGATTGTGAGTAGGGGAAAAAGAATGAAAGCAAGAAAATGAATGAGGAAGCTTTGCAGCCATCCAAAAGATGAAAGGACTTGGCTTGCATAGGGTGATAGAAAAGATGAAGGGATGGAGATGAATTTGGACTGTGTTTTGGAGGTGGACTTCTCAGAACTTATTTAGGGATTGGCTTACAGATGATGAGAAAAAGGAATCAAGGATTGCTGTTAGGGTTTTGACTAAGGAATTCTCATTCTCATGTTATGTATGAGGAAACTCGTGTATACATATATGTATATGAGAGATGATTATATAAGAGATTATGAAATTTGCCAAAGTTCACACAATTAGCCCATGACATTCATTTATTGTGTATTTGTAAATTCATTTGACAAATATGTGTCAAGAACAGCAGAAATGGCAGTGATAAAGACAGTCATGGTCCCTCATGGAATTGAAACCAACTCAGTAGTCCCATAGACCATAGTCCCCAACCTTTTTGGCACCAGGGACTGATTTTATGGAGGACAATTTTTCCACAAACCAGGGTTGTTGAGGGATGGTTTGGGGATGATTCAAGCACATTACATTTATTGTGTGCTTTATTTCTATTATTATTACATTGTAATCCATAATGAAATAATTATACAACTCACCACAAAGTAGAATCAGTGGGAGTCCTCAGCTTGTTTTCCTGCAACTATATAGTCCCATCTGGGTGTGATGGGAGAGAGTGACAGATCATCAGGCATTGGATTCTCATAAGGAGCATGCAGCCTGGATCACCCGCATGTGCAGTTCACAACAGGAGTTCCTGCTTCTATGAGAATGTAATGCTGCTGCTGATGTGGCAGGAGGTGGAGCTCAGGTGGTAATGCCAGCAGCAGGGAGCAGCTGTGAATACTGATGAAGCTTGGCTTGCCCACTGCTCACCTCATGCTGTATGGCCCAGTTCCTAACAGGCTGCAGACCAGCACCCATCTGTGGTCTGACGGTCGGGGAAGAGAGACCCCTGCCATTGACAGTTTGACAGTTTTATTTTTGTTTATTCCAATAAACATAGAAATCCACACTTCTGGTCTTAAAGCTTGAAGCTTAGATTTGTTTTATCTGAGTTCCTTCCTCAAGAAAGCACCACTGCCCACCCCCGACTCAGCCACTGCTCTAGCATCTCAAAAAGTATCAAAGAACTGAAACTCAGCAGATCATCACATCCAGGCAATGAGACGCCAGACCACTTATTCATCCTGACTGCTTCCTTACCCCTCCCAAGTTACATTTCTTTCCTGCTATATAAGCCCCTAATTTTAGTCAGTCAGGGAGATGAATTTGAACTCCCATCTCCTTAGCTTAAAGCCTTCTTCCTTGGCAATTATCATTGTCTCAGTGACTGGCTTTCTGTACAGAGTAGCAGGACCTATTGAAAACCCCTGGTGTTTCAGAGGATATTCTAGTGCATTGTTAAAGTGCTTAGGAGGATTTGAAATTCAAAGGCAGTCATTGTAAGTCAAAGTTCACACTTTGGCTTATGTAGTGTTTGATGGAATTTTCTGGTGTTTGAAAGGGGACCCCTGGGAATCAGGACTGTACAGACCCTCTCTCCCATCCCAGTTAGCCCATCTTATTCTTTGCTTGGGTTTTGTCACTCAGCCTCAAGCACCCCTGTTTTTGTTTTTTTTTCCTCTTGAACACTCTTCTCACATGGTCCACTGGTGATTACTGCAGGAGTCTTGGTAAACACTAATTGCATAGTACAAAGTATCAGGCACTGAACTTATCCCTGGAGAAATAAAAAATAAGAGGTCTCCATGTCTTCAAGGAGCCCACCATCTAGTTGGAAAATATAATCATGAACAATTATTTCAATGCAGTAGAATTAGGGCCATGACAGAGACAAAGGACATTGTTGAGTCACACAGGAAGGTTACTTACACAGATTGGACAGAAGTTAATAGAAAAGCTCTCTCAGAGGAAGTGATAGAAAAAAAAGGAAAAGGAAGTGGATATTGTCATTCAAAAGGAAAAGAAAAGGAATTCTAAGGCAGACAGAGCAATCCAAGTAAAATCACAGAGACTTGAAACAACATGGCGAGTGCAGGGAACCACAATGTGCTTGGACCATAAAGTGAAAAAAAAGGGGTGGAAGGAGGTGAGCCTGAAGAAAGCGGTCTCAGCCTGGCCCCAAAGACAGGCCATTCCAAAGCCTCTTTGTACCACTTTTCCTCTCTCCTTCCCTTCCAAAAACAAAACAAAAGTATTTCCCAATGCAGACTGCAAACTGAAATCTGCACTTAAAAGGCTAGACTGGGCTGGGCGTGGTAGCTCACGCCTGTAATCCCAGTGCTTTGGGAGGCCAAGGCAGGTGAATCACTTGAGGTCAGGAGTTCGAGACCAGCCTGACCAACATGGTGAAGCTCCATCTCTACTAAAAATACAAAAATGAGCTGGGCTTGGTGGCACACACCTATAATTCCAGCTACTTGGGAGGCTGAGGCAGGAGAATGGCTTGAACCTGGGAGAAGGAGTTTGCAGTGAGCCAAGATTGTGCCATTGCACTCCAGTCTGGGTGACAGAGCAAAACTGTGTCTCAAAAAATAAAAGGCTGGACTGTTAGTTTTCTCCACTTCTTATTTTCTGGGGACCTGCTATATTCTGACCATGGATACTCTTCTGTTTGGGGGACATCGTGTTTTCTCTGAAATCCTTTCTTTCCCTCTTCCATCTGGTTGTTTCTTTAACTAAAAAAGGACTCTGCTAGGGGAAACATGTCAGCATCTTGACAGGATCTACTGTCTGGGTATATTTCAAAACACATAATAGAGACCCTGAGCCACTCAGGGACATCCTCCTGTCTTCTGTTTCAAAGGCCGTCTCCAAAGCTCACCTCTCAGTGCTGAGAGTTTTGGGGCTTCTTCATGGAGTTATAGAGTCATGTTTAAGAAACTTTACTGGGTTTGGCCCTTGAAAACTTTTGCTTTGTAGGGAAAAATATATTTAATTTTTCTTCTGAGTGCTCTCATTATCCTTTTGTATCTCTCATGCACAACACACACACACACACACACACACACACACATTCCCAATTTCTTTTATTTTTTTCCACATCAATGCAAACTCCTGTAGGAATCTGTGAGAACAGTGCCCCATTTTAGAGTTCTGGCCTACCAGGATTTGCACTGTAAACCTTGAGAAAACTGCCTACTCCCTGATCCTCCTGCAGAAGCCGCTCAGGGAGGACTCCCTATAGTTATTTTATGCTCAAGGTTTATTTTAATGCCTTTTATCCCATTTTTTAAGATACTGCTCTGAGAATTTTAAAAATACACCCCTCTTTTCATTCCCAAGATGACCTATAAGAATTTATAAAAGGTAACAATAGAAACCTTTTTTTAAAGCCAGGAAAATGAAAGAAAAAAGGGAGAGGAAGAGAGAGAGAGAAAAAGAAAGTGGGGGGGGAAGAGAATGAGGGAGGAAGAGAAGACCAAGGGAAAAGATACGATGTAAATGTAGTCTGTAAGTTTACATACATGCCAGCATCAAAACTGGATTTTTAATTTGGCTCTGAGCTTTCGGGAATCCTAAGAAAAAAATACACACTTGCAAATCAGTGCTGTGTTCACAAAGCAAAAGATCACACCCTAAGAACCAGGCTTTCCCTGTTGTTTAGATCAAATTCCTTTTGACCTAATTCTTAGAGTCCTTTAGCTCTGGCCTTCTCTGGGCCAGACTTGAACTCTACAGTTTGCCCCCCAGAAACCCTGGACTTCCTTGGGCATCCATTCCTGCCTCTGTAAAATGCAAGCATTGAACTAGATCATCCTGGAAGATTTGTTTCACTCTAATAGTCTAGGATTTGATAAATAATTTATTTATAATTTAGTTAGTACTTCTGCCAAATATATTCCATAAACCATCACCCAGCTTTTGAAAAAAAATCAGATTTTTCTAGATTTCATCTCCTTACACAAATATTGCTTAGCCTTTCTATATCGGTACAACCTAGATAATTGGAAAAGGAAGGGTGTTAAAAATGCAGTCTGGCTGGCTGAACTTGGATCTAATGAATCCTAATATCTGGAGGTGGGGCTTAGGAATGTGTACTCAATAATCCGCCTGGGTGATTCTGATCCACCATTAGTGCATCTGATATCTCTGCAGGTAATACATTGTATTCGTGTCTTCTTGCTGCTGTGAAATATTACTATAAGCTTTGTGTCTTAAAACAACACAAGTCTGTCATGTTTACAATTCTGGATGTTTAGAAGTTCTAAATTAGTTTTATGGGGTGAAAATAAGGTATCAGCAGGGCCTCCTACTGGAAGAATCTCATTCCTCGCGTTTTCCAGATTCTGGCAGCTGCTCACCAGGGGCTTATGGTCCTGCACGGCCCCTGTTTCCTTTGTCTCATCCCTTTCACTGACTCTGAATCTAACTCTCCTGCTTCCTTCTTTTAAGGGCCCCTGTGATTACTCTGAGCCCTCTTGGATAATCCAGGATAATCTCCCTGTCTCAAGATCCTTAACTCCATCACATCTGCAAAGTCACTTTTGCCATATAGGTAATATATTCATAGATCTGGCTATTAAGGTAAAGGCATCCTTTGGGGGCCCTTATTCAGCCTATATCACATACTGCCTTGATTTTGCTGAGGCTGATACAAGGGCCCCAGAATTTCTGGCTGCAAATTTTATCTTATAAAATCCAATAAATTGACTCTAGGAGATATCACTGAAACACATGCTAAAAATAATCTCTTCCACCAGATGATCTGCATTCACCTTTATCATGTGTCATTTAGAACCCTCCATTTCATTAATGCAATTAATTTTTCTTATATATTCTTTTGTTATTCACCCATTAACTCTATAATATGCTAATCACGAGCTAGTTTGTAGCAGTTACATTCCCTTAATCATGGCTGCATGAGGATGTGATTAACTAGAAAACAGGGAGACCAGAGACACAACCAAATGTGACGTCAGGCAGCCCACACCATTGCAATACAATTGTCAGATTCACTGGTGGTTTGGTAAAGCTGGTTCAGTCCTCTTCCCTTTGCCAGGGATTCCCATGTGTGTAAAAACTGGACCAACAGTGGTGGATTCCATTTCCTGGTTCCATTTCCTATGTTCTTCTCAGAAGACAGAATAGTGTCTATTAAGACAAGATGGTTTAGGAGCCAGACTGACCTGAATTAGTATTCTGCCTCAGCCACTTGCTAGCACATTACTTAAGCTCTCTGTGCCTCAGTTTCCTGCTCTGAAAAATGGGATCTCACAGCTATTAACTAGCAACAAAGACTAGACCCCTATGCCTACTTCTTCTCACTCTTGGACCCATGTTTTGCTTGTTGTGAGATGTAGTAGGCTTTCTTACTCTGTGAAATACCTTAATTTTTGTTTTGAGCCTCAATTCTACCATGCAGAGAAAACAAGGCTTCAGCTATTCAGGGTTCTTCTCCCTTTTCTCAAGGGGTTGAGGCTAAGCTCTGGGGCATATGGAGTGACGTCATACTGAAGATGTCATTAGCATTAGTCTGTGCCAACTCTTCCTGAGAACTGCTCTATTTCTTCTGGTCAAAGCCAGGACCACTCCAGGCCTCAGTCACTCTTGGCCTCTCTCAAATATAGGAAATATTTGGTTGCTCTTTCTCTAGACTTGAGGAACAGGGAGAGAATGCACTCCCCACTGTGTCAGGTGCACCTTGCTGGTCACTCAGAACCTTGAAACTCTTGGCACATCTATCTCAGAACAACTGGCCAGGGCAATTCCACTTCCATTTATCCTCTGCTATTCCCTGATGATACGGGAGGGGGCATGCTAGGGTCTGGCAGGGTCTGGCCATTTTTCACCTGTGCTCTTTCTGCTACACCATGCTATGTACCCTCTGGAGCAAACCATGCTAGCTTTTCATACAAGCTGCTTTGGAAGCTTTCTTTCATAGGCAGCCGGAGATAAGAGTCTAAGAATGGTGCAAGAAAACCATCAAGACTAGAGCTCCTAAAACCAGTGATCCCTTTGTTAGAAGACAAGCTATATGTGCGTCCATCCCCTGCAAATCGCTCCTTGACAGAAAAAACTCAGAAGGCGGTGGAGGGCTTGTAGACAGGATAAAACACTTATGTTTAATTGCCTTGGGAGGGTCAGAAACAACTCTCTGTTCAGTTTTGCCAAGCTAATTAGTTAGAAAAGAATGTGCTCAGCATATAAACAAAAGCTTTTTTTTTCCTGTAAGCAATTAGGAACCACCCTAATCTTACTCATTTAAACACACACCCAACCACAAAGCTGGAAAGACACCAAAGTTGGGGCTGAACAACTGCTTCTGCTAAGCTTCAAACCTTTGCAATTAAAGATTCATTTTCCTTTCAGAAAGGCTTCTACTCTCTGCCAACCCCTGAGCGTTCATTTCCAATTGTTTTTGGCCAGACAGTATTCTCTGTATATTTTATTTGCATTATTTTGTATTTTCACAACATTCTTGCATTTTTTTCCCCATCACTCAAGTACTTATATTTATCATTTCTATACTTTGGGTACATTGAAAGTCTTCTGGCTACTTGGAAAAAGTACAACTCATTCTGTTAACTGTAGTCACTTCACTGTGCTAGCAAACATTACAACATATTCCTTCCATCTAACTGCATGTTTTACTCATTCACTTTTAAGTTTAACAGTGACAGTGTCAGGCGGTCCTCAGCTGTGCTGTAGAGGTGCATCCTCTCTGCTTCCACGACAGCCTTCTGTCCTTTCTCCATCTCACATTCACATGCTGTTTTATAATTCATGGGTAATGTGTCTCTGCCCTGTAAACACTGTGAGACCAGTCCTGTGTTCATCACTGTGTCCTCAGTGCCTTGTTCATGCCCAACACATAGACACTACTGGGCAAATTATTGTTGAATAAATCAATGAATGAAAGAATGCCTTTTCCTGGAGGGAAGGTCAAAGGTGTCGGAGGTTGTTGCTGGGGAGATGAGGATCTGCAAATCTGTAAAGCACATAACACTGAGAATGGAAGTTATCTTTTCCCCAAATTTCTAGGAAATTGAATTTCAAAATTGAAGTGGAAATGAGTCACAAGATGGTAGGTCTCTCACTACACACACATTGATTGAATAATCAGGGACAATATTTTTTTGAACACTTATCAAGTGCTAACCACTCACACAGCACTCTGCATGCATTCCTTCCTCCACTGGGTAGTTGAGCTAAATGTCTTGCACTGGCCTTTCCAGATCCACATCTGTGTTTTCCATCGCTGCCTTGGTGCTGGAATGCTAACCTGTACAGACGACATAGGTCTTCTTGCTCTCCAGCTTCTAGGTGGATTCATACATTGGGAGGTATCTGCAGAAGTCAGAGGAGGAGGGTAAAATGTGGTCTGTGGTATTTAGTCTGCTGGTTCTTTCCCTGCCAGGTCACCATGGGTGAGTTTCCTGCATCTGCTGAAGACCGCAGTGCCTGTCTTGCAGCCTTCGCCATACAATTGCCTTTTCTGGGTGCCGGTAACCACCTCTCCCTCTTGCCCTTGCAGGCTTAGAGATGGTATCAGCTGCCTTCTGTTACTACCTCAGGGGCATTCGCCATGCCTTGTGGGTTTCCTTAAACCCTGTCAATCCTTTCCTCATAACAACAGTTCTGTGGCACAAGTCATTAATAGTTCTGTTTTAAAGAGAGGACACTAAGTCTTAAAGAGATTAAGAGATATTTTGAGGCCAAGTATGGTGGCTCATGCCTGTAATCCTAGCATTTTGGGAGGCTGAAGCAGGAGGATCACTGGAGCCCAGGAGTTCAAGACCAGTCTGAGCAAAATGTCAAGACCCTCTCTCTACAGAAAAATAAATAATTGAGCTGGGCATGCTGGCACATGCCTGTAGTCCCAGCTACTCAGGAGGCTGAGGCAGGAAAACCACTTTAGCCCAGGAAGCAAAGGCTGCAGTAAGCTCTGTTCATGCCACTGAACTCCAGACTTAGCAACAGAACAAGAGCCTGTCACTAAAAAAAGTAAAAAGAGAGAGATGTGTCCAAGGTCACAGAGTCAGTAGGAGCAGATCCTCAAACCTAGATCTGTCTAATTCTACTGCTAATGCTTTCCTTCTGTGCTATTCAAAGGAAGAGAATGGCTGGCGCCCCAAGGCTGAGATGTAACTCGAAGAAAAACTAAATGGAGCAATGTTTACTGGGAGCCAAGAGCAGAATTCTCATTTCAGAACTCTGCTTCCACAGATGGGCACTTAGAGTTTGGCTCCAAGGGGTGGTGGTGGTTCACTGAGAGTTCAAACCCCATCACAGACACACGTGGGTGAATAAAGTGGCAGGGTCTTTGGTTCTTCCAAGTGCCTGATACAGGCCTGCAGATGCGTGGGGGTGTGAACAAGAGAGCCTCAAGTGGATTTCACTCTTGGATGTAGCCTATAAATATGTATGTTGGGTACCATGAATCATTTAGGGCTGGATTGGTTGCAGTTTTTCCTTTTTTAAGGGATGGTTTCATGACTCAGAGATACTGGCATGCACCCCTGAGGCTACAGTGGAACCAAACACTTTACAGAAATTGGAAGGAAACAAAATATTTGCTGCCTAGCCTTATTCTGAGAACTTTTTCTAAGTTTGGAAAGACACAGGGGAGGGGAGAATGGGTCACAAATGAGCTTGATTCGGGGTTGTGGTGTTTTGATATACAAATTATTGGTTTTTAACCACAGTCCCTGGCTCATAGCTTCCACAGCCTTTGTTCCAGTCTTTTGTTAGGATGTGAGGTGTGTCAGGCCTTAGGAAACAGAAGCTCTCTGACTTTCCCCAGCCCTCCTTTGCTCTAATCTTTCCCTGATCTTTCTGATTGTGGGTCTTAAGACCGATCCTCCCCAGACAGTCCTGCTTTATTTTTTATTTTTTTGAGACTGAATCTCACTCTGTCACTGAGGCTGAAGTGCAGTGGCTTGATGTCAGCTCACTGTAACCTCCGCCTCCCGGGTTCAAGCAATTCTCCTGTCTCAGCCTCCTGAGTAGCTGGGATTACAGCCACATGTCACCACACCTGTCTAATTTTTTTGTTTTTTTAGTAGAGACAGGACTTAACCGTGTTAGGTAGGATGGCCTCAATCTCCTGACCTCATGATCTGCCTGCCTCAGACTCTCAAAGTGCTGGGATTACAGGCGTGAGCCACCACACCCGGTCGAGTCCTGCTTTATATCCTGGGGAAAGGAGTGTTGAGGTCATGAATCTTCCCGAAAAACACAAGAGGGCTGGGTTTAGAGATCTTCTGGGTAACTGAACATGTGGAGGTTCCTGAAGGGAGGCCCCCAGGGAGAGCTTGGAAGCTCTGTGTCCCTTCCCCCATACCTCACCCAAGAGCCTCTTCAACTGTATCCTTTGCAATGTTCTTTACAACAAATCAATACATGTGTTTCCCTGAGTTCTGTGAGGTGCTCCAGTAAATTAATTGAACTCAAGGAGGGATTCATGGGAACCCCAGTGTGAAGCTGGTCAGAAATTTCAGAGGCCTGGACTTGTGACTGGTGTCTGGTGTAGGGGTGAGGGAGGCAGTCTTGGGAACTGAGCCCTCAATCTGTGAGATCTGACGCTATCTCCAGGTAGATGGTGTCAGAACCAAATTAGAGGCCACCTAGCTGGTGTTCCCTGCTTGCTGTGTAGGGGACAAAAACACACATATTTGATCACAGAAGCCTTCCATGTTGATACTTGTTGTGGTAGTGTGAGACTAGAGGAGAAACAGAGTTGGAGAGTTTTTCCAAAACACGGGTTTCTAGCACTTGCAACCAAGAGTCAGCATCCAGGTGGCAGACTAACATCTATCAACTTGGTTTAACTTACTATTTGGAAATAATTTTAGAGTTGCTGCCAATTCATTTTTACTCCATACCATTTCTGATTTTATTTTGCCCACTTTTAAAATGGAAAGAAATATTTTCTAGAACATTCTTTTTTCAGTAGAATGCATATACGCATCTACTCTAGAGTCTGGCACAGCAGGTGCTTGCTGGGGATCTGCAATAATCCTCTCCATACCTTCTTTCTTTTAAAGATATTTGCTTCTTGGTTCTGCACTGGGCTAGCTAAGTAGTTGCCAACCCGTTTTTCTGGTTCCTTTTTTGAATGAATGATTTTCACTTCCTTCTTCATTGTCTGTACAGTCATCCCTTAGTATCTGAGAGGGATTTGTTCCACGATGCTGGCACATATAAAAATCTGCAGTTGCTCAAGTCATGTATATAAAATGGCATAATATTTGCATATAACCTATGCATATCCTCTGTGTGTTAGGCCATTCTTGCATTGCTACAAAAAAATATCTGAGACTAGGTAATTTATAAAGAAAAGCAGTATAATTGGCTCACAGTTCTGAAGGGCGTATAGGAAGCATCATCTAGGAATCTGCTACCAGTGAGGTCTCAGGAAGCTTACAATCATGACAGAAGGTCTCACAATGTAAGAGCAGGAAGGAGGCGAAGGGTGTCTATATGCTTTTAAATGACCAGATCTTGCAAGAACTCATCAACCAAGGGGATGGTCCAAGCCATTCATGAAGGATCTGCCCCCATGATCCAAAAAGCTGCCACCAGACCCCACCTCCAACATTTGGGATTACAATTCAACATGAGATTTGGCTGGGACATCCAAACCTTATCATTCCATATACTTTAAATCATCTCTACATTACTTATAATACTAATATAATATAAATGCTATGTAAATAGTTATTATAATACATTGTTTTTAAGTTTGCATTATTTTCATTGTTACATTGCTATCTGTTTTTTTCTGGTTATTTATTACTGTGGTTGGTTGAATCTGCAACGTGTAATCCTCGGATACAGAGGACTGACTACATGTGCGTGTGGGCCAAGACAGTTCAGGTTGAGTCAATGTAATTATTTGGGAAAGTGCTGGATGACGGGGGCAGTTTGGAATCAGAAAGGAGAATCCCTTTTAAAGCAAGGGATCTCACTCAATGTGACCAAAGAGAACTCTTAACAAGGTTAATACTTGAACATGACTCACATCCAAGGTAATAAATGCTAGTGCCCATTTAAACCCTTTCATCTGATGTTTCAGGAAGATAATGTATCACCAGGAAGGTTTGTTAGCCAGTGAACTGGGCCTCCACAGTCCTCCTTCCCCACTCTTCCCACCTGAGCCCCTAATGGCATTACCTCCCAACCATCCTTCCCTCCAATTAAATATATATGGTCAAAGGATATCAAAATTCCTCAAGATGTAAAACAAGGAATTGGTTACAATTTTATGTCAAAGAATGTGAAATGTATATTTAAGGACAACGTTTTAGTTATTAATTATGAACTGTTATTGACCCACTGTCACACTTCAACGTAAATGCTGCATTTTTCTCCATCATCTCGGAAGCTTTCATATGACGGCTTCTTTATTCTCATGCCTAATAGCTGATTCTATAAGTACCCACTTGCATATACATTACTGCATATACAACAGTGGTCCCATAAGATTATCATACTATATTTTCCCACACCTTTTCTATGTGTGACATGTCTAGATACACAAATATTTACTTATCATTGTTACAATTGCCTACAGTATTTCATACAGTAACATGCTGTACAGATTTCTAGCCTAGGAGCAACAGGCTGTACCAGATAGCCTGAGTATGTAGTAGGCTATATCATCTTAGTTTGTGTAGGTAAAAGTTACAATGTTTGCAGAATGATCGAAACATCTAACAGCACATTCTTTTTGTTTTTTTTGTTGTTTTGTTTTTGAGGCAGAGTTTCGCTCTTGTCACCCAGGCTGGAGTGCAATGGCATGATCTCAGCTCACCGCAACCTCTACCTCCCGGGTTCAAGTGATTATCCTGCCTCAGCGTCCTGAATTAGCTGAGATTACAGGTGCACGCCACCATACCCGGCTAATATTTTTGTATTTTTAGTAGCGATAGGATTTCACCATGTTGGCCAGGCTGGTCTTAAACTCCTGACCTCAGGTGAGCCACTCGCCTTGCCCTCCCAAAGTTCTGGGATTACAGGCCTGAGCCACAGTGCCCAGCCTAACTATGCATTCTTTGGAATGTATCTCTGTTGTTAAGTGACGTATGACTATATGTTTATGTGTGTTTTTCTCATTTGATCCCTGATATGGTTTGGCTGTGTCCCCACCCAAATCTCATCTTGAATTGTAGCTCCCATAATTCCCACATGTTGTGGGAGGGACCCGGTGGGAGACAATTGAATCATGGATGTGGTTTCCCCCATACTGTTCTCATGGTAGTCAGTAAGTCTCATGAGATCTGATGATTTTATAAGTGGTTTCCCCTTCTGCTTGGCTCTCATTCATTCTTTGCCTTCCACATGATGGTGAGGCCTCCCCAGCCATGTGGAACTGTGAGTCAATTAAACCTCTTTTTTAAATAAATTACCCAGTCTCAGGTATGTCTTTATTAGTAGAGTGGGAACAAACTAATGTAACCCCCCATGAATATTATGAGATAGATTATATTGTCTTCATTATATAAACAAGGAAACTGAGGCATGGATTGGTTAAGTAACGTTCCCAAGGTCACACTGCAGGTAAACGGCAGACCTGGGACTGGACAAAGGAAGTCAGACTCTGGAGCCCACATGTGTGTGGCATTGCCTGTGTTGCCCCTGCAGTGCACCGTGTAAAAGAGGCATGCATGGGGTACTAGGGGTCTGGTGAAATCAAATTACATTGGCAATATTCAACCACTTTAACGTAAAAGATGTCAATTTCATATGGCAGGAATATAGTAGACACACAAGATGTAAGTGAAAAAGGGTATCCCTGGAAGATGCGGGGCTGCAGCTGAGCTTGTGACGACAAAGAGACAAAGAAAGTTTAGGAACAGATGGTGTTGGCAGAAACCATAGCAGGAGCACAGTTACTGGGGCATGGAAGAGCACAGCGCAGTGTGCTGGCTGGGACGTTGGGTGCTGGCTGAACAATGGTGGGAAATGAGGGCTGGGCACAGTGGCGCTGCACACCTGTAATCCCAGCACTTTGGGAGGCTGAGGTGGGTGTATTGCCTGAGACCAGCTTGGGCAACATGGAGAGACCCTAACTATACAAAAAAAAAAAAAAAAAAAACAACAAAAAAAAACAAAAAAAAAAAAACAGAAAAACTAGTGTGGTGGTATGCATCTGTAGTCTCAGCTCCTTGGTAGGCTGACATGGAAGGATCACTTGAGTCCACGAGGTCAGGGCTGCAGTGAGCCATGATTGTGCCACTGCACTCCAGCCTGGACAACACAGCAAGAGCATGTCTCAAAAAATAATAAATAAATAAATACATAAATAAAATAAAATGAGGACAGAACTTGAAGCCCTTTGAGTAAATTGAGTCTGAGTCTTTCATCTGGAAACTACAGGCTCTCTCATTCTCTGCCCAATTTTCTTCCTGGTGCAATGTATGTATTGATCCACTCAAGCTCTTCGGGACCTTCTGTGTCTTCCTCCCTTCTGTAGTGTACCAGGCAAAGCACTTAGCACTTAGAAGGTGCTTAACAAATGTCTGCTGATTGGCCAGCTGACTGCTCAACACTACATTGTGGTGATGACAGTATTACATGTCAGAGAAGCCAACAGAAGGTTAACTTTATTTCAAGCATGTTGTAATATATTCTCTGCTTTTCACTATTTGGGAGAGGATAATGTTCTTATTTTTTTCTTTAATTAGGAAGGTCCTTTCAAGTTTTAGCAGTGGAAGCAGTCCTAAAATCAAAGGCTATATTACTGCAAGATATATATTGAAGTTCAGGTTCAACTAATTTGTCTTAAGCACTTAT
Organism: Cebus imitator; assembly: GCF_001604975.1. Classification (NCBI taxonomy): domain Eukaryota; kingdom Metazoa; phylum Chordata; class Mammalia; order Primates; family Cebidae; genus Cebus; species Cebus imitator. Next base: position 4,293,581 of record NW_016107437.1, read on the forward strand.
AATATGTATAATACTTTCATTTAACTATGTTCACTGAATCTTAAAAACCCTGAAAAATAGACTCTATTGTCTCCATTCTTTACATAAAGAAACTGAGAAGGATGCATTAGGCTTGCTCACAAATGGTAAAGTCAGAATTTGAACTTTATTCTCTTTGTTCTTTGTCATGGTTTTTCCATTTACAAAGATGCTACTGGGAATCTATTGGTGGTAATGATGCCGATGACGATCATGATGGTAATGAGGATAATGGTAGCAGTAGCCATAATACTAGAAAACACTGATTACCCTGTTGTGTAGCAGATAGTGTCCTTAGCACTTAAAAGAATAACTTTATTTCCTTTTTAGCACCTTTTTTTTTTTAACCTTTCAGAGACTTCCCTGATGGGGAAACTGAGGCTAACAAGTATTAAGTAACCTGGTAGGATTACATAGCTTACTCATAACAGGGCTGGTTTTTTGTTTTTTTTTTTTTTTTTTTTGAGACCGAGTCTCACTCTGTCCCTCAGACTGGAGTGAAGTGGCACCATCTCAGCTCCTGCAACCTCCGCCTCCTGGGTTCAAGCAATTCTCCTGCCTCAGCCTCCCGAGTAGCTGGGATTACAGGTGTGTGCCACCAGGCCTGGCTCATTTTTTTATATTTTTAGTAGAGATGGGGTTTCATCATGTTGGTCAGGCTGGTCTCAAACTCGTGACCTCAAATGATCTGCCCGCCTCAGCCTCCCAAAGTGCTGGGATTATAACATGAGCTGCTGCACCTGGGCTGGGATTTAAAAACAGTTTTGTTTTTTTTACTTTTTTTTTTTTTTTTTTTTGAGTTTTGCTCTTGTTACCCAGTTTTTTTTTTTTTGGCAAAAGAACGGCCAATCTGTCAGTCAGGCCGGAGTGCAATGGCGTGGGCTCAGGCAATCCTCCTGCCTCAGCCTCCCAACCAGCTGAGACTACAGGTGCACACCACCCACACTCAGCTAATTTTTAAATTTAATTTTTTTTTTTTTTTTTGTAGAGACAGGGGCCTCTCTGTGTTGCCCAGACTGGTCTTGAACTGCTGGGCTCAAGGCATCCTCCTGCCTCAGCCTCCCAAGGTGTGAGCCACCATGCCCAGCTAAGGACTGGGATTTTAAACCAGAGCTAGTGGCCTTTCAAATAGAGGTATCTGCCTGTTTTAGATTCTGGACCCCCACCCTTGTCCCTACCCACGTCACTCGTCCTTCATCAAGAAGGAAGAACAAAGAAAACCTTCCCCTGGAACATCAGGCAAGGCTCTCTGCTTCCGGTGTCACCGTGATAACCAGCCCTAGTCAATTTCCTCACAAGGAAGGGAAAAGCAAACATCAAACAGAGCTTCCCTGGCAACATTCTGTGGGCAAACACAGGGCCAATGTGCTCGAGCCTTTGTGTTATCACTTAAATGAGGTGAATCACTCCTGGAATTGGAGCTGGGAAGCGGGCCATGTTCCTAAGTAGGTAAGGTTAATGGTGTTCTTGGAGAGCCTCTGGGTCACTTTGAAAATTAATCCTTTTTACTTGAGAATCTGAGCTCATAATGAGCATATTAGAAATCAAAGGGGGGAAACAAATGGGAGTTCTTGGAGAGGGATTTTTAGAGCATTAGAGCCTCCTTTTCAGGCTGACATCATCTTATCTCACCTCTCCTGCCCATCTTCTGTTGAGGTCTTGTCTGTTAGAAGACTGTTGGCTGCCAAAATAATGTAGACTCCAGGAAGCTGGGGCCATGTAAGCCATTCACCACTGTTTACACAGTATCTAATATGGTCCCTGACTTAGAGTGGGAAACTTACTAGTTATTGATCAACTGATTGACTGATCACAAACAATGCTTTGGTTGGGACAGAATGCTTTGTTTCCAATATTTGATCATTTAAAGCAGAATGTTTTGACCTTTCTGGCAGGTAACTTTTAAGCTGAGATTGGAAAGGCAAGAAACAGCAAGTTATATGAATATGGAAAAAGAGCATTGTAGGGTAAAGGAATAGCAGGCTCTGGGATCGGAAGGAGCTCAGTATGTTTGAGAAGCAGCCAGAGACCTCTGAGACTAGAGAGAAGTGGAGAATGAACAGAATGTGCAGAGATGAGATTGGAGAGATAGGAAGGACTAGCTCCTGCTGCAAGGGGGTGGATCTGAATTATTATTCTAAGTGTTATGTGAAGTTATTGGAGAGTTTTAAGGGGGAAAAGAGGGGAAGAGGGGAATGTGTCATTCACTCTGTCCCTATTCCTTGGCACATAACGGGTGCTCAGAAACTGGATGAATGAACTGAGATAATGCATATAAAGTGCTTTTTAAACAATGAAGTGCTTCAGGAATGACACTCATCATCAGTTGGAGGAGAATAAGACACTGCCCCCAATCCCATTCTTTTAGATCACAAAGCTATTACAGATTCCTGGGTAATGAGGGTGGCAATCTAGAGGCACCTGATTTTTTACAGTGCCTTATTTCTGTTAAAATAATTTCAAACCACACCAACATGCATGATTGCAATAGCACTAGCCAGATTCCAGACAAAATTCCCATGAAGAATTCACTCTTGGCCACCTGAAGCAGAACAGCAAGATCAGAAAGGAAAAAAGTAATAGATTTTTCATGACCCCTGATATCTGAGACACATAGAGCTCTGATCGGTAGGAGATATATTCTAATGAGATCATGGCTTTTATTGACCTAATGCCCCCAGTACTGTCATTCTTACTACTTTTCACTTGGAGACTGTGATGGCTGCAGTGGTGACATGGTGAAGGATGCAACAGAAAGAGTAAACAGTGGATGATTATTGCAACCTGAGATGCAAGACATGCGAACTAAGTGGGAGGAATGAAGAAGAGAGAAGGAGGAGTGGTAGAAACAGTGTTCCCGGGATAAGATTTAAGGCACCTGTATGTGTTAAGTGCTTTGCCTCGCACATTATAGAAATGAAGAAGACACAGAAGGTCTCAGAGAGCTTCAGTGGATCAATGCATATATTGCACCAGGGATGTAATTGGGCAGAGAATCAGAAGAGCCCATAGTTTGCAGATGAAAGATTCAGACTCAGTTTACTGCAAGGGCCTTCAGGTTCTCGTCTCTGGTCTGGAGACTGTGATGGCTGCCATTGTGACACGGTGGAGGATGCAACAGAAAGAGTGAACAGTGAATGCTTATCGCAACCTGAGATGCAAGATGTGAGAACTGAAGTGGGAGGAACGAGGGAAGAGAGAAAGGGTGGTAGGAACAGTGTACGCCAGGTAAGATTTAGTGCGCTGGTGCTGATGAGACGAGAGCTAGACACCATGTTAAATAATCCATGAATAATTTCCCACTGTATCATCAGTGGGGCAAGTATTTCTCCTCTGCCCACACTTAATATAGAGCCACCAGGCTTCGGAAGTCTGGCCAACAGCAGAATGGATTCATCAGCCATTCACCAAAGGTCTGAGGGATGAGGATGAAACAGGATACAGGTGAACAATTATGGACACTAAAAACCCAGAAACCCAAAACTCCACTCCATGTGTTGATAGACAGACACCAAGACTGCCTAAATGTTTTCTTATCTTTAAAAAGAAGGAAATAAAAAATAAAAAACCAACAACCTGGAGTCTGAGAAACAACTTCCAAATTTAAATGAAAAGGAGCATTGCACTCAAAATACAGAGAAAGTACACACATTTTAAAGAATTTGTTATAAAAAAGAGAAGAACATTCTACAAAGCATCTGGTACACTGCCAATAAAATTGAAGGAAACATGAACTTAGAGGAGAATGGTTAAATAAATTGAGATACATGCATATGGCAGAATATTTTACAGCCATTATAAACCATGTTTTCAAAAACTAATGACATAGAAACATGCTTACAAAAGAATACTATATTTTAAAAGGGGGATTTAAAACCAGTGAATACCAGAAAATCCCTGTCTATGCATGAATGTTCATAGTAGCTTTGTTCACAATAGCAAAAAAACTGAAAACAACCCAAATGTCCTTTAATATCTCAATAATAATATAAGCCCTTCTATCTATACATTGATAAATGCGACATCCGGCGGGAATCTCCAGGACATTGTGCCTTGCAAAATAAGTCTATCTGATAAGATTACATACTCCATGATTCCATTTATGTAACATTCTTGAAACGACAAAGCTATAAAGAGGAGGCATATTAGTGTTTGCCAAGGTATAAAGACAGGTTGGAAATATAAAGGGGTAACATGGGGCACCTTTATGATGATGAAACAGCTCTGTATTTTGAGTGTAGTCGTGATTCCATGAATCTACATATGGGCTAAAATTGCACTGCATGATACACCTACATACACATGCAGTAACACATGCATGTAAAATAATTGGTGAAAACTGAATAAGATCTGTAGTATAGAAAACAGTATTTTACCACTGGTCAATTTCCTGGTTTTGATATTCTGCTAAAGTTATACAAGATGGCACCTAAGAAGCTGGGTGAAATGTACATGGAACTCTATGTCATATTTTTGCAACATCCTTTAATTATTTCAAAATAAAAATTAAGAAAGACAATATATACCAAAGAATCCCAATTTTGTTTAAGAAATATAAAGAAAGAAATCCAAATTTTGACTAGAAGAAAATACTCCATTATATTAACAGTGACTTCTTTTTTTCTGGTTAGCGGGATAATGGTCATTTTTATTTTCTTCTATGTATTTTTCTGTACTTCCAAAACTTTCTGCAGTAATATATGTTACTTTTGTAATCTGAAAAGAACTTATGAGTTGTTATTTTAAATATTTGGTGAATGAAAAAATAAACATTTAAAGGAAAAAGTATATGATAATGTTATAAACGGGAATTGAGAGAAAAGGGACAGACAAGAAAATGACTTGCTGAGATATGAAAACACGGCAAGGAAACACAAAATGTAATAGAGAAACTAAATCATATATTGAAATGGTACAAAACACTTTAGAAACTAAACCAATGGTATGTAGGACAAACACAGAAATCCTGCCCTGAATTCAGAGTCAAAGATCAAAGACATGAAATAGAGCCAAAATAAAAGATGTGAGGAACCAAACATAGAGATTCAGCATACCACTAGCTGGTATTTCTAAAAAAGTTATCCTAAAAAATAGGACAAAAGCAATAATCACAGAGACAAAATAGCAAACACTGTCCAGATATATGGATGACCTGAATCTGTAATTCAAATAGATACACTAAATGCCACTGTCTGAAAATATACATGATAAGATTTCAGTATTTCAAAGATCAACTTTTTATATTCTAGATGTAGCCAGGCAGAAAACAAAACAACTCAAAAAATGGTTTACCTAGAAAGACGAAAACATCCAATTGGTCTTAGTTTTTTCCTCCATAACATCAAGCTTTGAGAAGGAAAGATGATGACCCAAGCATCTCCACCAAATTTCCAAGTTGTTACAATAATAATAATAAAGTAATGAGGTAACCATAAGTAACGATAAGTCACTTGATAACTCATCAGTCATTACTAATTAAAACTCAGTATAACTAATATAAGACGAAAGTACCTCAATATAATTATTTAACCATCTTAAGTCAATGGTCAACATCATATAAGGAGTTTCATTTATTAATAAGGAAACCACTATTACTGTTATGAATTTTCTAGTACAATAGATCATGAGAAAAAAAAATAAGGAAGTTCATTACTACTTCCAAAAGGTATGATTGCTTACTCAGAAACAAAATGAGCTGGAAAAAAAAATGGAAATAGTAAGTATATTCTGGAAGTGATGAGTTACAAAATCAATATGTCTACATTTTTCCTCTGTAGTATTTGACGTAAAGCAGTTAGAAAGTCCAAAACAAATCCATTCACAGTAGAAATAATAAAAATAAAAACAAAACATCCAGAACTAAAGCACAAAACACACACACGATCTTGGCCACTGGATGAAGATATATCAATATCTATCTATACATAAAGATTTGAAGAGCTCAATATGCCATTTTTCTAAATAGGAAAATTTAGTAGTATTAAAATGACTTCTTCCAAAGTTAATTAATGCATTTAATTCAATGATAATCAGAATTCTAAATTGTTTTAAAACTTAATACAATTATTCTGAAGTTTATTTGAAAATATAAGTAGATGAGACTGATCAAGAGACGTGAGGAAAAACAGGATAGGTAAAAGGAACATCTTGTCCCTGCCAGATATTACAAGTTTTGTTGTTATTCATCTTTTTTTCAATTTTAGTTTTAATTGACAAATAATAATTGTATGTATTTATAGGGTACAGTGTGATACTTTGATACATGTTTACAATGTGGAATGATTAAATATGGCTAACAAATATGGAAGCAACTCAGGTGTTCATCATTATATAAATACATAAAGAAAAGGCAAAATTAAAATTTTAATAAGATACTATATAAAATATCCTAGCAGACAAGTTGACAGACAGATACAAGATATATAAAAGATGCATCAGTTACCAGTGAAAGAAAAGATAAATGGTGGTGGGAGAATTATCTATTTGTTATAGGGGATAACAAGCTTTAATCTTATGACAAACATCAAAATAAATTCCAATCAGATTAACATAAGAGTAAATACCTGAATAAAATCATAAAACATTAGATAAAGATTTTGCATCTGAAGACGAAGAAATTTGTAAGCAATAGAAATCACAAAGCAAACACTCAACAAATTTGACAATATAGAATCTATTTAAATTACAAAGAAAATAAAACAACAAATTTTAAAATTTCAGATAAAAGTTTAATGTATTTAGTATATGATATATGGGAAAATATTAAAATTCAGCAGAAAAATAAATGGACAATGGATGTGAACAGGTGATGGACAGCAAAAGGACCCTAAATGACAAATTGATAACAAAAAAACTCAGTTCTGTAATTATTCAGATAAACAAAAATGAAAAAAAAAAGCTGCATTTAAAAATCAAACAAAGAGAAGAAACGCTTGAAAGTGATACCCCTCAATGCTGGTGTAGAGACAGTGAAATGGTTAACTGCATACATCGCAATTGAAGTTAACCTTGTAGTAAACAAGTTGGAAGAAAGTTTCAAAAGTCTTAAAAATATTCAATTTCCTTTACACAGTAATTCTTCCAGAAATTTACCTTAAGAATGTAGTTAAGTTCGGGCGTTGTGGCTCACGCCTGTAATCCTAGCACTTTGGGAGGCCGAGGTGGGTGGCTGAGGTCAGGAGTTCAAGACCAACCTGACTGATATGGCGAAATTCTGTCACTACTAAAAATACAAAAATTAGCTGGGCATAGTGGTGGGTATCTGTAATGCCACCTACTCGGGAGGCTGAGGCAGGAGAATCGCTTGAACCCAGGAGGCGGAGGTTGTAGTGAACCAAAAATCACGCCACTGCACTCCAGCCTGTGCAACAGAGCAAGACTCCATCTCAAAAAAAAAGAGAAAAAAAAGAAAAAGAAAAGAAAGCAGTTATAGATTTGTGTTCAAGGATATTCAACATAGTAAGATGGAAGACATCCACTACAATATTACTCTTTGGTTGCGCCAAGGAAAGGGGAGAGGTCAGTCTGGTTTGTGGATTTAGAAGACACTCATCTGGCCAGTCCTGCCTTCCCTTTCCTCCTCCTTTTGGAAAGTATCTGCCTTCTTGCTGAGAGGGTACCTTCTGGTCTGTTCTGCAGACATAAAGTGAAAAGTCTGCCCCTGAGCAGGAGGCCTGAGGTTTGCCAGCAGTGCTCATGCGTTCCTTGGGTAAGCCTGTCCACTTCCAGGGTACGGTATCCAAGAACTCCTTCTCCCCACCTATGCAGCATCCTCTAAACTAGAAACCAATCAGTAACCAAGTTGACAGTTTGATTCCCACCTGTCTGAATTTCCTGTGTGTGTCTAAACCTCATTGTGCTCTGAAGTTGGGCAGGAACAAGAAAAGTGTTATTTTATCACCACCCACCAAAAATAGGAAAATGACATAGTTACAGCAAAAAAAGAGATTGATTAAATCAACATTAGCTTACCTATAGGATGGAATAGTGTGCAGATTCTAAAAGTGGTGCTCTATAAGAATACATAAAGAAAATGAGTGTTATTTAAGATCAAATGAGAGAAAGCCTGTAACAAAAATAGTATGTAAATAAATACCTCTATAAATTGTGAGTACAGAGGGAGAAAAAGATCAGAAGAAAGTAACTCAAAATGCCAGCATTTGTCTCTGGGTTCTGGGGTTCTGGGTGATTTTTATTTTCTTCTTTACACCTTTTTGTGTTATATAAATTCTCTATAATATATTTGTACTGTTTTATAATAAAAAAAAAAACACCCATGTTATTTTTGAAGAAAGCAGAATCTCAAAGGTCACAGTGACTTTGTATCATTTGTCCTCTGCACATCAGGAAGAATAAACTCTTTGATTTTGGCCCAGGGCACTTGGAACATATGAGTGCAAACCCACTAAAGGTTTATTCTGAGACAATTCAGCACAATTGCTCTCAGTCACGGAGGAGAGGGATTCTCAGACTTTTGTTTCTTGCACAGGGGCAGTGCATCTATCCGTCTACTTACTCAAACAAAGAACAATGGCTGAGCAGGAACTGTGTGCCTGGTACTGTGCTCAGTGTCACATATGCAGCTCTCAGAGGCTTGATGCTCACCCCAAAGGGGTGCTGCATGGCAGGGACACAGATGAGCAAGCAAATGTATAGCAGTGTGGTGTGACAGATGCTTGATATGGCTTGCCTGTGTCCACACCCAAATCTCATCTTGAATTGTAATCCTCAGGTGGTAAGGGAATGACCTGGTAAGAGGTGACAGGATTGTGGGGGGCAGCAGTCTCCCCACGCTGTTCTTGTGATAGTGAGTTCTAACAAGAGCTGAGCTGATGGTTCTTTTTTGTTGTGTTTTGTTTTGTTTTTGATGGAGTCTTGCTCTGTCATCAGACCAGAGTGCAGTGGCACGATCTCAGCTCACTGCAACCTCTGCTTCCCAGGTTCAAGTGAGTCTCCTGCCTCAGCCTCCCAAGTAGCCAGGACTACAGGGGTGTGCCACCACGCCCAGCTAATTTTTGTATTTTTAGTACAGATGGGGTTTTACCTTGCTGGCCAGGATGATCTTGATCTCTTGACCTCGTAATCCACCTGCCTCAGCCTCCCAAAGTGCTGGGATTACAGGCATGAGCCACCACGCCCAGCTAGAGCTGATGTTTTATAAGGGGCTCTTTCCCCATTGCTCCTCACTTTCCTCTCTCTTGCCACCATGTGAGAAGGTCCAAGCTTGCTTTCCCTTCATTTTCCACCATGATTGTAAGTTTCCTGAGGCCTCCACAGGCATGCAGAACTGGAAGTCAATTTAACCTCTTTCCTTTACAAGTCACCTAGTCTTGGGTATGTCTTTGTAGCAGTGTAAGAATGGACTAACACAATGCTGCTCTCAAGGAATGTACACAGCCCCATAGGGGAAACAGAAGAACCAGTGTAAAGTCTGTGGAATATTCTTGGAAGGAAATAGCAATTGATCTGGGTCTTGAAGGATGACGGGCCAGGTAAATGGTAGGATTTTCCAGGTACAGCAATGGAAGTAAGAGAAAGAGCAATAAAGAGAAGGAAAAAGACACAGAGATGGTGGGGGGAGAGAGAGGCAGCCAGAGAGGAAGAGAGAGAGGGATAGAGAGAGACAAAAAAGAGAGGGAATATGTAACTACTGGTATACTAAAAAACTGTAAAGTATGTAGGAGGATGTACCAGTTAGTTATTCTTTGGTCATAAATCTAAAACACTGACTCTAACTACCTAAGGGAGAAAGGAAGCTTACTGGATTAATATAGGGCAGCTCTAAGAAGCACGAAGACAGGTGAACTAGAACTCAAAACATGCAGTTTCAGAAAGCTTTAGACAGCTGGATTCCCCTGGAAGCTGCAACAGGATAGATCACCCATATTCAATCCAATGTTCTACCCAAGAATAAAGTCCAGAGAGGGAGCACTTTAGGAGCCTAGTGTCCCAGTGCCAAACCCCATACTCTTTTTTCTTTTCTTTTCTTTTCTTTCTTTTTTTTTTTTTGAGACAGAGTCTCACTCTGCTGCTGAGGCTGGGGTGCAGTGGCGCAATCTTGGCTCACTGCAACCTCCGCCTCCCAGGTTCTAGCAATTCTCCAGCCTCAGCATCCTGATTAGCTGGGACTACATGCCGCCACACCCTGCTAATATTTTGTATTTTAGTAGAGACAGAGTTTCACTGTGTTGCCCAGCCTGGTCTCAAATTCCTGAGCTCAGGCAATCCACCTGCCTTGGCCTCCCAAAGTACTGGGATTATAGGCATGGGCCACTGTGCCTGGCCCAAACCCCATATTATTAACCTAGAACTGTAGTTTTCAACCAGGGGTGCATTTGCCTCCCAGGAAACATTTGGGAATTTCTGCAGATATTTTTGCTTGTCACAATTTGGGGGTAGGGGCAGTGCAACTTGCATCTAGTGGGTAGAGGCAAGGAGATTGCAAACATTCTACAATGCTCAGCACACCCCCTATGGCAAAGAATTATTTAGCCCTGGGGTTGAAAAACCCTGATCTAGAGGTGAAAATGTATGTGAAAACAGAAACAACAGAAGTCATTTAGGAAAGAGGGAAAAGGGGAGGATGGAGCCATGAAAGGACGATAAGAAAGATGGATTTTATGTCAAGGGTGATGGGAAGATCTTTGAAAGGTGTTTAAGCCAGAAAGAGAAGTGATATATTCATGGAAAGCATAAGCATGTTAGTACATATGACAACACCCTCTTCACCAATTTTACAGCAATGTTCTTCATTTGTAATTACACACTTTGAACACTTTTGTTGTCTTTTTATGGCCAGCCACTCATCAGTAATCTTTATTAGAGACAAGACCACAGCTGCTTTATTTACTGTTATATGCTTGTAACTAGAATGGTGCCTGATACATAAAAGAGGCTCAATAAATATTTGCTGAAAGAGGCCGGGTGCCGTGGCTCACACCTGTAATCTCAGCACTTTGGGAGGCGGAGGGGGGTGGATCACCTGAGGTGAAGAGTTCGAGCCAGCCTGGCCAATGTGGTGAAACACCATCTCTACTAAAAACACAAAAATTAGCCAGACTCTGTGGCACACTTCTGTAATCCCAGCTACTCAGGACGCTGAGTCATCTATCCATTCATCCTTCTATTCATTTATTAAAGAATGAACAAATAAATGAATAGATGGATGAATGGATGGATGGAAGAATGGATATATATATTAATAAATGTATGGATGACATAAAGGAATATATTTTTAAACACTTTGTATAGCAGCGAGTATAATATTTTTAGGTTATATTTGTAAAGATTGCCTATGTAGCTGTCAGATTCTCACCTGCAAAATAAACCAAAGCAAGTATTTGGACAAAAAAGAAAGGAGTCCAAATGATTCACACCCATGATGTCTACATTTTACAGGCTCTGGCTGAGTACATATCCTGCACGATCCCACACTAATATCTGCCCAATGTGCAAAGGGAGAAAAATGTCCATGTGCCAGATGTAGCGTTTGCCTAGGAAGGCAGAGATACAGCAGTAGGATAACTTGAAGGCAAACAATTAACAGGAACTGGAATGCATGGCATACCATTTATTTATTCAACAAATATATTTATTGTATACCTACCATGTATCTGGGCACAGTACTAGATACAGAGTAACCATTTGTTAAAAAGGCAGACCTGGTCTTTGCCAATGTGATATTTAAAATCTTTTGGGAAAGACAGGCCAGGCGCGGTGGCTCATGCCTGTAATCCCAGCAGTTTGGGAGGCCAAGGCAGGTGGATCATTTGAAGTCAAGAGTTCGAGACCTGCCTGGCCAACATGGTGAAACCCCATCTCTACTAAAACTAAAAAAATAAAAATGAGACAGACATGGTGGCACGCAACTGTAATCCCAGTGACTCGGGAGGCTAAGGCATGAGACTCGCTTGAATCCAGGAGGGAGAGGTTGTGGTGATCGCACCACCGCACTCCAGCCTGGGTGACAGAGTGAAATCCTGTCTCAAAAAAATAAGTAACTAAAAAATAAAATCTATTGGGAAAGACAGATAAGTGAGTCTACAGAGAAATATGCAGTTGTAAATTATAACAAGTGGTAGTGATAATCAGAATATACTGATAAATTGAAAAACAGGTTGGGTGACTGACTTAATAGGGATGACACAGCAGCTCTCAAAAGGAAGGATGTTTAAGCCAGAAGGATGAATAGAAGCCTGCTATGCTAAGAAAAAGAAAATAATGTTCCAGGGAATGGGATTGATGAAGCAAAAGCTTTGAATCAAGAAACGGTTGATGTGTTTAAGAATCTCTAAGGAGGCCAGTTTGCTGGGAGCATAGTGAGTAATACGAAAAATGGCATGATACTAGCATGGCGATATAGCCAATGCTCAAATCATGCAGGGTCTTGAAGGCCATGATAAGCTTCTGGATTTTGTTTTGGTTATCTGCTGTGTAACAGATCACACCAAAACTTAAGGGCTTAAAACAATAATAATTTATTATTTTCTCATGATTCTTTGAATTGCTTAGGTGTTTTTTTTTGTTAGCATTACCTGGGCTCTGTCATGCTGATGCATTCACCTGGATATTGGCTGGAGTTGGAATGTTTAAGACATGGCTAGCGTGGGCTTCCTCACAGCATGGCAGCTGGATTCTAGGAATATTCCAAAGAGGCAAAACTGGGAGCTGCAGTTCTCTTGAGGCCCAGCTTTAGATGAGCCACTACCACTTTTTTAGTCTACATAGTACTGATCAAAGTAAGTCACAGGGCCAGCATTGTTGATGGAATGAGTGACAAAAAGAAATTGTAGCCATATTTAATCCACCACAGACTCATCCTGAATGCAACGGAAAGTCAATGAAGTATATAAGGCATGGATGTAATATAATGAGATTTACATTTTCCAGATGGTCACAGTAAAGTTGCTATGGGGAGAATGAATTGCAGACAGGCAAGAATGAAATCAGGGATGTAGCTTTACATGTTGGAAAGAGCCCGCAATAGAATAAACAGGGAAGGTAAGTTAGAATAAACCTTGAAACCCAAGCACAATATTAAATTATCAACGGAAGAAAACTTCCCCCTCTGGTGGCATATATGCCTTAATCAAATACCCTCAAAGCAGATATTAAAAATCATCAGAGCAGATTTGCAGAAGCAGCCTACCTTGTCAAAATGAGCATGGGCTTTAGAGTGTAACATACTCAGGTTTGAATCCTGGTCTTGCTACTTACTAGTTAGCTTCCTGATTTATAAAGTGGACACCTTTACCTTTAGCCCTTGGAGTTTTGATGAGGAAATGCATAATTCACATAAGGCGCTAGATTGAAATACCCAACTTGCAGTAAGATCAACACATAAGGTTTCATTGAGATATACAAGAGAGAACTTACAAGCAGAAAGCATACACCATTTACATGTAATTTAACTGAAATGACCACAACTAACTGATTCTATTTTCGGAGATTTCCAAAACCCATACGGTCCCTGTACAGAAAGTGGCCTCACATGGAAAACGCAGGCCAGCATTGCTCAGGCTCCTGGGAACACTGCTCCAAGCCAAAGCCAAAAATAATCCCATTAGTCACATTTGAAGTGCTAAGCAGAAACAAAAAGAAATCAAAATTAATTTCACTACTTACAGTGACAGCAGCAATTAAGGTGACAAGATTATGGAAATCATCACCATCACCGGAGATCTTTGCCTAAGGGAGAAAAATAACCAGTAATATAAAGAACTAAGAAACAGAGGAATTTGAATTCTGTTCACAACATATGAACCACCAGCTCTTAGGGGATTTCAAACGGGCATTTCTGCGTGCAATAATAATGTATTCTACACCCATTATTTATCAACGTCTTTAAGTAATTACCTCTAGTACTCATATCAACTCTATAAGAAGTATTATTGTTCTCTGTAATTCAAGAAACTGAGTCACAAAAAGGTTAAATGAGTTACTCAAGTTCACGTCGATGAATGGTATCAGAACCTTGATCTAAAGTCTTCCTCAGTTGGGACCCCCACTACCATCCCACTGCTCTATCTTTGTAGATAACAGCTTCAGTCCCTGAAGAAGATGTGATTCTTCCAGCTCCCTCTTATCTGCAACTACGTGCCAGGAATTAGAGAAAGGCTGTTCGGTGTGGCTTGAATACTCCATTGATCGTCCATTTTCCCCTCTTTCTGCTTTCTGGTTTGTGTCACTGCATGTGATTGCTAAATAATTCCAGTACAGTTGGAATCTGTACTGGAAAAGACCCAAGCATGAGAGTGGAGCATCCTGTTCTGAAATCTCAGAAAAGATAAATTGCACGTTGCTGTGCAGAGTGGCAAAAACAATCATTAAAGTCAAGTGGTCCTGGCATACAGAAGTCCAAGCAGTACAAAGAAGCTTTCTGTGGCTCTGCCTCTGGTCCTCTGTCCTGGGAATGCTGCCCTTCTGGGGGCTTCATATAATCTTATTGATCACCTCCACGGAGACCTGGGGTAATGGAGAAAGAAAGCTGGTCTTTTATCTGGATTAGCAAGTGGCTGATCTGGGCTAATCATATCACTCAGTCCAGTTTGGGGCAAATTGGAAGGTTTTCAGAGCAAAGAAGTAGCAACAGTTACTAAGATCTTCAAGGGTATTGACGAGGACAAATAATAACAATAGCAGTAATTAGAATGCCAACAACATCCACTGCTGAGATATGGAGTGTTTCGCAGTCTACAACACTTCCCCTTTATTCACATTTTGATTTCTGAGTCAGTAGTTCTGTTTTCTGAGGCTCTTCAGGGGGGACCTGCAAAGGGCAGAGAGCCAGAACTTGTTTTACTTACTTGGGAAATTTTATTAACCTTATGAGGTCAAGAGGCTTCTTGGGTGAGATGAACGTGATCACTAAAGCTTGTCTTAACAGAACAAATCATAGCCTCCTGGGTCTGGGTAGGTTACAGAAAGCCTTCTCCCCCGCCATGTCTTTGGGAATGGAGGTGTTGACGCATCTTTTTCAGTCATTTGATTGTTGTTGTTTTTCGTAAACAATATTCATGGCAAAATCCTTGCCCACTGACCCACTGTTGAATAGTTTAAGTCATCTGTGCCTATATCTAGGTCCCTCTCAGAGACACAAAGGCTTTTTTGGCAAGAAGGATAGGGGAGATTAATAGGGATTTCTGAAGAATTAGCTAAACCCCAGATAAAACAAGAGGCAAATAAGTAAATCCCTGAACATTAGTCATTCTGCCTTAAGTAACTATCAGTCTCTCTGGTAAATGAGGGAGTGGAGATTTGTCATGTTCTTTTTTTCATTCCTTCACCCATGCATTTATTCAACAACTATATCCTGAGTATCTGCCTTGTGCTAGACACAGTTCAAGGGGCTTGGGGACATCAGAGAACCACAACAAAAAGACAACAACTCCTGGATTCGTGTGGTTTCCATCCCAACAGAGGTGTACGGGAGGTGGGGGCAACAACAATAAGGATGACATAAAGGGAATGATATAGCCTGTTAGCAGGTGACAGTGCAATCGAAAATTAAGAAAAGCAGGGGAGGAGAGACAAGGAGTGTGATGAGGAGGAAGGGGTTGAGGGGATGGTTGCATGGAGAAGGTAACGGTGAACAAAAGATGTGATGGATTAGACATGCAAATATCCAGGCAGCGGGAGCAGCCAGTTCAAGCGCGAGCGTTTAAGCAAAAACAAGGAGGATGGAGTGCCCGAGTGAAGTGAGAAAAAGAGGAGTAGACGATGCTTTCAGAGAACTTACGGGGAAAGAGAGAGTGGGTCATGGAGGATCCCTTGAAGCCAGGAGTTTGAGACCAGCCTGGGCAAAATAACGAGACCCCAACCCTATTAAGAATTTTGTTAATAAAAAATTAGCCGGGCATGGTGGTATGTGCCTGTAGTCCCAGCTGCTTGGGAGGTTGAGGCAGGAGGATCATTTGTCTGGGAGATTGAAGCTGCAAGAGCTATGATTGCACCACTGCACTCATCGCTAGGTAAAAGAACAAGACCCTGTCTCAAAACAACAATGACGATAATTATATAACTGTATATGTATATATTATTATATAACTATATATAGTATGTATATATATTATGTACATAATATAATAATTTATATGTATATACATATATAATTATATAATATATGTATATACATTATCTGTATATAATTTATATGTATATACATATATAGTTATATAATATATGTATATACATTATCTGTATATAATTTATATATACATATATAGTTATATAATATATATGTATATACATTATATATATACACATATACACATATATGCATGTGTATATATGTGTGTATATATATGATAATATAAATATAGTTATATAACTGTGTGTGTGTGTATATACATATATATATATATGGCCATATATAGATAGATAGATAGATAGATGCATGACTTCCAAAAGAGAAATGACATCATATATATACATAAGATCTGGCTTGAGGACTCATTGATCATTGCACACTTACATTTCAGGCAAGAATTACTTTGGCTTTTCTTCTGTAGCATAGGTCCAGCCATACTAATAATATTTATTATATTACAATTATCGCTATTACTCCTATTTCAGAGGTAAGAACAATGAGACTCAGGGAGTGAAAGTAATTTACCAAAGTCAAGGTCAACCCAAATGGCAAGTAACAGAGTCAGGATTTTAGTAGAAAGTTGCTGACCTGATGTGATCAGAAGGATTTTCTGCCCCCAGGTATCTGCCCTATAGAACTTCTAACCGTGTTAAGCATTGCCTTCTTTCTTTTCTTTGTTTTAGTGGTAGAGTCCCTGGGAGCAGTGATTGTCTAACATTAGTGTAGATGAGAATCACCTGAAGCTCTTGTTCCAGATGCAGGCTTCTCAGTCTTGTCCTGGTTTGGGAGATCTGAAAGTCCCAATAATTGATATTATTAAGAAGGAACCCAGGTGACTCCGATGCTGGGGGTTCCTAGATGATGCTTTTAAGAAATGCTGCTATTAGTGCCAGAACTCTGAGTGTGGTTGAATTTACCAGATGCTTTGTTCTGCGACAGGAAATCAAACATAGCGAGAGGAGACAGCTGTGCAGAGAATGCCAGCCCTGATTCAGGTCAGCCTTATCTGTGTCTCAACTACCCCTACCCAGAGGCCAGAGCAGCCAAACAAGATTGTGCTACAGTTTGCATGTTTGAAGGCTAGAACCGGGGTAGTAAATCCTGCTTCATGTACCCAGCTCAAAAAAAGAGTTCTTTTACAAAGCTGTCTGTGCCTTAGGTGCACAGAATATTTTAAATATATTTATTCTTTTCTGATTGCAAATGTAATGCATACTTATGGTGGAAACTACTAGCATGCATAAAGAAAACACAATTGTTTCTGGTTCCCGCTTCTCCATGGTAACCAATAAATTTTGTGTCTTTCCAACTAGCATTTTTTCCTCTCTCTCTTTCTTTCGGTCTCTCTCTCTCATCTAAATTCTCTTAGCCGTTGTTTCCTTTTCTGTAATATGGGAATAAAACCACCTTCCTTTTAGAGTTACATAATGGATGCTTAATAAATTACATTACACTTATTATTCAACTATGATTGTGTTTATTTTTTCCACTTGACATTCTATAATGAACATTTCCATGTGTCATTAACTACTCTTCAAAAACATGACTTTTAATAGCTTCATAATGCACCATCATTTAATGAACCATAATTTATTTAACTATTCTCCTATTATTGAGCTTTGAAGTGTTTTCTAATATTTTGCTATTGGAAATAACACTGAGTACTTAAATCTTTTTTTTTTTCATGTCTAAATTTTTTCTTAGGGTACACTTCCAAAAGAAATGACAAATACAAAGAGTATAAACATTTTAAGGCTTTTTATGCATGTTGCTAAATTACCTTTTCAGGGTGGGGTGGGAAGTATATACTTCTAATACTATCACCAGCATTAAAAATCACATAGACTTTAACACATGTCAGAGATGTACATGTGACAGCATATAAATTAATGGGAATAGTGAAAAGATAAAATTTATTGTAGTTTTCAAAATCCATCAAGCCTTTTGGGTATATACAGTGCATTAAACTCTTTAAAGGAAGAGACTCAGAAATATGTATGCATTTTCTTTCTTTTTTTTTGTACTTTAGGTTCTGGGGTACATGTGCAGATCACGCAGGACTATTGCATAGGTACACACATGGCAATGTGGTTTGCTGCCTTCATCCCCCTGTCACCCACATCTGGCATTTCTCCCCATGTTATCCCTCCCCAACCTCCCTACCCCTCCGCTGTCCCTCCCTTGGCACCCCAACAGACCCCAGTGTGTGATGCTCCCCTGCCTGTGCCCACATGTTCTCATTGTTCAACACCCACCTATGAGTGAGAACATGCAGTGTTTGATTTTCTGTTCTTGTGTCAGTTTGCTGAGAATGATGGTTTCCAGATTTATCCATGTCCCTACAAAGGACACGAACTCGTTGTTTTTCATGGCTGCATAGTATTCCATGGTGTATGTGTGCCACATTTTCCTTGTCTGGTCTATCGTCGATGGGCATTTGGGTTGGTTTCAGGTCTTTGCTATTATACACAGGGCTGCAATGAACATACGTGTGCATGTGTCTTTATACTAGAATGATTTATAATCCTTTGGGTATCTACCCAGTAATGGGATTGCTGGGTCAAATGGACTTTCTATTTCTAGGTCCTTGAGGAAGCCCCACACTGTCTTCCACAATGGTAGAACTAATTTACACTCCCACCAACAGTATAAAGCATTCCTATTTCTCCACATCCTCTCCAGCATCTGTTGTCTCCAGATTTTTTAATGATCACCATTCTAACTGGCATGAGGTGGTATCTCAATGTGGTTTTGATTTGCATTTCTCTAATCACCAGTGATGATGAGCATTTTTTCATATGTTTGTTGGCCTCATGTATGTCTTCTTTTGAAAAATGGCTGTTCATATCCTTTGCCCACTTTTGGATGGGTTTGTTTGCTTTTTTCTTGTAAATCTGTTTTAGTTCTTTGTAGATTCTGGATATTAGCCCTTTGTCAGATGGGTAGACTGCAAAAATTTTTTCCCATTCTGTTGGTTGCCAGTTCACTCTAATGATTTTTTCTTTTGCTGTACAGAAGTTCTGGAGTTTAATTAGGTCCCATTTGTCTATTTTGGCTTTTGTTGCCAATGCTTTTGGTGTTTTAGTCATGAAGTCCTTGCCTATGCCTATGTACTGAATGGTTTTGCCTAGGTGGATGCATTTTCTAACCACTGTTGACTTGCTAAGAAACTTTCATGAGGAAAAATACCTAAGTTCTCATTGGCAGTTTTCTAGTATTACTCCATATCTTGAAAAACCTTCTACTCTTCTGGTCCCTACTGCTAAATTCCAATCATCCTGAAAGAGATTGATAATCGTGGCAACAGCACAAAATGATTGCTACCTGCGGAGGCAATCACTTCCATCTCCTGCAGAACTGATGAGCAGTTCATTATCAAGGATTTAATTGCTATAAACCTGTGAGGAAAAGGGATTTCTCATATGATTTCCAGGATTTTGTGTATTCGACCTTCCTTGGGTCCAAATTAGCTTTTGTGAATAGGAATTTGAAATCAGGCTGTGGCAGGAGGGTAATCACACAATGGAAGTGCTGTGGAAATATTTGCATAACCTGTCTTGAACTTGTGATGTTACCTATAAATAGGATGCTGCACCCATGAGTAGGGTAGAATCTTCTTGAATAATTATGACAATTCCGGCAGCAAGCCTACAGCTGGCTTCAATCAGAAATGAAAAAAAAAAAAAAAAAACCTAGGTAAAAATAAAGCATATCAAGAGCTATGATGTGGCTTAGAGGCTTAGTGGTTGGAGTCAGAACTCTGGACTCAGACTGCCTGGACTCAAAAGTGTGCCTCCATCTCCCAGCCCCTACTGGATGAACCTCAATAAGGCAGACATGTCCTGCACAATTCTCAGTAGGAATGGTGCTGGTAACAGTGCCTGCCTCACATAATTGCTGCAAAGGTTATTGTAGAGTATCCATGTAAAGCCTCAGGCATGGAGCCCACATAAAGTAACATTATTCCTAAGGTATCTTAAAAGTTTCCTTCATTTTCTGAATTTGAATTTGCCCATGGATCTCAAGTATTTTCACCACTAAAAAACTATATTTTTTAAATTACCATATCTATCTGTGTGGACTCCTTGTTTTAACAGATTGCAGTAAGAAAATGGGGAATATCACTTACTAAAGACCCAAAATGTGTCAGAAACAATACATTATGACATTTAATTTTTACCAGCTACTTTTTATAGGTGCCATTTTGTCTATTTTTACATGATATTGTTGTGAGCCAAGCTTCAAATCCTGGCTCTCCACTGATTACCCATATGATTTAGAGCAAGTGATCCCTCTGTGTCATTTTCCTCATCTGTGAAATGGGAATAATAGAAGCCCCCACCTGACCTTACAGTGGTGGCTGACACACTGTAAGTACTGAGATGATGCCAGTTATTATTATTATTTATTAGTAAAAAAAAAAAAACCTGGGACCAGGCTCAGTGGCTCACACCTGTAATCCCAGCACTTTGGGAGGCTGAGGCGGGAGATAGAGACCAGGCTGGCCAACAAGGGGAAACTCTGTCTCTACTAAAAATAAAAAAATAACTGGGCATGGTGGCAGGCACCTGTAATCCTAGCTACTCAGGAGGCTGAGGCCAGAGAATGCTTGAACCTGGGAGGTGGAGGCTGCAGTGAGCCAAGATTGCATCACTGCATGCCAGCCTGAGCGACAAGAGTGAGACCCCAGCTCAAAAAAAAAAAAAAAGGAGTGAGGCTCACTCAGATAAGTGAAGTAATACTCCCAAGATCACAAAACTAATTAGTGGCTGAGCTGAGATTTGAATCCACATCTGTCTGATCCCCAAATGATCTATTTTACTATATCACATTAACAAACTCTACTGTGGTGGAGAAACATCCATACTAAATAATTCATTCATCTTCATAACTGTAACATCAAGTAAAATTGTAACTGCGAAACATTTTCCTACTGGTTCATCATAACCAGTGTCTTCACATTGTGCTGAAAACAGTGACTCACTTTTCTCACTTGAGAAGAATAGATAATAATGCTTTGCATGCAGTTGTTTCCAGGCTTAGATGTGATTATTAAAAAATAATACTTTCTTAGTAACTAGCAGCCATTATTTTTATATTTTATAATTCTACGTCACAGAAATAATGATAAATGACACTTCAGTTATTTGGTGTAGTTTATTGTTGAGAAATATGAATTATCTGTGGGTTTTTTGTAAAATAAAAATAATAGATTAAGAGTTGTCATCTCTGCAGTCAAGGACCCTTGTCATCTAGGTCACAGATTTGCACATAATAATCAGGTTTCAAAGAAAATGCACCCCTTGTATTTCTTGAATTTGCCTGAAAATCCTCACAAATCCTTGTCCTGAGGGGTAGTGGTGAAAATTTAAATTTAGTTTAATCAAGTTAACTCAATATGATGCAATACTTTAAACCATCTGTGAAGGTAACTCTGTTTCTTTCCAGCGTTCCCAGTTTTCTCCCCCTATCCTTACACATCCTGTTCATTGATATCTGGATGGGGATCTGGAATTGAAAGTACATGGCACTATGGTGGCAGAACAGAGAGAAACCTCAGATTCTATTTTACCTCCCAATTACATGGCAGACTGCCCAAAAGCCTTTCAAAGTTCTGCATAGACACACCCTTCTGCAGGGGAGGTGTCCTGTGTAAGCTAATCCTCAATCCAGATAAACAATGGAGCAAATGGAGGGTCAGAGGGTGTGAACGGGGCTTTGGCCTCTTCCCACCATGCAAAGTGAAGAATAAATGTCCTCCATGTTTCCACCCAGGCAGGCACCATTTACAGAATCCCTGCTCTTCGTGTCTCCATGGCAATGCCCCTTATTGCTGGGTTGCTGAGCACCTGCTGGCAGTGAAGGAGGAAGCCTGTGTCTGGTGAATTGCACTCTGTGCTCTCCCAGCCCAGTCAGGACCCGTGATACCTCTCTCTCTGCTTCTCCCCAAGCTGTATATCCCTCTGAGGCCGACTACTCTCACTTAGCTCCCAGGCTAGGAGAGCCGCCCTGCAACACACTTAGATCCCTTTGCCTCTGTGCAGCAACCCCTAAGGCAAGCTCCCTAGCCATTCTCAGCTAACCTCCAAATGCTCTCAGTGGTTCAGAAAAATTCTGGCTCTTTCCATTCCCTGCAAGAGCCAAGGGAAGCTCTAGATGCTATCTCAGACCAGCTAGACTTGATCTCGCAGTGTGCCTCCAACCTGGTTCTAAGGCATTCATCCCATGTTGACTTGGGAGGCATCTTACAAATCCCTTTCCTCTCAGATAGGAAACAGGACTAGAAAAGCCTCTTTTTTTGCTATCTTGTTTTTCCTCAATCTGTCTTGCTGATTTTCCCTCCCTGTTCTTCAGCCCAGAAAGTTTGATTAAGATGCATGTGTTTTATTACCTGCTCCATTGAGCTGCTAACTTATTCCTTCCCAATCCACCTGAAACGAGAAAAATGGGACTTCAGCTGCTTCTTCCTTTCTCTCCCCAGGATGATAGACACTCTACACCCTTCTGTCTCCCAAGGTAGCATCTTTCTTCCCTCTTCCTCTATCGAGGTATTGAAATAACGTTTTCTTAGTCCAGTTTATGTTGCTGTTGTAGAAGATAACAGACTGCACAATTTATAATGAACAGAAATTTATTTCTTACAGTTCGAGACTAGGAAGTCTAAGATCAAAGGGCCAGCCTCTGGCAAGGGCCTTCTTGCTATATCATTCCACAGTGGGAGGTGGAAGGGCAAGAGAGGATAAGAGAGAGAAAAAAAGAAGCTGAACTCTCATAGGAAACCCATTTCCACAATAATCCATTCATGAGGGCAGAGCCCTCGTGGCTTAATCAGCTCTCATTAGGCCCCACCACCCAAAACTGTTGCACTAGGGATTCAGTTTCCAATATATGCTTTTGTGGAGACAAATTTACATGATAGTAATTATTATTTATCACAAAAAAGAGAAACCCCAAGTTTTTCAAAATATGCTAATTACATGAGTAAACAAAGATGCAAGGAAAACATTTAATGAGTATTAAGAATAATACTCATCAAAATAAACAGAGTGTAAATGGCAGAAAATAATCAAATATTTCTTAAAATAGTTAACATATTGAAGGCATAGTAAGCCTCAATAATTTCTTTTAATTATTATAGTTGTAGCATTCATTGTAGCATTGTTAGGGGTAATTCCACCATGAAATGTAGCAATTGATGAGATGTGAATTGATGAATGAACTTGTTCACAACTCAGCTGGTGATGGGTAGATGGCTTGACTGGTACTTCAAGAAGTATTTCCAAACACAAATGCCATTGTCAAGATGCCTGCCACATCTTCAAAATTCGCACCAAGCACCATGTCTTTATAAATTGTATTTCAGTAGGTATAGCTGTAGCTATTTTTGTTTTTATTAGTTACAACATGTGTGTTAGTCTGTTCTCTCACTGCTGGGAAGAAATATCCGAGACTGGGTAATTTATAAAGGAAAGAGGTTTAATTGACCCACAGCTCCACAGGGCTGGGGAGACTTCCAAAAACATACAATCATGGCAGAAGAGAAAGCAAACACGTCCTTCTTCAGATGGTGTCAAGAGAGAAAAGTGCCATGCAAAAGTGGGAAGAGCCGTTTATGAAACCATCAGATTTTGTGAGCACTCACTCACTATCATGAGAACAACATGAGGGTAAATGCCCCCATGATTCAATTACCTCCTACCGGGTCCCTCACCCCCACCAGGACACTTGGGGATTATAGGAACTACAATTTGAGATGATATTTGGGTGGGGACACAGTCAAACCATATTAACACCCCTTCACGAAAATTTACTGCAACCTAAAAAACAGTAAGCTCTCTTTACTGTCTCAGCCAATGGCACCCAGCCAGACTAAAGAAGCCCCAGAAACTCCAGGGCTGTGAGAACCACAACAAGAGCCATATCTGCAAGAACCAGGAGTAACTGAATGCTGGGATAATGCTGGTGACAGGCATTACAACAAATGTCACCCATGTGATGTGGAAAGATTGGTCTGAGACAACCCACATCACAAGGAAATAGCTTCTGCCCTACTGCTATTCTTACAAACCTTGGTCAGTGCACAGACACATCAGTGGTACCAAAACAAAGCTAGAGCTGCCATCACTGATGGTGATTGGGCAACTAAAAAGTTCTAAGGGAGGGCAATCCCCTAAAGCAGTCCATCATCCCAAAGACAAAATTCCTCAGCAGAAGAGCTAAGGAGAAGAGTAATGGCATGTGTGTGTGGAGGGGAAGGGGTCTGTGTCCTGCGGGCGTGAAGCCACAAGAAGTCAATTAAACGATAAATACTTTGGAAAATATTACCAGTGCAAGAGATTAGTTGTTTTTCAATGCCCTGTCACATCTTGTTTTTTACTGACATATAAGAATTGCACATATTTATGGGGTACAGTGTGATGTTCTGACACATGCATACCTTGTACAATGATCAAATCATGGTAATTAGCACATTCATTACCTTAAACATTTATTGCTTTGTTGTGAGAACACTCAGAATCCTCTCCTGTTAACCTAGGAAGGGTATCTCTGTACATGTTCTTCCCTCCACCTCTCTGTTTAAATTCTCTGAGCTTCAATGGTTAGCCACTGATGTCTCATCAGTGAAGAGCGGCTTCCAGGTTAGGTGTGATCACTCTGTACAGCTGTTCCAGATCTGATCATTACTGGGTGGAAAATTTCCAGCATCTTCCTGGTCTTTCTCTAATTAGGTACAGAGCATGTGAGCTTTCTTCTCCCTTGAATCTTCTTCCCTGCTCACCATGTTGCTAAAATCCTCTATCTTCTTCAAAATTATTCTGACATCATCTCTTCCCTGAAATATTCTCTCATTTTCCCAAGGAAAATTGGTCATTCTGTTTACTCCAAAACCCCTATACCTTATACAGTACACATTACCATTTGGCACATCTAATGCCCCGTATTACAAGTATTTATTTACACAGTTGCCTCTGCTTATTTTCTTGAGGGAGTAAATTATATCCCATTCAACTCTGTCAGTTTAGGTCAGTGGTTCTCCACCCTGACTTCACAATGAAATCATCTGAGGAGGTTTAAGAAATGTGGATGCCTTGAAGAAACCCCAGGGGTTCTGGCTCCCTTAGTCAAGGGTTTGGCTTTAGAGTGGATTTTTAAAATTAGATTGTTTTTGAATGTGACAGACAATTTTAATGCATAACCAGGGTTGAGAGTCACTGCCCTTTTTCCCAGCACAGGACTTGGTGTATTAGATTATTTGCCATGTAACTGTTTCATCTTTCTTATGTTCAGTGCTCTTAACCTTTAGCAAATTTTCCCCTACTACTGTTAGGATGAGTCACCAAAATATCACTTGTCCCTGAAAACTTAAACAAACCTCTGAAATGGAAGTCACCATCCATCAGTGCTTTCCTTGAAGTGTAACTCATAATAATGCTTAAGATATAACTCCTCATGAAGAAGTCATAGGCTGGCTGTTAACTTTATTATTTTTGCATGAAGCCCACACATAACCTGAAAGATACTCTAGAAACGGAACTCTAAAACAACAACAACGAACCAGACAGGCACTTCCTGGAAAGTTTGAATTTCCCACACTCTGTCCCCCACCCAGCCATGGACTCTGAAGACTGTTCAAACTGCTTTCCTATAATCCCACGTAAGAGGAGACCATCGTTAGCAAGAGGGCTGCATTGATCTCTTTTGTTTGGTTTTGACTTGGAGAAGATTTTCCATTGTGATGCTCAGACGTAAAGGCAGAAAGAAGCTTTTACATCAGGTAGTGGACGGTATAAGCCGAAAGCCTGTTGGGAGACCTTTGGCATATTTCTGAATTAACATGGAGAAAAAGAACTTTGAAAAGTTTTCATCCTAATGACATGTTCAGAGCTTCCCCCTATTGGCCCCTCCCCCTCAGTGGTTTGATCATCTGGACACAAATTGGGGATGCTTTGGTATTAATGATGTTGACCCCATTTTCTTCCTTGACGGTCAGTGAGGAGTCCCATCCTGATTTTCTTTTCCCTAGTTTGACCTGAAGCCCAGCTGTCATTCCACCTGTGCCTAGTTCTACATATTTTAATATTCAAGCAAGGGTTAGACTTAATAAGAGCAGACAGATTCTGATTCTCCTTCTTTATTATTTTGAAAGCCATATTAACCTGGTCTAGGCTGACCTTATAAAAGCTGCAGTGAGAGCCTTATAATGTGGGCCAAAGCCATCCCTTGTTTGAAAATGTCTTCTCTGATGCTAATAACCCATCATTTTAAATTAGTTCTTTAGAATTTAGGGCAGCTAGCTTAGAGCCAGACGCCTGCCTCAGCCCCATTGGTAATAGCACCCACCTTCCAGGGTCAGAATGAAGTCCTAGAAACAGGGGGAATATGATGCAATTCATCACCTTATATATTACAGATATGGGAGAGAATAGGCTGATTGTGGTTAAGCAACATTGAGTATCAGCTTTGGGGAGGAAAGAGAAGACCAGTACTTCCCAAAGGACTGGGTATCAAGGGTTCTTCTTGAGCATTAAGGCAACAGACTTGTCATTTAAAAGATGAAAGACCCAGGCTGGGCACGGTAGCTCACACCTGTAATCCCAGCACTGTGGGAGGTGGAGGCAGGCAGATCACCTGAAGTCAGGAGTTCGAGATCAGCCTGGCCAACATGGTGAAACCCCGTCCCTACTTAAAAACATATAAAAATTAGCCAGGCGTGGTGGCAGGCGCCTGTAGTCCCGGCTACTCAAGAGGCTGAGGCATGAGAATCACTTGAACCTGGGAGGTGGAGATTGCCGTGAGCCAAGATCCTGCCACTGCACTCCAGCCTGGGCAACAGAGCAAGACTCTATCTCAAATAAATAAAATAATAAAATGAAAGATGGAAGACCAAAAGAGATAGTACAGTGTATTAATAGTGTATTTGTCCATTTTTGCATTGCTATAAAGACATACCTAAGACTGGGTAGTTTATAAGAAAAGAGACTTAATTGGCTCATGGTTCTTCAGGGTGTACAGGAAGCAGAGCAGCATCTGCTTCTGGGGAGGCCTCAGGAAACTTACAAACATGGTTAAGGTGAAGGAGGAGCAGACATGACCCATGGCAAAAGCAGGAGCAAAAGAGAGCGAGATGGGAGCTGCTACACACTTTTGAATGACCAGATCTCACAAGAACTTGCTCACTATTGTGAGGCCAGTACCAAGGGGGATAGTGCTAGGCCATTTATGAGGATCCACCCTCATGATCCATGATCTAATCACTTCCCACCAGGAACCACCTCCAACACTGGGAATTATAATGCACTATGAAATCTCAAATAGTAATTAAAATTAGCAGATGGCAGGCATTTTCCATGGCTCTCAGACTGTTTTAAAAGCTCTATATGCATTCTCCTTATTTGATCCTCATAACCATGTTAAGAGGAAAGTACTACTATTATTATCACCTTGATTTACAGATGGAGAAACTGAAGCTCAGGAAAGTGCAGAATTTGCCTAGAGTCACACAGTTGACAAATGGTGAAGCTGGGATTTGATGACAAGGAATTTGACCTCCTACTACCCTGAATGGTGCTGTTGACCATTATGCTATACTGACTGCCTCATTAACAGAAACATGGTTATACATTATTTTCTGGAAAGGTGGAATCTTAGCATGCAGGACACAGTTTGAAGTCCTGAGTGCCAAGAGAGGTAAGGTAGGGTGCACCAAACATAAGCCTCACAAATTGCCTCCAGCTGTCCTTGTTTAACGGGCTGGACTCCACCATCAACTCTGACTATAATTTGTTATCTATTTCAGGAATCATAAACACGGCCAAGAGTAGACTGGAGAAGATGTTTGCCAACTAGCCATAAATCTCTGAGCACTGACAAATAAAAAATAGGCAACCCAGTCAATCAGAGGCAAAAGTAAGCAGCGATTCCAAGACTGCTTTTGGCCTCTTGAAAGTAGTTCCATTGGCTGAGCCACAATGCTTATCAGGCCAAGATTAGTTAGTTTGGTGTAGTGTTTTTCAACCTCAGGGTAATTGACATTTTGGGCTGGGTCAAAAAAAATTTTTGAGATAGCCTTGCTTTGTCACCCAGGCTGGCGTGCAATGGTGTGAGCATAGCTCACTACAGCCTCAAACTCCTGGGCTCACACAATCCTCCCACCTCAGCCTCCTGAGTTGCAGGAACTACAGGTGAGTGCTACCATGCCCAGCTAACTTTTTAATTGTTTTTGTAGAGATAGGGTATTGCTATGTTGCCAAGGCTGGTCTCGAACTCCTGGCCTCATGTAATTCTGCTACCTTGTCCTCCGAAAGTGGGCGAGATAATTCTTTATTATGCAGAGCTGTCGTGTACCTTTCCAGATGTTCAGCAGCATCCCCAGACTCCAATCACTAAATGCCCATAGCACCCTCTGCCCCATTTAAGACAGCCCAAAACGTTTCCAGACGTTGCTAAATGCCTTCTGGGTGAGGTGGTGGGAGATCAACCCCCCTTTGAGAACCACAGTACAGTTCTCAAACTATCTCAACCTTTAGTGTGCATCAGAATTACACCAGGCATTGATAAAACAGAGGTTTCTGGCCCTACCCTATAGTTTGTAAGATGTTGATTTTAGAGCAGTTCTAAGAACTTGCATTTCTAGTAAGTTTCATGTGGTGCTGATGATGCTAGCCTGAGAACAACCCTTTGAGAACCACTCAGTTCATCCAGTTTGTTATGTAGTCAGAGCTACACGTATTATTAATCCTGAAAAGGGACAGTAGAGACAGGGCGAATGACTCAGAGATGCCCTCTCACTTGCTAGGAAAAGAAAGGCTCTGTCTTAGACTTTTTGTTGAAGAGTCTGGGAGTGGAAAAAACCCAGCAATTACATTAGAAAGACTGGAATTTAAGACCATAACAAAAAACTGGATGAGTTATTTAAAATCTCAAAGCCTCAGTTTCCTAATCTATAAAACAGAGCTAAGAACAAGTGACATTTTATTTACACTGAATTGTTGGTGACTCAAAGAAATTATGAAATAACAATCCCAAACTTTGATCGTCCTCAAAACACATTACAGTTTCTTACCATATCCACCTGCCACTTGAAATTAATACTTCTTTAAACCAATTCACTAAAATAAGTGGGAAAAAATCTTAATTATCCACTTTATCATAAGAAATATCTATAAAAATCATCATTTTCACTTGCTAATTATGTTTTCCCTAATATGCATTAAAATAACTATTAATCTCCATGTACCAGCTAAAACTATCTATATCTCTTATGGTTCATGTTCCACACTTTGGAGAACACTGAGATATTTGTAAAGAAGATTTAGATATTGCAAAGTGTTGTATAAATTCAAGGTGTGGTCACCAACCTTGCTTGGGGAGGGCAGATGTTGTAATTGTGTTAGAAAGTGAGCAAATGGTGAGATCAAGGTGGCCCTCCCTGGTGTAAACCAATGCAGTATAGCAAGCAGGTGTTCTTTTTCTGCTCTTGAAGTTTGGCTGTATATCAAAGTCAGCCACTTGAACCTGTTATCCTATCACTTTTGGTCTTTGAGAGCTCTTCCTAATACACTTTGATACCCTTTCAAATGGGAGATGGTGAATTAAAAGGGCAAAGCAAACTGGAGCCAGTAGAAGTGTACTTAACACTAACAAGATCCATCTGAGTTTCAGTTATTTCTCTTGTAGTTATTAAAACAGGTCTTCCTCCAGAAGAGACCCATCAATTACTTTAGCACAATATCTCCTGAGGACATGACCCCAAAGCCTTCTCAATGTTGGCAAACTAAACCTTCTCTGTCTGCCTGTGATAATGCGACATTTTAGTCTCGTGTCTTCTTGGAATTGGCTCAGGTCCTCAGCCAACTGCTTCTCATTTTATTTTTCACTTTTTGGGACAGAGTCTTGCTCTGCTTCAGCCTCATGAGTAGCTGGGATTACAGATGTGCACCACCACACCTGGCTAATTTTTGTATTTTTAGTAGAGATTAGGTTTCACCATGTTGGCCAGGCTGGTCTCGAACTCCTGGCCTCATGTGATCTGCCTGCCTCAGCCTCTCAAAGTTCTGGGATTACAAAGTTCTGGGAACTACCACACCCAGCCTGCTTCTCATTTTAAATCAGTGGTTCTCCCTTTTGCACATCTTAGACTCGCTTTAGAGGATTTTTGAAAAATTAGTGCATGGGTTCTACCCCAGACCGATTAAGGCATGGGCTCCATGCCTGAAGATGAAACCCAAACCTAAGTAATTTTAAAGCACCTCAGGTGATCCATGGTGAAGAACACTGTTTTAAAGGAAGGAGAAACAGTCCCCAGATACTTGGGCTTTCCATAACAGAATGACTTCTTTTTTTAGGGACAAACAAGCACCAGTTTCAGTTCTAAGAAGGATGAAATGGCCATTCCCCTTTGAGCTCATCCACTGACTTATTCTCTGCCCCAAATAGCAACCCATTGTTTTCCACATCTAGATCCAAAGAAAGGAACAAACAAAGCTTGTTGAGTACCTAATACTATAATCTGTTCCAGGTTGTGACATGTTTACTTCAACAAACACTGTTCTAAGGGTTTTACACGGAAGTCACTGGATCCTCATAATGAGTAATATTATTATAAATTTTCTTGTAAAGGAGAGCTATGAGGTTGTCCATCCAGCACAACGACAACTTCTGGAATCTCCTTCACGTTTTTTGGAGAACGCCTTCTTCCCTCCATCTACAAGGTGTAGTGGGAGCCGCCATTTTGATACGACACCACTCCCAGTCTTTAGACACAGATAATTGGGCTAGAAATGAATGCACAAGATTTAGTCAGGCTAATTAACTTCTTCCTGGAGAACCCAGAGTTGAAAGGGGTAGAGACAGAAAACAAGAAAGAGGTAGGAGAAAGTGAGAGAGAAAAGAGCATCTGCATAGTCATGTGACTAGCCTAGTTAAATATAAGGTAGAGGTGTCAGCAATCAGTATTTTTCTTGTGTGTGTAGGTAGTAAAGGAAGCTAGTCTGCAAAGAGCAAAAAGAATGAAGCAAACTTATTCAGAGAAGTTTACATAACAGATAAAGTCCACATGCAATTAGAGTTCCTGGTTATCCCTGTTTACAGATCTGCTCTTGGGCTTGGTGAGAAACCCCAGCATCTTAAAACAAATTCCCCACTTTTGCTTAAACAAGTCTGAACGGGTTTCTGTTACTGGCAACCAAAAGAGCTTAAATTAATATGAACATATGTAGGATATGGGGAAGGAGTTCAAAAAAGTATAAGACTTTGGCAGGTGCCCTATAGGAATGGAATTTACAATTCAGAAAACATGATAGAAAAATCTAACATTTCAAGTCAGACAGAGGGCAGCTCCAAACTCTCACTCACAGGCTGTGTCATCCTGGACAGTTTTTTTACATCTGCGAACCACAGGTTTTTTATCTGCATAAAGGATACCAATATTTCACATGGCTGTTGAGAAAATTAAACACTAGCATACTGCTTGGCACTTCGGTGGGGCCTCAATTAATCAGGATCTCTTTTCCTGTCTTAAAACTAGATCTCAGGGAATAAAGAGAAGAGGCTTCTGAGAGCTCGCCCCACAAGATCGTAGACCCTAGCACGAATGAGTTTTATGTGATCATAATCCCCTCACCTTTCCCCTTGCTCATGGCTAATGGAGAGGAGAAGGCACACCATTATATAACCTAAAGAGTCCATTTCCACACTTCTGACTCCCTGCAACCCAAAGAGCATCAGAGCAACCAATTAAGATGTTTTATTTTAAAAGTTCTCAGTGCAGGAAAGTGCAAAGAAGAGGTCACAGAACTTGGATTGCAGAAAGAAAAGAAAAAAGTTCACTGGAGCATGTGCTCTGAACGTGTCTTATTCTAAAATAAAAATTATTTTAAAAAACTAGGTCACTGAATTGAAATTCATTAGGATCCTCATTAAAAGTATGACTTTTCCTCATAAGAATCCCAAAAAGAAAGAATTGCATTTAAAAAAAAATTTTTTTGGAGGTCATAGTAAAAATTAGGGCGTTGGAGCCAGACAGATCTGGGTTTAAGTTTTGGCTTTGCCTCTTGTTAGATGAGTTGCATGTAGCAAGCCATGTCCCCCCGTCCCAACCTCAATTCATCCCCCCACTATTACATGGACCTAAAATGCCTAATTAATTGAGTTGATAAAGGAATTAAATAAGATTCTCGTAATGTGCCTATATAGTGTCTAGCTCTCAGCATACGCTCAATAAAAGTGGTCACAACTCCTTTTCACAGCACAAAGCTTTAGTATGGTCCTTAAGAACATGTTCATTATGATCAGACTCAGTCAGGGAAAAGTTCTACTTCTGATTTGATGAGCCTGAGAAATTACTTAACTTTTTAGACCCCCGGTTTTGTAAATAAAAAATACAATCCTAAGCCCTCCAACTTGAACAGACTCCCTGGTCAAGGAGATCCTCAGAGAAAACGTGAAAAACTGAGTTCTCGCTGTGACAGAATAAGAGGTCAAACATACCTCTTGACAGCCCTCTCTGTTTTGCGGTTTAGACACAACAATTAACCAGCATGAATGTTCAAACAGCAATCACAAGACCAACAGAATGAATTATTTGTGGCAGTAGATATCTCCCTCTAGCTGCTAAACAAAATCAAGGCAAATTAGGAGGGTCCCTGAGGAGCGACCACCATAAGGTGGACAGGGAGCTGATTTGGGAGTCACAGACGTAATAGCAATCTCAAGTAAGATGCACAATCCCATGGGGACTGAATTGCACAGCTGTGAAATGGTGGGGGGCAGGGGAAACTCACCTCTTAAAATTATTATATGGATTTAGAAACATTCATGTTCAGTGTGTGGCACAGAGCCTAAATGAAAGCTATAGAGATGAATTATCACAGTACTCCAGCACTTTCTTACCTTTCTCCCATTTACCAGCTGCCTGCTTTGTCTCATTTAGTGAAGACGTGAAGAAGAAGAAAGACTTAAGGAGATTGAATGCCAACCAAATCGGCAGTTACCACTTGAATTTAAATCCCCTTTTCTGCTCTCCCCTCTAAGGAGTCTGATGATAATTTCCTTCTAGGGCTTCATTTCATAACCTGGGCCAATTTGACTCATTATCTCCCTGTCAGCACAAAGAATGAAAATCAGCTGTCATGACCAACTAATCCCTGCTCTGAATAGATATGGGATGGAGGAGAAGTCAAGGGTTGTTAACCCCCAAAAACAAATTCAAGGATTCTGGGACAAGCCCAGCCCTGGATCAGGCTGCAGATGTCCGGAAGCTTCTGGGTAACCTCAAGCGATGACCTTTGAAGGAGCGGGACCCAGGGCTAAGGGCAGAGGAAACAGCTGGAGGAAGTCAACTTAGGCAAAACTGAGTGGAGCATGGTGTTCAGAGCCATGGATCACACCAAACCAGAGCACGGGTTCCAGACTCAGACTGACCTGGGCTTGAATTCAAGCTGTTGCCCTGTGGCCTTGGGCAGGTTGCCTAATCTCACTAAGACTCAGTTTTCTTGCCAATATAATGAAATAATACTACTTGTGTGTATTCTAAGTAAAATATGACTATCCTCTGAGAGCAATTATTGTTTATTCCTCAAATGCCAAAAGTTGGGAAAGTGTCCCCCTTGCCTCATCTGGCTGCCTCCTGACCATTTCTTTTCCTTCCTGCTTCCAAAATTTCAGTTCTTTTCAAGACCATGCCAAACCTTCACCATCCACAGATCCTTCTTTCAAAGTCTTCTGCTGATCTCCAAGCCACTCACTCTTTCATTCCCTGACAATTCCAGCACCTGTATCACTGTCTTCCTGTCCTCTGCTATTCCTGTCTTCCATCCTGGTGACTCCAATATCCACATAAATTGTCCATCCAATCCCCTAGCTTCTCAGGTCTTTTGCCACCTACCTCCCCAAGTCTGGTTTTCTGCCCCACCTCAGCCCCTTACTTACCTAGTTACTCTGTGGGACTTGGAGTATACAAGATCCAAGATCTCAAACTTAAAACATTTCATTCTCCAATGACACTCTCTTATTTTTCCAGGTCACCCTTATGTGACCCTTCATCTGACCATTCTTCGCCACCACTGAGACCTCTCATCCACGGTCCCCCATCACTAACTCATTACTGATCATCTCTTGTCTGCTGTTACTTTCTTCCCCACACAGTTTAGATTCATAGTCAAGCACTATATCATCTTACTTGGCAACACCTTTCACGCTCTTTTCTCCTCTCCGTTTTGTTTTCTCAGCCAAGCAACGTCTAGACTAAACCCAGTACTTCACTTACTCTGTGCCTGAAGCCTAGGTAGCTCAGAATGGTTGGAGAAAACGTATACCAATCTTACTGGCCTCTCCTTACCCTTCTGACCACAGTCTGGCTGAAAAGTTCCACTGTTGCCCTAGAAAGTTTGCCTTTCTATTCTTCCAAAATAACTATTTAGTGTCTTCTCTCTCAACCTCCAATGCTTCTCCAATTCTTAGAAAACTGATGACCATCCTCTTGTATAAGGATCTCTTCATCACCCCACCCCCACCACCAAATACACAAGTATCTGTGGGGACTAATTCTGACCTTCCCTGTTACATTGTCTGGACCGTCTATCTAAAGCCAACCCCTCCACTTATGAAAAGCCCTTGCTTCCTCAAGGATTTCACTGCTTCAGTTGTCCCCTATCTCTCCTGTATAAATTTTCTCCTCTTTGTGGATTGTTACTGTTAAGTGTACATGCATGCTAGGGTAACTCACATTTTTAAAAACACTTTCCACTTTGGGAGGCTGAGGCTGGTAGATCATGAGGTCAGGAGTTCGAGACAAGCCTGGCAAACATAGTGAACCCTCATCTCTACTAAAAATACAAAAAATTATCCAGGTCTGGTGGTGGGCACCTGTAAAATCCCAGCTACTTGGGAGGCTGAGGCAGGAGAATCTCTTCAACCTGGGAGGCAGAGGTTGCAGTGAGCTGAGATCGCGCCATCACACTCCAGGTGACAGTGTGAGACTCTAACTCAAAAAAAAAGAACATTTTCCTTAATGCCATCGCTCCTTCCAACCACGACCCCATTTTTCTTTTTTTTTTACTATTTACAACACGATTGCCCCACATTCTAGCATATTCTATCTCCATATGTCTCTTATCCACACCATTTCACATAATCTTTTTTTTTTTTTTTTTTTTTTTGAGACAGAGTCTCAATCTGTTGGACTGGAGTATGGTGGTGCAATCTCAGCTCACTGCAACCTCCACCTCCCAGGTTCAGGTGATTCTCATGTCTCAGCCTCCCGAGTAGCTGGGATTATAGTTGCATGCCACCATGTCCAGCTGATTTTTGTATTTTTAGTAGAGATGGGGTTTCACCATGTTGGCCAGGCTGGTCTTGAACCCCTGACCTCTGGTGATCCGCCTGCCTCGGCCTCCCAAAGTGCTAGGATTACAGTCGTGAGCCACCATGCCCAGCTCACAGAATTTATTCTTATCAAGATTGCTAATAATTTCCAAATTGCCAAAATTAATTATTAATTTTCAATCCTCTTCTTACAAGAATTCTCAGCCATGTTTGACACATTTGACCACATTTAAATGCTGGAACGATCCAAGGTTTAGTCATTAGGCTGACCTCTTCTCTCCCCACTTTTCTTTTCTTTTCCTTTCCTTTCTCCTCTCCTCTTGTCTTTGCCTTCTAAAATCTTTCCCTAGATGACTACATCTATTCTCATTATTTTTAATATCACCTGTATGTTGATAATGCAGAATTAAGATTGGTAGCCAACCTTTCCACAATACAATCTGCTTCCCGGCCAGGTGCAGTGGCTGACACCTGCAATCCCAGCATTTTAGGAGGCCGAGGCAAGTGGACCACTTGAGGTCAGGAGTTTGAGATCAGTCTGACCAACATGGTAAAACCCCCGTCTCTACTAAAAATACAAAAATTAGCTGGGTGTGGTGGTACGTGCTTGTAATCCCAGCTGCTCTGGAGGCTGAGGTAGGAGAATTGCTTGAACCCAGGAGGTGGAGGTTGCAGTGACCAGAGATTGTGCCACTGCACTCCAGCCTGGGGGACAGAGCAAGACTCCGTCTCAAAAAAAACAAAAAAAAATAAATCTGCTTTCCACTCAACTCTCCAAATCTTAAGTCAAAATCTTCATGTAGACATCTAATGAGCAACTCAAATTTCTTAGATCAAAAATAAGAATCTTGATTTCTCTGAGAAAACCCACTCCATGTCGAAAATATATGCTCAAACTGGCCACTTATTACTACGTTCATTGTAACTCTAATAGCCTAAGCCAAGGATACACAAACTATGGCCCTTGAGTCAAAGCCAGCCAGCTACCTGCTTTTGGAAAACAGTCACTCTTGTTCATTTACATACTGTTTACAGTTCTGCTCATGCTACAGTGGGAGGATTGAGTGCTTGTGACGGAAGCCATTTGGCCCACAAAGTACGAAAGTGTTACCATTTGGCTCCTTACAGATAAAGTTTGCTGCCCCCCTGATCTAGACCGTCAATGTTTGATGCCCATGAGGCTGCCCTGGGCTCCTCCTTGGTAGTCTTTCTTTGATAATTTACCCTCTGCTGCATCCAGAAGCCAGTATAATATTCTTAGGACAGAAATCATATCTTACAACTCTCCTAATCAAACAGCTCTTAATTGTTCCATCATATCTGCACTGTCTCATGGCCTGCAAGGCCTGAAGTGATCTGGATCTGCTAACTACAACTTCACTTCCTGTAACTTTTCTTCTTACTCACCAGATCCCAGACACTGAGGCTTTGAACTGTTCCTCCAACAGGCCAAGAACTTTCACCCTTCAGGGACTTTCCATTTGCTTTTGTATCTGCCTAAAGAAGTTTTCGTCTACATATCCCGGTGGCTACTTCATTATTTAGATCTCTGCTGCAGCATCCTCTCCTACCCTGTGAGAATGACATTTCTCCTTTAATAGGGGTTTTGTCTCTCTCATTGGCTGCCATGTCTATAGTACCCAGAACACTGCAGACTCTCAATGTATCATTGTAAAGTATAAGAACAAACGAGGGCTGGGCACAGTGCCTCACGCCTGTAATCCTAGCACTTTGGGAGGCTGAGGTGGGCGGATCACCTGAGGTTGAAAGTTCAAGACCAGCCTGACCAACATGGAGAAACGCTGTTTCTATTAGAAATACAAAAAATTAGCCAGGCATGGTGGTGCATGCCTGTAATCCCAGCTACTTGGGAGGCTGGGGCAGGAGAATCGCTTGAACCTAGGAGGCAGAGGTTGCAGTGAGCTGAGATCATGCCATTGCACTCCAGCCTGGGCAACAAGAGCAAAACTCCATCTCGAAAAAAGAAAAAAAGAAAAGAAGACAAGAAAAAGAACAAATGAATGAGCGCTAACATAGAGATAAGCATCCATAACAGTGAACACACAAAGCAAGTACACCCAGCACATCTCAGCATTGCAGAATGGCTAGAAAAATAGAAGACATTGGAGGGGAAAGGAAGTGTTCCAGAAAGGAGAACAAAAATGTACACGGACAGGAACCATGAGAGAAGCTTGCATTGTGTGCAAGTACAAGGCACATAGATATAGCTACAGATATAGATGAGGATGCGGGGGTGGAACTAGGTATAGGGCAGATAATAAAAGACTTTTACATCTTTTCTGGGGTCATTGAGAAGTTATTAATGGCTAAACAGAATAGTGGCATGATCAGCAATGCTGGAATCCAATACTAATGTTGTCCTA
>NW_016107437.1:4331957-4343229 GCF_001604975.1 Cebus imitator
TATATATATATATATATATATATATATATATATGCAGTGATTAACTGATGTATTCCTCGGGGAATGGAGGAAAGATTTGTGGTTACCAGGCACTGAGGGTGAAGATGGGAGTTAATCACAAAGTGTTAAGAGGGAATTTTTGGCAGCAGTGGAACTATTCTGTATCTTGATTATGGTACACGTTTGTCAAAAATTCATAAAACTGTGCACCAAAATGACGAATTTTACCACATAATTTACCAATTATATCTCAAAAACCTCAGCAAAACTTTAAAACTATGTTTCTGATGATTTTGAATGCATTGGGGAAATTATAAAATTATGTAATATGAAACAATGTTAGGTAACATTAAAAACTATGCAGAGAAAAATACTAGAAGAAACTATGTCAAAATATTGTACTAATAGTAAATTATCTTTTGGACATAGGAGAAAAATGGTATTTTCTACTTTTTTCATCTTTTCTGTGTTTCATTTTGATGATGAAATAAGTAAATTTTATTTTAAAACTATGTTAAACTGTTGAAGTTTCTCTAAACTTTCTTTCAATTGTTTTTGAGTTTAGGGTTCTTCAAACACCATAAACTACTTCACTTGTTGTCTGTGATATACTGGAAACAGTACTCAGAACCAAGGACAGCTCCTGGATTTATTGGGGTGGCTTTAGCATGGGCTTGGAATGGAACTTAAAAGCTGTTCTTTCTTGTGATCCCATAGCCCCAAAGCAATAGCTCAGGTCAGGAGACGCAGCTTTTCTCTCAAATTGCTCTGTAATTGAGTGTCCTCTGCTGGTAAAATGCACATTCTAGTCTCTGCCTCCTTTCTCAGGTTTTTATAAACATGAGACACACAGAATACTTGGTAACAGTAAGAGAAAAATGGTATTATTATCCAAACACTTGAAGTAGACAATCTCTTCAAAGCCATTTCATAAATCACATCGTAGAGCTTGTCATAAAATACATAAAAGAAAAATAACAATTGTGTCCTTCGGAAAATGGAATTTAAACTTTCAACTAAGTTCACCAGAACCTTTTGCTTCCAAAGGCAATGTATGTTTTTGCTTCCTAGTCTAAATGGTGATGATGGACTGAAGTGGTGGTGAGGAGACAACATTCTAATAAGGACAAGAAGAGAAACCAAGAAACAAGATGAAAAAGCTATAATAAATTATGGATTTTGATAAATTGCCCCATACTGTAGCATTTCAATTACAGAAACACATAGTTTACACAAGTAATTACTGAAGAAATTACCACAGAAGCACATCCATTCATTGAATTATGAGGCATCAATTCTCTCCTCTGATTGCATCTTCAGTTCCAAGAATGGCAATCACAGCTCCACACAAAATTTTAATAACACAATCTTTTTTGGATTAAAAAAAAAAGCACTATTGGATGAAAAATGTGTAAAGGGATGATAAGAAAAGGATGTAGATTCATATTGAGAAACAGAATGCCTTCAATGAGTTAACTGTAAAGCCAGAACTTTGACGATTGGAAGGTGATCACTCGAGAAGCCTATTTTGCACATGAGTCCTAACGTTCTCTGAGGATCTTTGGCATCATGTTGCGGGTCAGAAGAGATTATCTATTGAGGATAAGGTCCAGCAATAAATGCATTATTTTTCTTTCCTTTCCTTTTCTTTTCTTTTCTTAATAGAGTCTCACTCTGGCATCCAGGCTGGAGTGTAGTGGCATGATCATGGCTCACTGTAGCCTTGACCTCCCAGGTTCAAGAGATCCTCCTACCTCAGCCTACCAAGTAGCTGTGCCACCATGCCTGGCTAAACTTTTTTTTTATGTAGAGATAGGGTCTCACTGTGTTATCCAAGCTGGTCTTGAACTCCTGGCCTCAGGCAAGCCTCCTGCTTTGGCCTCCCAAAGTTCTGGGATGACAGGTGTTGACCACCGAGCTCATCACTAATGAATGCATTCTGTTGACGTAAGCATGTCATGTGATAACACTCATGGGAATTTTAAGGGCATTTAGTCTCTTCTTCTTCTTCTTCTTTTTTTTTTTTTGCTATTATTTTGAACAAAATGATAATTTTATTTGATTTTACTTTCCAACTTTTATTTTAGGTTCAAAGGGTACATGTGCAATCTACATGAGTAAATTGCATATCACAGGGGTTTGATGTACAGATAATTTTGTCACCCAGGTAATAAGCATAGAACCCAATAGATGGCTTTTGAATCCTCATCCTCTTCCCACCTTCCACTCTCAAGTAGGCCCTGGCGTCTGTCATTCCCTTCTTGGTGTCCATGTGTACTCACTGTTTAGGCACTTAAAAATAAGAACATGCCTTGTTTGGTTTTCTGTTCTTGTGTTCGTTCGCTGAGGATAATGAGCTCTAATTTCACCCATGTTGCTGCAAAGAACATGCTCCCAGTCTTTTTCATGGCTGCATAATATTCAATGGTATATATGTACCGTATTTTCTTTTCTTTTTTTTTTTTTTTTTGCTTTACAACATTATTTTAATTTTGTTTTAAATTATATATATACAAATCAGTAAACTCAATTCTCCCAAATATTTGTTAATTCAAAAAGAAACTCACAACAACAAATAAGAAATAGATAGAAAAACTGTTAGAAACAAGGGATACATCTGATATTTTAGCCTCTTCAAAGAGGGGGTTGTTTCTTTCTGCTTCTGTTAAGTTCTCAGTCTTCATGGGATGATTAAAATGTAGGGTAAGGTCACAAAGCAATAACTGGGAGAGCTTATTTGGTGCCAAACTAATGGCCATGCCCTCTTCTTCTTGGTGTCACAGCTTGATTTCATTTGAGGTGCTCCTTTCCCCTGCTCCAGCAGTAAGTTCTGACTGGTCCAAACCAGTCCCCTTGGCTGTGGCTGCTGTAAGCATCAGCATGTGATGCACACCTGGCCAATGAAAGGGAAATGTGCTGGAGGGATCTTTTATCTTCTTCAACTCCAGAGAAATTGTATTAGTATTTTTAATTATTTTCTCCTCATGTAGTTTATGATCAGTAACACTCGTGTCACCCATCTTTAAGTCGATCTTTGCCTCTACCTTTTCCTGAGCAGGGAGAATTTCTCCAATTTCTGTCACTTCAGAGCCACTGCGAAAGATCCTGCCAACCATCACCGAGGTTCTGCCCATATTTTCTTTATCCAGTTCACTGTTGATGGATGTTTAGGTTGATTCCATGTCTTGGCTATTGTGAACAGTACTGTGATGAACATAATACATATGTCTGCCTTCATGACAAAGACTCCAAAAGCAACAGTCTAACTTTCAGTCCAGTGCTTAAATCCTTTCAACTCACTATCCAGTGCATATGTATACACACTATGTATATACATACACAGATATATGCATGTGCACACATGCACACACACACACACACACACACACACACATACACAAACACACACCTCCTATAGCGGACATTCCTTGTGCTCCCTCATGTTACCTCACTCATAACTTCAATGCAGACCAACCTAACTTGCAACTCCAAATTCAACCCCTGAGGGCTTTCTTTGGCACTAAAGCACTTTGTCCACCCATTGGGCAGACTAGATGTGCAGCCCTCAGCTAAGGACTGTTGGTAGTTGGTATGTAAACACTCCAGCTCCCTTTCCTATCACAGGGATAACTCTGCAGAATTAAGCTTCAGGTGCTCTTAGTTGCAATGAGTTTTAAAATACACACTTTATTTCTGCCTCCTCTTTATTGTCTCATTGTCCGCTCCCCTACTGATTTTTCCTGGGATGATTTCTAAAATATTTGCCTTGAATCCTTATCTTGGGATATTCTTCTGAACCCAAGTTTGGAGAACCCAAAGTAAGACATTCCTCATCCTTAGCTTTAGGATAATGATGCTCCCATAGTGAGCATTAAGTAAGAAAATGCATGTAAAGTGTCAATCACAGTGCCTGGTTCAAGTACGTGATCATTAATATTTATTATTATTACCGCTATCACTATTTTTGTTAAAGTACGTTTCCTCGCTATCTTTTGGCCTTACCAGGTTCTCACCTTCTCATTTGCTGTCTCTTTCCAATGCTGTGGCTTTTATCCCCAACCACTAAAATCCGGGTTGACCAAAGGAGGACAGTAGCTCTGAAGGCATTCATTGCCATCAATCACTTGTGGCTTCTAAACAGACCTTCTACCTGGGTGTCCAGATTCCTCAGGAATCTTTGGGAAGCAAAATCAATGGGGAAGTCAGTGGCCACAAGCTGTATGTGTGTGTGTGTGTGTGTGTGTGTGTGTGTGTGTGTGTTTTCTGTACTGTAACTTTGCATCTGTGTTTCCCCTCCTGACTGGAGGAGAAGCAGGAGCCACTTCATGCTGTTGGATGCGGGCTCTGGTGATGATGCTCAAAGAGTAAAGATTATTGGTCCCAGAGAAGACAGTTTCCTCTCCAGGGGCCATAAAATGCAGTGGCTCCAGAATCCAAGCAAAAAAGGTGAATGAGAAAAACAGAGCAATGTAGTGCGTGATGAGCTGGAGAATGGGAACCCAGCCTAAAGAATTTTAAATTAAGATATTTAAAAACTGTGTGAGAGCCAAGAAATCCATATATAGCCCTACAAACTGTGCACCTCTGCCTTTGTCTGAACCCAGCCTTAACAGTTTATGAAGTTTTGTTATAGTCTACAAACCATTTACAAAGCATTTGGTCCTCTTTACAATCTTGTGTGGTCAGCAGCAATTTATTATCAGCAATTTATTATCTCCATTTTAGAGTGCAAAGAATTGAAGACCTCAACATTTAAATGACTCTTATAAGAAAAGAGCACACAGTTAAAATGCATGGAATATCTGATTCTAAATACTGTGCTGTTTCTGTGAACACACTCAGAGGTGGGGTCTTTGGAAAAAGAATCTCCCTCACAAGGTTGTAAAGGGCTGAATCACCATGAACTCAACTCCTGTTGAAAAGAGTAGGTATGATTCGTGGGAATTCATCCATTTGAGCTGATCAGTCACTCAGAGAGGATAATAAACTCACAGAATAAAGGACAAGAGGATATTCAACACAAGAGCAGGACTTTTTATTTATGGGGTCGAATAATGCCCCTGAAATTCATGTCCACCCAGAACCTCAGAATGTGTCCTTTTTTGAAAATAGGGTCTTTGCTAACTTGATTAAGGTAAAGAGTGGGGTGAGATCACATTGGATTTTGGACCCTAAACCCAGTGAATATCCTCATAAGAGACAGATAAAGACACACATAAAGAAGGCCATGTGAAGACAGGGGCAGAGGTTGGAGTGAGGCTGCCATAAGCCAAGGGACACTTGGAGCCACCAGAAGCTGGAGGAGGCAAGAATTCTACCCTAGAGCCTTCAGAGGAAGCATGGGTCTGCTGAAACCTTGGTTTCTGACTTCTGGCTTCCAGAACTGTGAGATAATATATTTCTGTCGTCTTAAGCCACTGAGCTTGTGGTCATTTGTCCCAGTAGTCCCAGAAGTCTATAACATAAGATGGTTGCCCAGGTGCAATAGGATGAGGACTCACCATGCACTTTCACAACCATCCTGACATGGAATCATCAGGAAGCTCCTATAGGACAGATAACATCATGCTCATTGTATAGGTGAGGGAGCTTAGGGTCAGAGAGGGTAAGTGACTCACTCAAAACCACACAGTCCCTAGAGAGCAGAGGAAGGGTCTAAGCTCACAGCTATGTTTTCAATCAGCACTGAGTTGCAATGTGATTGTGGGACTCACAAAGAATAAGCATGCCCCCTATTGCATGCTGAATGGGCTATCCTTTCTGCTCTGTTCCCCAGCCCTGTACCCCAGGGACAGCAAAATGCACATGTGTATCAATCCAGGCTCTTTAGACTACAAGTGGTGTTAAGTTAACTTGCTTAAATCAAAATAAGCAACTGAACTGAAAAGGGAGATTCGTCGGATTCGTTGACTGACAAAATGAAAATTCAAGAAGTATTCCAATGTCAGGGATGGTGGTTTGGGGGGCTTGAGCAGCATCACTGAGAATATCTCTGTCTCCTTCATCCCATAGGATGGCTTTTCTGACAGGCAGGTTCCAGTGGAATCGATGGTCACAACAGTATTGGGTTTATACGCTACCAGCTTAGCAACGCCCATGGCGAGTTTAACCTTGGTCTGCCTGATTCCAGAGCTTGCCTTTGCCATTTTTACTGCAGCATACTGATTTCCAACATTTTTTCCCTTTATTCATTCCACAAATATTTTTTGAGCACCTAAACTCTGCCAGGTGTTTTGCAGGATGCTGGAGATACAGCAGAGAACGAGACCGATGAGGCCTCTGGCCTCCTTGAGAGTACTTCTATGCCTAAAGGTAGATGGGGTGGGGGCTGTAGAGAAAAGAAGATAATTATATACAATAAAATATGATGTAATGTTAGATGGTCATGACATAAACTGTAACAAGAAAGGGGTGTGTTTATTTTCAGTACAGTGGTCATGGGAGGACTCTTGAAAAGGGGACATTGTATTTACACTTGAATAGTAACTGGCACATAGAAGACCTTGAACAAATATTTGAATGACGGTGTTTAATTCTATTCTCTGCACAAAACTATGATGTCAGTTCATTACGATGTCCATTTTGCAGTCCAGTAAACTGAGATTCGAGGAAGTTAAAACAACCTGACCAAGACCACTCAGATGGCCAGTGTAAAACTGGGATTTGACCCCAGAGTCCTTGATCTTGAGCACTGTGATTTTGCTACCCCCCGGGAGCATCACTGCCCACACTCTCAATGCTATTTCCATCAGTGATGCTCAAGTGTCCCTTAACATAGTCCGTGGCACAGTGGCCCCAGAAGCCCAGGAGTACAGACAAATACCTCAGGCAAAGTTTGTACCAAAGCTTCTCTGCACGCCTCCTTGCCTCTCAATTGCTGCTGCAGAGCCCACAGGTAATGTTCACCTCTGAGTAGCATTGACCCTTCCTTCCCAAAAGCATCCATGGTGTCTACGCCCCGGAAAATGCTCCCTGACAGTCACCTAGAAAGCCCCCCAGATAAGGATGAAACGTGTCAAATATTCAGCTCTTTTTCTGGGTAAATCTTGCTCAGAGAATTTCAGGGCTAGACTGAAAATTTTCTGGCTCCTTGAGCAGCTGAACAAATAGAAACCCAGAAAGGGAAGTG
Source organism: Cebus imitator (assembly GCF_001604975.1). NCBI lineage: Eukaryota > Metazoa > Chordata > Mammalia > Primates > Cebidae > Cebus > Cebus imitator. The sequence goes on from NW_016107437.1 coordinate 4,339,087, forward strand.
ATGTGCCTAAAATTGCATAGGGAAGAAGTAGCAACCCCATGGACATGAAAGTGTTAAGGGTATGAGATTTAGAGTCAGGCAGTCTCCATTGGCTTAACACTTAACACCTCTTTGAGCATCTGCTAAGCACCTACTGCCTGACTAAGCATATTATTTGTATTATCTTATTTAAATTAATTCAATCAACAGCATGATGCAGCATTAGATATGCACAATAATATATATCTTATCTATAGATCTAAATATATTTATATATAATATATGTATATCTTATCTATATATCTTATAGATAAGAAAATCTTAGTCTCAGAAAGGTAAAGTACCAGTTAATTCATGGTACAACCAGAATTTGAATCCCGTTCTGACAGACTCCAAAGCTCTTGCTCTGAGTTTCGTTACTATTATTATTTGCCAGAATATACTCTCAGTTTATGTGCACAGACATTGTTGCATGTCCACTTTGCACTGACATAAGTCTGGAAGTTTCCAGGGAGATTGCATGGATGAGAAGCCAGGTGCAACCTTGGCTGAAAAATTAATATCCTGGCTGGGATTTCCTTCACCAGTTGCTGTGCAAAAAGAACGCATAAACTTTAGAGCAACCACCTTTTTAGGTGTGAGCTTGGAGGCTTTCAGAATAGAAGACTGGGCTGGGTGCAGTGGCTCATGCCCGTAATCCTAACACTTTGGGAGGCTGAGGCAGGTGGATCACTCGAGACCAGCCTGGCCAACATGATGAAACCCCAACTCTACTAAAAATACAAATATTAGCTGAGTGTGGTGGCACAAGCCTGTAATCCCACCTACTCAGGAGGCTGAGGCAGGAGAATTGCTTGAATGTGGGAGGTGGAGGTTGCAGTGTACTGAGATCGTGCCACTGCACTCCAGCCTGAGGGACAGAGTGAGACTCCATCTGAAAAAAAGATAAAGAATAGAAGACGGATAGTGTCAGCAGTTTAGCATTGATCTAGTAATATCATTATCCTAATTTTCCTCTTCATCACAATAACATCAGAACTTCCATTTGTTAAAGGCCTAGCAAATGTCAGATCTTATCCCATGTGTCTTGTATGTACTTTCCAACTTCATCCTCACAATAATTCTGTGATATACATGACACCTACCCAGTTTTTACCATGGAGAAAACAAAGATCCAGAGACGACGAATAATTTGTCCAAGATCACGCACTGGTGAAGTGGTACAGCTACAATTCTATTCAAGGTCTCCTTGAATCTACAGTACTGCCAATGTTACCAAATGGTCTGATTGTTAAGAAACGGGATAAGTATCCCTTTAAACATGACCAAAAAAGCAAAGGGAAATGCCAGCATCCAATTAAGTAAGAATGCCGCATGGGTGATCAAGGAGAGATATGTGGACGGACACATATGTCTTTGAGCCAGTGAGTTAAAACAAATGGGAGTCTTCCTACAAGGGAGTCTATAGACTTGGCTATTACCCCTGGCAGCAGACACGTGCAATTGGTTGAATAGACCCTCCACCACAAGCATGGGAAAGGCTGGTCTTGGAAGCGGCCATTGTTTCAAACACTACGTCTGCTTGAGGTCTTGCTGCCTGTTCGATAGTTCCCTCTATCTTCCTGCATATTCCACCTGCTGCTTCCCCTGGCAGGAGCCAGCAGCCTAGCAAAGAGGAACCTTCTCTCATGCCATGGCCTGTCACATGGACATCTGAGGTTCTGCCCTGCTCAGGATCCTCTCCCTATTTTTTTGTATCAGAACTCTCCATGATGGCACCACAAGATTGGTCCCAATGCACTTCTACTACCACAGGGTATGTACAGTCTGGCCAATCAGAGCAGCTCATTCTATGGGCCACAATGATTGGTTCAGGGAGGAACGTGTGACATAAGCTGAGATTCCTTCCTGGAACTTTTAATTTGGATTTGAGAGAGAGAGAGAGAGAGAGAGAGAGAGATGATTGCTTGCCAGAGTTGTAGGGCATACATTTGAGGCTGCCAGAGACTATCTTGCCTGTTGTGTGGATGGCCCCTGAATTAACAATGCAGGAAGGGAGCTGAGAGAACACTAGGCTCATTCATTCAGCCCTCTTGCCTAGAGCCAGCAGGATCCATGGACTTCTCTGCTGTATATCCCAATAACTTTCTGTTTTTACTTAACTAGTTTGAGATAGACTGCCACTTATAACTGAAAACATCCTGGTATGTGTCTTGTCCTTCCAAGCAGAATGTAAGGGGCTTTGTGTAGAACCCTGGATTCCTATGATAATGTATCTTTATTCCCTGACACTGTGCTCTGCTCTCAAGACTGACTCAGGAAAGGACTGCCCTTCATAAACAAGGTGGGGATGGCGATGGTGACGATAATGATGAAGGACGAAGAGGAGGAGGAGAAGAACACTATGATAGCTCAATTTACTGTTATTCAAAGCCTATCTTTGACTTTTTCTTCACCATGAAACTAACTTTCAAAGCCCACACTGACCCCCCCTTCTCCAAACACTCAGAACTTAGCCACTGAAATCACACCAACATTAACGAATTTCTTTTTTTTTTTTTCTTTCTTTCTTCATATACTTCTTCATTCCGCGAATATTTACAACACACCAGGCACTGTTCACTACCTTGGAGTTTACACAACTATTTTATATGTGGAATTTTGTCACATCAACTCAATTACAAATTCTTACCTTTGTTGTTGCCACTCCGAGCTGGCCATGCCGCTTAGAAGGAAGTGAGTTTTGGAGTCAGATCAACCTGAGTGGGAATCCTAGCCCCACCTCTCACCAAATGTATGGCTTTGAGCAAGGTATTCAATGTCTCTGAGCCTCAGAGTCTGCAAGATGCTAGTACTTAGCTTACAGGGCCTTGAGGAATAAATGAGATAGTTTAGATGATTTATGTGGCACACAGTGGCTTCAATAAACTATTTTTGCCAGTCTCGGTGGCTCACGCCTATAATCCCAGCACTTTGGGAAGTCAAGGCAGGTGGATCGCCTAAGGTCAGGAGTTCAAGACTAATCTGGCCAACATGGTGAATCCCCGTCTCTACTAAAAATTAAAAAATTAGCCAGGCATGGTGGCGGGCACCTGTAATCCCAGCTACTTGGAAGGCTGAGGCAGGAGAACTGCTCGAACCCAGGAGGCAGAGGTTGTAGTGAGCTGAGATCGTGCCACTGCAAGTCAGCATGGGCAATAGAGTGAGACTCTGTCTCTAAATAAATAAATAAAAACAATAAACAAGTGCTGGTATTACAAATAGCCTCTTAGGCACCTAACATGATGCCTAATCAATATCACTGAATGACAACACCTACAACAGGAGAATTGGCCAAGCACTGTGCTCAGTCTGGTGGGGATAGCAGAATAAATGGATTTGGCCCTTACCCTCAAGGCTTTTACATATCCAGAAGATGACAAATAAAGCCAGAATAATTAGGGTTAAGAATTCAGGCTCTCAGAGCAGGATGTTTACAATGTCTCATTTTTCTCCCTCAGGTAATAATAATGCCTATCTCATAAGATTTATGTGATGGTTAAATTTTTTAATAAAACAGTAAAGCATATAATAAACATATGATAATAATTGATTATTGAGTATTTACTGTGTACCAGACACTATTCTAAGCCCTTTACATATAATAAATAATGTAATAATTATGTTTATTAACACTGTATTATAAATTAATAGTTAATGTTAGATAATCAAAACAAGGTGTCATCTGTGATGGGAATGTTGGCATTCAAACATAAGACACTTCAGTTTTCTGATTCTCACCAGTTATTCTCACAAAGTTCAGTATTTATTAACACTTTATTATAAATTAATTGTTTTTTTTTATTCCCATTTATTTTATTGCATTTTAGGTTTTGGGGTACATGTGAAGAACATGCAAAATTGTTGCATAGGAACACACCTGGCAGTGTGATCTGCTGCCTTCCTCCCCATCACCTACATCTGGCATTTCTCCCCCTGCTATCCCTCCGCAGCTTCCCACCCCACACCGTCCCTCCCCTATTTCCCTCCAACTGACCCCAGTGTGTAGTGCTCCCTTCCCTGTGTCCATGTGTTCTCATTGTTCAACACCCGCCTATGAGTGAGAACATGCGGTGTTTGATCTTCTGCTCTTCTGTCAGTTTGCTGAGAATGATGGTTTCCAGG
>NW_016107437.1:4349279-4374374 GCF_001604975.1 Cebus imitator
TTTTTGCCCTGGAATCTACTGTCCTGGTTCTCTGCTCAGTCCCCTTTTTGAGCCGGCGTATGGGCGACTTCCCGTGGCTCCAATCGCCAGCCAAAAGAGCCCCTGGACCAGTGTATTTTGTACGGAGAACCGCGGCTCCGGGGCGCCGACAAAGCAGCCGCGCGGGGCAAAGCAGCGGCACCGGCCGGCACAGCCGCGCTGGCTGAAACAGCCACACTGGCGACCGTGGGCACCTCCGCCCGGGAATTTCCTAGTCTGTGGGCAATAAAAACGCAGCGTCCACCCACCCTCTGCGCTTTCACTGGGAGCTGCAATCCTGAGCTGTTCCTAAATGGCCATCTATATAAATTAATTGTTAATATTATTAGATAATCAATACAAGTTGTCATCTGTGATGGGAATATAGAAGTTCAAGCATAAGACACTCCAATTTTTGGATCCTCACTAAAGTTCTGTAAATCCAATTTTAGGAAGGGAAGGATCAGAGAAACTGAGCCACCTGTTGAAGCCCACATAGAATTTGAATCTAGGTTTGTCTTACTGTAACTTTGAGGTTCACATGCATATGTGTGTCTGTGTATTTGTGTATGTGAGTGGTGTGTAGTGTGTGTGGTATCAAGCATGTGTATATAACTATGTGTATATCTGTGTGTGCATGATGGTCTATTGTGTGTGTGTTTCTTACATTTCCTCCTGAGTGTGTGTGAGCGCCTTAGCCTCTTTATCTTGTAAAACAAAGCCTTAGGCTGTGTTTGGCAGGATGTGGGATTCCAGCACACTTTGTTCAGAGCTCTCCTTCAGTTTTCAACATTGCAGAAAGTTCAAACATTCTATTTTGCAGGTGGGACTGTTATAACTTGAAGGGATTAAGGAAGGTGAATAAGACAGTCAAGTTTAGGTACATCTGAACAGTGTTGGCCTTGTCTTTGGAGATATCTTTGGCCTATAAGAAAGGCAGTCAGTAATCAGAGACAGGGGTTAGAAATGTGCAGCTCTGTCCAAGTCTCTACAGACTTCTTCAGTGCTACAACTTTAGTCCAAGCCACTACCGTCTCTTACACAGAAAATGGTAAAATTATTGTTCTCCCTGCTTCTTCCCTCCCCTCCATTTCATTCTCCTCAGCCTACAGAGTGACAGTTTTTAAAAATGCAAGTCAGTTTTGCATGTTAGTGTCCTTTTCTTTCACATTGAAGAATTCCCATTAGCATTTCTTAGAAGGCAAGTGTAGTGGTGATGAATTCCCTCAGCTTGTGTTTGTCTGGCAAAGACTTTACCTTTCTTTCATATTTGAAGAAAAGCTTTTCTGGGTACAGTATTCTCATCAGTAGTAAGTCATTATCTATCATTAATAACATTAAATGTAAATGGACTAGACTCTCCAGTTGAAAGACATAAAGTAGCTAAATGGATAAAAATGAGAATCAGATTACAAGATTTCCTGACGCCCTGAAGATAAAACACAAACTCCTTTCCACTGCCTGTGGAGCCCTACATTAGAGGTCTGCAAACTATCATGTGGGCCAAATCCAGCCCAATGCCTGTGTTTATAAGGACAGCTTTATTGGCACACACTGTATCCATCCATTTTTATATGTTTATGGCTGCTTTCTCTGTCAATAGAAGATTTGAGCAGTTGAAAATAAAACTATATAATCTGTAATGCCTAAAATATTTGCTATCAGGCAATTTACTGCAATAGTTTGCTGACCCCTCTTTCCTTACATCACCTGGCTCCTGTGTCTGGTTCATCCATGCAACTCTCTAGCTTCCTGTGTGCTACAGCCACGCTCCATAAATCTCATCCCCACCCTGGGCCAACATTCATCTCTTCCATCTTTACATGGCTGACTCTTAACCACTGAGATCTTACCTTGAATACTTTGGAGACTTCATTATGTTGTTTTATTTTCTTCATAAAGCCTATTGCTTTGGGAGATCATGTCTTTATTACTTTACTTAACTAATTCATCCAACAAATATTTATTGAATATCTACTATGTGCCCAGTAATTGGTGAATGCCAGTAATGGAAAAAAAATTATTCTTTTCTGTTTGGAGCTCGCATTCTGCTTAGGGAAGACTGAAGTAAAGATGTAAACATATAACAAGTGGGTTTTTTTCCCAGTGAAAAAGGCTATATATTAAGGTTCTCCAGAGAAAACAGAACCAATAAATATACAGAGATGTATAAGAGGAGATTTATCATGGGAATTAGCTCAAGAGATTATGGAGGAAGGATAAGAATGCTCACAATATGCCATCTGCAAGCAGAATAAGGAAAAATGGTGGTGTAATTTAGTTCAAGCCTAAAGGCCTGAGAACCAGGATCTCTGATAGATAAGGGCAGAAGAAGATTTATACCCTAGCTCAAGATGAGAGAGAGAGAGAGAAATTGCCATTTTTCTGCATTTTTGTTCTATTCAGGCTCTCAATGGATTGGATGATGCTAACTCACGTTGGTAAGGGGAGATATTCTTTGCTTAGCCTACTGATTCAAATTCTAATCTCTTTTGGAAAAACTCTCACTGAAAATTTAAGGGAACACAAATAAATGAAAAGATATCCCATGTTCATAAATTGGAAGAATTAATATTATTAAAATGCTCATACTGCTTAAAAGTGATAAACAGATTTAGTGCAATATTTATCAAAATACCAAAGACATTCTTCACAGAAATAGAATAAAAATAACATTTGTATAGAACCACAAAAGACCAAGAATAGACAAAACAATTTTGAGCTAAAAGAACAAAGCTGGCGGCATCACACTACCTGACTTCAAAATATATTACAAACCTATAATATTCACAATAGCATGATACTGTCATAAGAACAGAGACATAGACCAATGGAATAGAATAGAGAACAAGGAAATAAATCCATGCACTTAAAGCCAGCTAATTTTTGACCAAGGCATCAAGAACAAGCATTTGGGAAAGGACAGTCTCTTCAACAAATGATGCTTAGATAACTAAATATCCACATGGAGAATAAGACTGGACACTTATCTCTTACCATATAAAAAAAAAATCAACTCCGAATGAATTAAAGATTTGCATGTGAGACTGAAAACAATGAGACTACCAGTAGAAAACACTTTATAACATTGGTCTGGGCAAGGATATTTTGGATAAGACCTAAAAAGCATAGGCAATGAAAGCAAAAACTGAATAAACAAAACTATATCAAACTAAACAGCTTCTACACAACAAAGGAAATAGAAACAACCTACAGAATGAGAGACAACCTACAGAATGAGAGAAAATATTTGCAAACTATGCATCTGACAAGATGTTAATATCCAGAATATATAAGGAACTCAAACACCTCAACAGCAAAATAAGTAATCTAATTAAAAATAGGCAAAAGACCTGAATAGACATTTCTCAAAACAAGACAAACAAGTGGCCACAAACATATTTCTTTAAATGCTCAACATCATTAATTATCAAATGCAAATCAAAACCACATTGAAGTATCACTTCACTCCAGTTAGAATAGCCATTATCAAAAAGACAAAAAATAACAAACACTGGTAAAGATTTGGAGAAAGGATAATGCATACCTTTTTGGTGGGAATATAATTTAGTAAAGCCATTATGGAAAACAGTATTAAGGTTTCTCAAAATATTAGAAGTAGAATTACCATATGATCCTGTAATCCCATGGCTGGATATATATACAAAGAAAATAAAACGATGGTATGAAACTCCCATGTTTATTGCAGTACTTTCCACAGTAGCCAAGATATAGACTCAACCTGTGTCCAACAATGAATGAATGGATAAAGAACATATAGTACATATAGACAATAAAATACTATTTGGCTACACAGACACACAAACACACACACACAGACACACACACACACAATCCTGTCATTTGCAGCAACGTGGATGAATCTGGAGGTCATTATGTTAAACGAAATAAGCCAGGCATAGAAAGACGAATACCACACGATCTCTCTCATACGCAGAATCTTAAAATGCTGATCTCATACAAGTAGAAAGTAGAGTAATTGTTACCAGAGTCTGGGAGTGGAGGAGGGAGGGGAAATGGAGGGATGTAGGTCAATGAGTCCAAAGTTAGATAGGAGGAAAAAAGTTCTGGTGTGCTATTGCACAGAAAGATGACTGTGGTTGACAGTATTTTATATAACAAATGATAAATGTATTAGGTAATGGATATAGTAAATACACTGATGTATTCATTGCACAATGCATACATGTATTGAAACAGCACACTGTACCTTATAAATATGTACAATTATGTGTCAATTAAAAACAAATAAATATATTCATCATAATTGGTGCAAAGTTTAGAATATAAGTATAAGATCTTTCAGAAAACTAATAGGTTGGTTTTATATTTAACAAAAAAGAAAATCTCTAATAGTAATAATTTTTTTGCCAGCTATCTGGACACCCCTTAGGTCAGTCAAGTTGACACATAAAATTCACCATTGCAGGTTATGAAGACCATAAAACAGGGTGATCTATTAGGAAATGACTGTAGGTGTGGGGAGTATTTTAGATCGTGTATACAAGGAAGTGTTAATATTAGAGCTGAGAACTCCATGATGAGAAGAAGTGACTCAGGGAAGATCTGGAATATTTTAGAAAGATGGAACAACAGCAGTGCAAAGTTCCTGAGGCAGGAGGGAGTTTGGAACAATGGAAAGAAAGCAGTGTGGCCGGACTAGAGACGGAAGGAATGAGGCATTCACAACTCCCTCTCTACATTTTAAGCTCCATGAAGACCTTGTTCATTTTGTTCATGGCCCTATTTCCAGCCCCTAGAAACTCTCCCCCTAAATTTTACTCATCCGTGCAAAAAGAAAGTTAAACTAGGTGATGCGTAAGTGCCTTGTCAGCTCAAACCTTCTACAATTTGAACTTTCTGAAATAATAGAATTGAGTCCACTGGCTTCCCTTTCCAGCACCAGCAAAATGTCCTCATCATCATTTTAAAAACTGTGCAAGTGGCAACTCTTAACCATAGATCAGCAAACACACAGCTAAGCCAGGAATTTCTAGCATGTTCTCTTGGATGTGCAGTTTGTTGGAATGTAAACGAAGCAAGATTCTGTTGGTCAAAGTCTGGACGCTTCAACTCCAGGTCTTCCTGAGAAAGTCAGATACACAAGGAAGCTTGTAAAAATAGCTTCCCTACCACATTTTTAATGCATACTCAGTTTTTAAATGTTAGTAAGTATTCACTGTGAAAGGAGGGGGAACAAGTGACTAATAAAATTTTTCCCCCTCAGTTTAAATGTCTCTATCCCTGCTTCTTTCCCAAGTTGATTTATGGGAAGAACACATTCTTCTTCACAAAATGATGGGCACAGGCCAGGTGTGGTGGCTCACACCTGTAATCCCAGCACTTTGGGAGGCCAAGGCAGGAGGATCATAAGGTCAGGAGTTCGAGACCAGCCTGGCCAACATAGTGAAACCCCGTCTCTACTAAAAATACAGAAAAATTAGCCAGACGTGGTGGTAGGTGTCTGTAATCCCAGCTACTCAGGAGGCTGAGGCAAGGAGAATCGCTTGAACCTGGGAGTGGAGGTTGCAGTGAGCTGAGATCGCTCCACAGCACACCAGCTCAGATGACAGAGACTCCATCTCAATAAATAAATAAATCCATCAAAAAAAAAAAAAAAAATGTGATGGCCACAAAGCTAAAAATTCACTGAAGATCTTTGCTGTTCTTATTTCTTACACACACATGCACACGTGCACATATACACTTCTACAAACACAGAAATGTACCAGATGCACAGCCATTGATACTGTTCACTAAAATACACTTAAGCACCAACATGAACTTATATTCACAACCTTCAGCGCATGCACAAATATTCACATGCACACATGCCAATAAGCACATGTATGCGTATTCATATGCATCCTGACACACTTTGTATTTGTTGTTTAAGTACATGAGTACATGACTAAGTTTGCCTATTCACATACATATATCTTACATGTAAGTAACAAAGTACATACATATGGGCTTGCATATAAATCCTAAGACACATACATATAAAAACAGGAGACAAGCCCTTGCAAGCAGAGGCATATGTGACTGTGGGCACATGCACAGGAGTACAATCATGTACATAATTGCTTAGAAGCACACAACATGCATGCAATCATTACTCCCCACACACAGCATGCAGACAAACATATGCACTAAGGAGCTTCATTCTGTTTTCCTGCATGATCTGGTGAAAAAAAAACACAATTGGTAAATAGTTGGGGATGCATTCTTGCTTCTGCTTTGCGTTTTTTTTCTGCTAGAAAATAGAAAATCTGTTGTAGTGGAATAAGTGAAGTCGTCAGAAAATAAGATGCAGGCTTCTCCAGAAAGAGGAGGTCTGGTGTTTGTCTCTGCAGAGAAACCCGGAGCGAGGAGCTTAGGCTCCACAGGGACCTGGGTCTGCACTCCTGAAATTCATGAAATCCTCACCAGAGGGAGTCTCCCCGGCTGTTCCTCATCATCCCGCAAATTAATATTAACAACTTCCTTACATTTATGATTTCTTTTGACTTTGGGGGAAATGCCTTCCTGTCTATGTTCCGCTTGTATTTCTAAGCATCCACCCAGGTGGGAAGGGCAGGTGGGAATGTCACTATGCCATTTCAGAGGCAACAACCACCAAGGCGTGGCAGTGGCCGTCGTGCGCCATCTATGGCGTCGGGCTTTGTGGCAAGTGCTTTTGCAACAACCCTAGTGGGTAAATATATTAATATCGCCCTTTTGCAACTGAGTAAAGAGGAGATATAAAGAGTAATAACTTGCTCAAGGTCACAACGGATGAAGCTGCTATTTAAACCCAGGTTGGCTTTGAAAAGACCGGCTCAGAGGGTTGTGGAGCCTAGGGTGCTTTAGAATAATGAGGTTTTTTTAAAGCTTTATTTTTAACAGTTTTTTAAAAATGAGAATAGCCAGACCCACTTCACACGGCCAGTCTAGCCATCTTCTCTTCTAATAATTGGCATCTGTCCCATGGGAGCAGTTCTCTGTGGGAAGCAGAAGTTACAAAAGCCACAGAAGGAGCAAAAGATGAGCATGTTCAGGCTATTGACTATAGCAGAGTCTCTCAACCTCAAGCACTACTGATCTGTTGGGCCAGATAATCCTTTGTTGTGGGGGCCTGTCCTGTGCATTGTGGGATATTGAGTCACATTTCTGACTCTACGCTCTAGATGCCAATAGTACCCTCCAACCATTGTGATAAAAATGTCTCCAGACGTTGCCAAATGACCTCTAGGAGATAAAATCACCCCTGATTGAGAACCACTGGACCACAGCCTGCTTTCTGAACACCTGCTGTGTGCCAAGCATTGAATGATGTGTTTTAATTCACTTGCTCTTCCCAACAACTCCATAAAGTAGAAGTATTAATTTCCCTGTTCTATAAGTGAAGAAACTGAGGCATCAAGAGGGTTGATTACTTGAGATGACACACATTCTTCCACCATCTTCTATTACCACTCCTGATATTAGCAAGTACTATTGATCACTCTATCTCACCCTGCGCTAGGCACTGTGCTTTACATGATCTGTTTTAAGTTTTACCACAATTCTCTGCAGTAGCTGTCACTTCCATTTTACAGGTGAGAGAATACAGGTCCATCTAGCAAAAATGTAGAGCAGGGATTCGATCTTGTGTCCATGAGATTTGCAGCCTGAGTGTTCACCAGGTCTAAAACACTACTACCATAGCAGAGAGAAAAGATGAGATTGGAACTCCAGAACTGAAACACGTGCTTTCATTTGAGCATTTCCTGGTTTGTGAGTTAGGCATAGTGATTTTGAATAACTGAGCTGCTATTTAAAAAAAAAAAAAAAATTGTGCTACTAAATTCTAAAGCAAATTTCTTATGGCTTCATTGTTAAACCTTAACCATCCTTTCCTTGTGAATCACCACCAAATTGTTCACTGTGCTTTAGTTAGCACCAATTAACTCCTTACACTTGAGCATATTTTCCACTATTACAGAGGCCGCATAAAATCTTCCAACAGGGAGGCCCAGAAACCTCAGAATCCAAACCAGATGATGATCCTCAGCTCATTGTGACCCAAAATAAACCAGTCATAGCTGTAAAGCATTACAAATAAAATCCTATTAAAATCTAGCATGCACCAGGTTCTCTAAAATAGCACAAGATCACAACTATGAGTGTTCTGGGCGAATATGCTTACTCTATTTTGGGGGGAAAGTAAAAAGTATTAAAAAAAACAATACTTAGCATCTACTCCTTTTCCCTCTTGGTAATAAAAGCACAGGTTTTGGCTGGGCATCTTCTGTGTCTTAAATACACAGCCTCTTCCTCACCTCCGGGGGTGGGTTCTGATTGCCTTAAACCAATCTGCATACTTCAGGAAGCCATCCTGATTGGTTCAAACCTGATACAAGGTGAGCCGATGAGATAAGAGATCTATTTGCTAGAGGTAAAAAAACGTCCTTCATACCTACCTAGGATAACTACAGGGGACAGCATGGGGAGGAAACAGAGGACTTATATGCTATAAGTTTGTATTTATTTTTGCTATAAATAACCTATTATAAATTCATGAAAATATAAATAATAATAAAATATCTGTGACACAAGAACTCCCACTCTTTCTCCCTCTCTTCCCTTCCTTCCTGCCTTCCTTCGCTCCCTCCCTCCCTCCTTCCCTACTTCCCTCCTTCCTTCCTTCCTTCCTTCCCTCCCTCCCTCCCTCCCTCCCTCCTTCCCTCCTTTCCTCCTTCCTTCCTTCCTTCCCTCCCTCTTTCTCACTTTCTTTCTGAAACAGGGTCTTGCTCTTTTGCTGAGGCCAGAGTGCAGTGGTGCAATCTCGTCTTACTACAACCTCTACTTCCCAGGTTCAAGCAATTCTGTCTCAGCCTTCCCGGTAGCTGGGATTACAGGTGTGCACCACCACACCCAGCTAATTTTTATATTTTTAGTAGAGAGGGTGTTTTACCATATTGGTCAGGCTAGTCTCGAACCCGTGACCTCAGGTGATCCACCCAAAATGCTAGGATTACAGATGTGAGCCACTGTACCCAGCCCATTTGTTTTCTTAATGTCCCAAGTTGCACCCAAGAGAAGACTGGGAAATACAAAGGACTCCTGCAAGCTCCTGGCAACCATTTTGAATTATGAAGGGAGTCACTTTTAGGATGAGGCAGAAAAGAAGGTGGAGAGCAGAGATGGGAAACATCCTTGTGCCTTAGATCAAATCCCATTTGAAGCCATATCTCATTGGGTAAATATTAAGTCATTTACCCAAGTCAATAAATCCCTTTTGCTGTCTAAGGCAACCTGAATTGTACTTTATATTAACTTCAAACATCAGATTTCTGGTATAAAATTTGTATTAACTAAGACGAGGATTTATTGGCCAGGTTCAGTGGCTCATGCCTGTAATCCCAACACCTGGGGAGGCCAAGGCTGGTGGATCACTTGAGTACAGGAGTTCGAGGCCAGCCTGGGTGATATGGAGAGATCCTATCAAAAAATACCAGAATTAGCCAGGTATGGTGGTATACAGCTATGGTCCCAGCTACTGGGGAGACTGAGGTGGGAAGACTACTTGAGCTCAGGATGCGTTGCCCAGTGAGCCAAGATCATGCCACTGTACCCCAGCCTGGGCAACAGAGTGAGACCCTATATCAAAACAAGAGGATTTATCACTATGCACTGGTAGCCTATGAGGGGAACTGGAGGAAAGAATGAAACAGAACCTTGAAAAAGCCAGAAGCTTTCCATGCATTAATGCATTAGTCCTCAAACAGCTCTGAATGGTTAGATACACCCATTGTCATTTACAGCTGAGGAAAGTGAGACTCGGGAAGGTAAATAAATAAATAAATAAATAAAATAAAAACCATGCCTAAGGCCTCACAGCTCGTAAGTGGTGGAGCCAAGATTTGAACCCCCCTCTGACTCGTTCTAAAGAAGCTTATTATTTCATTAAACTGCTTAACCTCAGCCAGATTCCATGAACAGATTCTGACATCCCCACTGATGGGGAATTCTAAAAATCAAGAAAAGAAGTACTGGAGCTGGGACTCAAACACTCCCTAACTTCAAAATACTATATCCTCCTCCTTCTGGAAGCCTCCTTTTTGGGACATCTTCAACTCATGGTGCAACTATTCCAAGTAAACTCTTTAAACGGCATTGGTGATTTATGAATACAGCCACTTAAAATGCTTGTACTCCTGACCTTATCTTGGCACTGTCACCACGATCGCTACAGACAGTGCTAACTTTGAGTAGTTACAGGCACACTGGTTCCAAATTACAGCTGGACCTTTCCCCAGACCTCCCACCTCTGAATCACCAGGTCCTACAAGACATATTAGTCTAAAGGATGAAGCAGCGTGCACTCTGCTGTTGCTTCTAGCAAAATTAATGCCCCCCACACACATTCATTCCATAGCTGGGCCAATGAATAAATGAATGGGCTCTCAGAGTATGTAAATGATTCATAGCTCATTGGTTCCTTCAAGTACCCTATTTATAATAAATTCATGAAAAAATAAATAGCAGTAAAACTCTTTGACACTAGAGCCCTCACCTTTGTTTTCTTAATGTCGCAAGCTGCACCTAAGAGAAGACCTGGGAATTACCAAGGTTAATCAATGCAGATGGGGAAGGAGAGTCATTATAGGCTTCTGGAATCCAAAAGATGCTCCCAATTCCCCAAAGCCAAAGCTACTCTTACCACGGATGTTTCCAAAATTCCTATTCCAACAAATTAGGGTTGGATATTTAATATTACCTTTGAAGGTCCATAAGGGAAATTGACTTTTTTTCAAAAGCAAAATGAAAAAGTCACACAGAGGCTGTGCCAGTCCTATGCATGAGGTCACTCATCTACCCATTCATTCATTCATTCAATGTTTATGAAGTATTCATCGTACACCAAGAATGTCACTAGGCGCAGAAACAAACTATTAGTCTTGCTAACAGTAATGTAGCAACTTAGAGTCCATACAGTTGTTTTTTTCCTTTCTGTTTTTGGGGGGGGGCGGGGGACGAAATCTTGCTCTGTTGCCAGGCTGGAGTACAGTGGCATGATCTGGGCTAACTGCAACCTCTGACTCCCTGCTTCAAGTGATTCTTCTGCCTCAACCTCCCTTGTAGCTGGGATTACAGACACTCACCACCATGCCTAGCTAATTTTTGCATTTTTAGAGACGGGGTTTCACCATGTTGCCCAGGATGGTGTCGATCTCCTGAACTTGTGATCCTCCCGCCTCAGAAGCTGTGTCTTGTGGTTAAGAAAGTGGACAGTGGAGTCAGATAACATGGGTTCAAAAAGATGACTGTACCACTTACTAAATGTTATTACACAAGGAACTTGACTTATCTCAGTCCTAATTTCCCCATCTACTAATCAGAGCTAATCAAAGTTTTTAGGGCTGATGGGAGAATTAAATGAGCAAATAACCTATACAGAGTGTTGGTACAGTGCTTGGTTTTAATAAGCACTTCATAAATTTTAACTATCATTATCCCTAAAATAATCTACCTGTGCAAAACTGTATCATGAACATGACATTTTTTCTGGGCTTATGAGCATTAATCCTGACTTCCACATAGAGGCTTTTTCTGATAATGAATAAAGATGGTATAACCTCCCTCAGAGCTTTCTCAAAAAAAGAGGAGAGAGAACACATTCTTCCACTTAAATCTGAGAAGATTTGGTAGTTAGTTCCTTTATATTCCTAGGAAAACAAAGGATACATGAGGGTTACATGAGAAGAAACAATTTTGAATGAACAAGGAATCAAAGTGGTTTAAAAATGAGCAAGAGAGAGAACTTGCCCAACAAGCACCTCAGACAAACCCAGAGGTCTGCAAAAAGATGGACTGCCTGGGGAGGCAGTGGGTTCCCTACGCCACCCCACCCCACCGCACCCAAAGTGCAAGCAAACATATTGTGGCCATTTGTCATAGTGGAGCATAAGTGAGTATTGGCCACACTGAGCTGTAAGGCTACCTACTAAACTGATATTCCCTTGTTCTCTTCCTGTAGCCCTTTGTCCCATGTTACTTAGGTGGAGGGAAGGGGAAAGGTATTTTGTATTTACGAGTCAAATAACTATTCACCTCTCAGTGCCACAGTGCAGTTTTACCTGGGAAGGTAGAACTTTGTGGAATCAAACCTTACCTAGGTTCAGCTCCTCACTCTGCAACTCAGATCTTACGCTATATGCTGAGTGGCAAATGACCTTACACTCCTGGTTCTCCGTTTCCTCATTTGTTAGGGGAAAAAAGAGAAAAAAATATGGTCAAACTTGAGATTATACAGATTTAGATGAGATGAGCTATACATAGCACTTAGCCTAACCAGACGAAGCCTGTTTCCTTTTCCACTTTTCAGATCTCTCTGAATTCCTCCTTCAGGACATGTGTTTATTTAGTTTACTCACCAAACACCATCAATCCATTTTGTACTAAACATGTTAAATATTAAGTCATTCTGCTAAATAAGTGATGACTCAGATATCCTTATTATTTCCCGTTTAACAGATGAAACTGAGGCACCGGAAGGTTAAATGACTTACCCAAAGTTATACAACTAGTAGGTGCCAGGGCTGGTTGGAACCTGAACACAGTCTGACTCCAGAGTCCCATTCCTTAACTAGAGCATCATTCCACTTTTCACTTAATTATTATTAAACAATCAGCACTCCATATCTGTGGGTTCTGCCTCCTCAGATTCAACCAATCACAGATAAAAATATTCTGAAAAGTAAAAACAACAAAACAACAAAAAGTAATACAAAATTTTTAAATACACTATAACAAGACTCGCATAGCCTTTACATCGTATTAGGTTTTATAAGTAATCTAGAGATGATTTAAAGTATATGAAATATGCATAGTTTACATGCAAAGATGATGTCATTTTATATAAAGGAATAGAACATTTGTGGATTTTGATATCTCCTGGGCTCCTGGAATCAATCCCTTCCGGTACTGAGGGGTGACTGTAACTTTCTTGGGAGTGTACCATTTGGTACTCCACTCTATTCCCAGCACTTAAAACAGTGCCTGGCACATAGTAAGTGTTCAATAAACATTGAAATAATGAATGAAGAATGAATGAATAAGCAGAATATTGCTTAACAAGTGTCAATTCCCTCTTCTTTCCTCTCCCCTAAGGAGCTGGAAAAACTTGAATTCAAATCTCTTGCATTCTCCTTGAATCTTAGATTTTGCACAAAATTTGTCCAAATTACGTATAATCATGGATCTGTCATAAAGATGAATTCAGATAATTAGATCAAAAATATAATCTGTAAAGCTCCATGCAATGGATTTGTCTGAGAAAGGTATTTGCCTGGAATTTCAACTGAACCCAATGTCCCTTTGAGGCCACTAAGGAGAAGCTTGGCCTGGTGAAAAACAGGACATTTGAGTGCTGGGATTCAATGATGATTAGAAGACACCCGTGGCAAAGCTGCCTCATAACAATATTAATTTGGGGGAGAAAGAGGGTGGTTATTAACATACCCGGGAGACAACTCCCGGCACTATTTCCCTGATGGGAGCAGAATCTCAGGTTATTTATAGCCACTTCTCAGGAGGAACATGGCACAGGGCATCCGAGGAGAGAACCATGCCAAGGTGCTCTAATGGAACTTTGAGGATAATTTACTGCTCAAGTTCAAGGACTTTTGCAACAAGAAAGAGCCTCTCAAACTCCCAGCAACCTCTACCCAGGAAGGAGATATATGTGACTGTGCAGGTCTGTGATTCAAGATTCGCCATCTCATCAATCTCATCTTCTCCCACAGTCCCTCTGGCTCACTCCTCTCCAGCCACTGCAGCCTCAGGCGGCTCCTCAAACATGAAAGCACACTCCCACCAAAGGGCTCTCATTTTTGTCCTGTCTTTTGCCTGGACACATTCTTTTGACACCCTTTTAGAATACAGATTTCCGATCACCTGACATGAGTAACTGAAGGCTGCAGTGAGCTATAACTGTGCCGCTGCACTCCAGCCTGGGCGGCAGAGTGAGACTGTCTCGAAAACAAAATAAAATTAAACTAAAAGTTGAAAATAACAAAATATATACTTCCTTTTCTGCCTCCCTGCTTTGCATTCTTCTACGGCTCTTACCAAATCCATGTTTGCTTTGCCCCCAGTTTGCTGTGTGATCTTGGGCTAATCACTACCCCTCTCTGGGCTTTAGCTTCCCACCTACAAAATGAGGGCAGTGATTGACAATTCTCTAAAATCCTTTCCAGCATTAACACCTCACATCTCTATGTGCAAATAATTTAACTAAACTTGATGCTGTGTCTGGTCGAAATAGATAGTTTCAAGCTTATTTATCAATAACAAGAAAGTGACTTAGCACATAGTCACTTTCTTGTTATTTTCAGTAAAGTCACCACAAACTCCCAATTAGGAAATCCTGAGCCATGTCTCCTAAGAGAAATACAGGGTTGGGTTCCTGCAAGCCCCTGACCACAACGTTTTTGTCAATCAATCAATACATAACGTTGTTTTTTGTCTATTTGTGTTTAAAGACAGCTTTTATAATATATACTGATTCATTAACAGTGAGCTCACAATCAACAGTACAGTAACACATGCCTGGGCAACACCTATCCAACACACGTATGTCCTTCTCCAGGCACGTCACAGCATTTGGAACACAAGGTAGCACTTCCACACTTTATTTGGGGGACAATTTTAAACAGCAAAATCACCAAGCAAAAGCACACAATGTGACAAATACGGCACTAAATAGACTATAAAAAAAAGATATTTGTTTATCATATGAGAGCTGAAACAAGATGGCAGAGTGTTGCCCTGTTTACTCTAAGCTAGGAATGTTTCCATCACATGATTAAAATGTTTCAGGGCTCTGCACATGCCTGTGAATGACTCTGAAGGTGCCATGAGTATTGGTTTGGGGGTTAAAAATAAATTTTAGCAAGTAAGCAAATTCACAAATATGGAGTCTGGTAATAATGAAAATCGGCTGTATAGTTTACAAAGATAATTATTATCTGCCTTCCCCACCACAGTGTAAGCTCTAAGAAAGGAGGTGTTGTTCTGTTTTGTTCACCACTTTCTCACTAGCTCCTAGAATATACTACACTCTTCACAAATATTGGTGGGATGAATAACGCTAAAGCTGTCTATTTTTATCAGACACAGCATCAAGTTTATTTAAATTATTTGTACACAGAGATGTGGAGTGTTAATGCTAGAAAGGATTTTAGAGGATTGTCAACGACTGCCCTCATTTTTTAGGTGGGAAGCTAAAGCCCAGAGAAGGCTAATGATTAGCCCAAGATTGCACAGGAAACCGAGGGCAAAGCAAACATGGATTTTTTTTCTTTTTCCTTTTCTTTAGAGAGATTCTCACTCTGTCACCCAGGGTGGAGTGCAGTGGCACGATCATAGGTTGTTGCAGCCTCAAACTCCTGGGCTCAGGTCATCCTCCCACCTCAGTCACCCAAGTAGCTAGGATTATAGGCATGTGACACCATGTCTGGCTAATATTTGTTTCTAGAGACAGGGCTCACTGTGTTGCCCAGGCTGGTCTTAAACTCCTGGTCTCAAGCAAGCCTCCCACCTTGGCCTCCCAAAGTGTTGGGATGACAGGCATGAGCCACCGCACCCAGCTGAGCATGGATTTCTTAAGCCATGGCTCATTCCATTTCACTATACTGCCAGCTCCTTACAGACATGATCTTTGTTATTATTGGGATGTCTCAGAGCTTCTGGTTCAGGGCTTAGAACAAAGTGGGTGTTCAATAAATGCTGACAGGCTGGATTACAGAAAAGGTAGGGGATATTCCTAGAAGATGAAAAGGCAGACTGCATCTTCAGCTAAAGTCAATCACATCAATTGGAATGATTGACTTGATTTTTGGCAATAGCTCTCTCAGGAAAAAGTTAACGGGGAAGAAAGAAGAACTCTGTGTATCAGTCACGACTTCATGTTCCAAGTAATGAAAAGATAAACAAATTTGCTTTAAAATAAGCAAGAGAGAGAATTTATTGACTCATGCAACAGAGAAGTCCAGAATTATGATGTATTTCAGATGTGGTTTGCTCCAAAGATTGAAAATAGCATTGGGGTAGCAGTTTTGCAGCTCTGCTTTTTGGCAGATCTCTTAGCTGCCTCCCCAAGATGGCTTCTCTCACTAGTAAACTGCATTCAGGAGTATGAGGCTTAGTATCTGCTGAACTCAACATCTGGAAGAAAAGAGCTTCTGTGATCCAGAGTTCCTTAAGAGATTCTCACCTAAGATTCACTGTGATTGGACTGGCTTAGGTCATATGCTCACCCTGAACCAATCAACATAGCTAGGAGAATGCTGACTGGCTGAGCAGGATCAGATGCTCTAATCATAGAGCTAAATATTGGTATCAGCACCTGAAGAATCTTCTATCAAAATTCAGGGATGGCAGAAAGAGGGGAAAGGGGAATGAATACCAGGAAACAACAGCAGAGACAGTGTTTCAATATGTTGGCCGGGCTGGTCTCGAACTCCTGACCTCAAGTGATCAGCCCGCCTTGGTCCCCCAAAGTGTTGGGATTACAGGCATAAGCCATTGCACCCAGCTGAGCCGCTGTCTTAAGCCCACCCCACCAAGTTCTGAAGTTGTTCTTGCATCTGCTCTTAAGTTTTAACTCCCAGTATGCATTACAACAGGAAGTATAGGGAAAAGAGTACAGAGTTCTAACTTACACAGTACTTAGATACCTGTTATACCTGGTCCACCTTTATAATCACAAGTTCACAAAAATTAGGACCCAAAGAGAACTTTAAGGGAGAAATAGGAGAATGGAATCATCATCTTGACCTCTAGGCACATGCCAAACACAATGCTAACCCATTTTTTTCCAATTCTTTTGGTTACTTCCCCATGACAATTCTATTATCTTTTATACAAAAGTACTATTGTAGCCTAATAAATTTAGGCATTCTTTTGGATTCTCAACAGATACAGAAACTAGGCTTAGAGACAATGGCTTGATTGAGCTCATTTCACTCCATGAAAAAGGTTTTGGAATAAGAGATTTGTATCTCCTCTACAGGGATATTTCATACTTCTTTGAGCCATGCAGTATTCTGCATGCCCACGAAGCTCTCTGCTTGTTATTTTAATGCCTGTCAACCTCTGCCCCTCTGCCGAATTTCTTCTAGTGAGGAGCATCCAGGAAGCTCCTGTTCCCTTTGTGTGACCCCACTATCTTCCACATTATGTTTGATCTCAACATCTCACTGAAAATTGGATATTGACAGTAACCTGCTATGATAATGAACCATTCATGTCTCAATGTGAAAAGGCATTTAGACACCTGTTTTCATTAGTAATTATAGATAATTGCTATGGTGGATGGAGGTTTTTTTTGTTATTGCACAGAAAAGGTCTTGAGAAACAGAGCAATTAATTTTCCAGTACCTTACCAAGGGTGAGTATGATGTTAACTCTCACTTTGGGAAGTATTTGTAGGTAATTGGGCTTGGCTGCTTACAGGGTGGGGGAAGTGAATTATATTCTAGAGTAACCTCCTGACATATGCCATCCACGGATAACTATTTTTTTTAATGTTTTATTCAGCTTTACTCCTTCATTCATTCATTTTAAATATTAAATGACTCCTATTGGTCAGTTGCCTTGTTAAATAATATAAGAATAATATAAGCCAAAATGGAAGCAGTGGTTAGATTCAGGGAGTACTTTGGGAACAGAAGTTATATTTGTGGGTACTGTTAGGGCACATTTTATCTGGTGAACTTTTCTGCTTTTCCAAAGTTCCAGCAATAAACATGTATTCCTTATGTAATTAGGAAGGAGAAGCATAGTAAGTAGTATAGAAGTTTTGGTTCTGCAAACTGCTAGCCTTGGAAAGTACAGAGCTAAGTCTGAAAGCGACGCCAATGTTCCCAATGACAACAACAGTAAGACTTTACAAGGTCTCTGGATTGGAGAGAACCACATAGGTTGAGTCTGTCTGCAACTTTGATTCCCAACCTTGGCTGCAGATAATCAGCTCTGAAGCTTTTAGAATGTAGAAACGCTCAAGTTCATCCCCACAATACACACATCTCAAGAGATTAGGCCTTCGGTAGGGCTGAGCATTGGTACTTTTTATATTTCTCAGGCAATTATAAGGTATAGTAGCCATGGTTGAGAGCTACCGCATCACTGATTGTCAAATGTGACTACACGTAGGAATTATCTGAAAGACTACAAAAATCCTGATTCCCGGCTGAGCACACTTGTGGTTGTAATCTCAGCACTTTGAGAAGTCAAGGTGGGCAGATCACCTAAGCTCAGAAGTTTGAGACCATCCTGAGCAACATGGCAAAACTCTGCAAAAATTACAAAAATTAGCTGGGTGCAGTGGTGCACACCTGTAGTCCTCGCTACTGGGAGGCTGAGGCAGGAGGATCACTTGAGCCTGGGAGGCAGAGGTTGCAGTGAGCTGAGATTGTGCCATTGTATTCCAGTCTGAGTGACAGAGCGAGACCCTGTCCCCCCAAAAAATGCTGATTCCTGGGTGCCACCCAGAGATTCTAAGTTAACTATTCTTGGTGTGATTTGGGCATTCTGATATTTAAAAGCTTTCCAAGTGATTTAATATGCATCCGAGCTTGGGAACCATTGCTCTACACCCTTGTATTTAAAGAGTGGCCTGTAGACCATCAGTGTTGGCACCACCTGGGAGCATGTAAGACATGCCAAATCTCAACCCCCACCCCTGGCCTGCTAAAATCTCATCTGTGCATTCACAAGATGTTCAGGTGGGGTGTGTGTTTATTAAAGTTTGGGAAACACTACCCTAGAGCATCCCAGAGAATAAACACCACAGCTCCAGCACTCTTCCAAGTCAAATTGCCACAGGCCCCCATTTCTATTCCATTCCCATTCCTACATCCTTGAAAAGAGGAAAGATCTAATTTAGGATAGCTCTGCCACAGAAAAAATATGGCTCTGCCCTTCTCGGTCCATATCCAGACTTTCAAACCCCCACACAAGCCAGCCAGAGGGCAAGCATCTGCTTCTCCAAGCTGAAAGATCCAGATTTTTTATTATTCCATAGGACCACCCTGGGAGGGAACAGAACAACCCCTGAAGAGGACATTTCACCACTGATCAGCTTCAAGAGGCCTCCCTGGAGTCCCCAAATCTCCCCACAACAAAGTGAGCTGATTTTAATCAGCAGCTGCCGTCTCATCTGCATTTCAGATCCCATGAATATGCAAGCCGGGTGGATGGCGTCTCAAGAAAGAGGAGTAACTGGCCCCTTAGACTTGATATTCAGGACCGCTGTTCTCTTATGGTGCAGTTTTCCTCACCAGCAATCTTGTGAGGGATTTAGGTAGCAGCAAATACCATGGGCATTATCCATCAGAACAGGATCAAAGGAAAGAAGGAGTGCATTTAAAAAAATCCAGTGTGTGGTGTGATTACTTGATGATAATATTAAATTTCTCCTGTGTTTTGCAACGTCTCTAGAGAGGGTTTGCAAATACCTTATGCCTCATTAGCCTTGAGCCAAAGCAGCCCTCAGCTTGCAGTATGGTGGGAGGTGTGCACTAGTACCTATCCCTCTGTAGCTTTTCTCTGACTTTAGGAAAGGAGAAATATAAGACCTCTCT
Organism: Cebus imitator; assembly: GCF_001604975.1. NCBI lineage: Eukaryota > Metazoa > Chordata > Mammalia > Primates > Cebidae > Cebus > Cebus imitator. The sequence goes on from NW_016107437.1 coordinate 4,368,932, forward strand.
AAAGGCAAGGTTACATGGTGCTGCTTATAGATCCAAAGCATACAGATGTGGTCTCCAGAGCAGACACCATTTTTCTCACCAGCATTTATTCTCTCTTCCTTCTTTAGGGACTCAATCCCTCCTCAGTTCTAAATTTGCATGGTTTGGAGGGACCGATTGAATCATGGATGGGTGTGACTCAGGCCCAGCCAATTAGAGCATCTCATTCTTCCAGCCACAGGGAGTGGGTAAGGGATGGGCATGTGACCCAATGAGAGCCAATGAGAATTTAACTGGGACAGTTATGGGAAAGGGCAGGAGTGTTTATAACTGAAGAAATCTAACATCAGTCTGCCAGTCACCACATAGGGAGATCCTGTATGAGACTAAAGCCAATACGGAGGAAAATAGAATCAAAAGACGAGAAAGACAATTTTGAGCCTCTGGATTCAGCCATACCTGAAGCCTTGAGCTTTATCTGAGCCAGCAAATGTCCTTTTTTGTTTTGAGTTGAGTTTCTATCAACTGATAGAATGAATGAATGGCAAACAAATGAATCCTAACTGGTCATGGGCTGTTTAGTTCATGTTTTGTTACAACACTACCTGGGGTTCTGCTTGTCACAGCCCTCGCACTGAAGACAAAAATGACATAATATTAGTCTTTATGGTAACATCATTGAGCCCCTGATGTGCCCAAGACACTGTTCTAGGTGCGAAGAATAGTACAATAAATAAAATGGGCAAAGTCACTGCTCTTGTGGAGCTTATATTAGCTTTGCATCAAAAGTGAGGTTCCATTTTACAGATAAAGAAATTCATGCTCAGAGATATCTAACAACCTGCCCAAGGTCACCCAGAAAACATGTGATGGAATAGAATTCAAACGTAGATTGGTTTTACTCCTTATGTCCATGAGAAAATCTAAACCAGAAATTGAAAATTGGCAAAATCAGACCAGATCATGCCAAAAGATGTGTTTTATTTTAAACCATGATTTTTTTTTCTAAATTTAGAATTATTAGCCATTGCTAAAACTCAGATTTTATATACAGATCCGTATTTCTCAATAGTACTGAAAAGTCAAAAGGTCTAGCAGCAGCAGACTAGAACCCTCACATGGTAATAGGTGGATGGAGCAAGAAGAGGCTGGCCCCGCGAAACACAGCTGCATTCTCCTGTTTGCCACCATCTCTGCCTGGGATACTTCTCTCACTTAAGTTTGTGTGTTGAGAATTTGAGTTTGCAAGCCCTGCTGCAAGTTTTGTGAAGGCAAGCTTCAATATGCCTCATCATTACTTAAAGTTCCAATGCTTGGCGTCTAGCACAGGATCAATGGTGGATCACTCTCATTCCTACCACATGAGAAGTGAGATGAGGAAAAGAAACTTCGCTCAAGATGGAACTGATAGAAGCTATCCATCCACTTGCCATTTGCATATGATTAAACCTTCTGGAAGCAGAGCAATTAGATGGAATTAGCCCTAGGGAAACATATGTGTGCCCTGCTGGTCTTCTTCTTTTCTGGAGAGGAAGCCCAAGCATGCCCAAAGCTTTGCAGGTGATATAGACAATTCAGTATTGAAGGCCAACAATATAAGGGAAAACCAATGTAGTGATAGACATAAATGTGCCTCTCCTATGTGCCTGAAGAATGAAATGACAGATCAGAAGGGCTTGGTTGTTTTTCTCATAGTGGAGAGAAATAAAAATGTTTGGGGGAGAGCATCTAATTTATTATTGAGCATCTGCTGTGTGCCAGGCACAGTGCTGGGTGTTTAGGACACAGAGGTGAGTAAGATGTAGCCTCTGCCTGCAGAGAGCTTGCACTCTAGAGAGAGCTCACACTCTACAGGATACTGTAAAATGTGTGAGAGCCATGGCACAATTCTCCCTGAAGTACAATGGTCACTTCCAGACAGTGTGAACAGCGTGAGCAACGGAACAGAAGGGTCAAAGAGCAAAGCACATTAGGGGGACATGAGGTATGGCTGGAGCACAGGTTGTGAGGGGAGCTAGGGCCCCAGATTAGATGGGAGAGATTGCCAGGGGCCAGATTTTTATAGGACTAACAGGTTCATATGCCTGCTGTGTGGCAATAGACCAATACACTTAGACGACAAAGGGGATTTGAAGCAGAGAAGGGTTTAATCATCACAAGGCCACCAAACAAGGAAACAATAGGAATTCTCAAGTCTCAGATTCATTTCCTCAAGGGTTTCTGGGCAAGGATTTTTAAAGGGATCATGAAGGGCAAAAAGGTAGAATATTGTCACTTGGTTGGGGTGAGTGGGATGGAATTATAAGGATGTGGAAACTGTATTATTCTATGAGTCATTTCTTTGCTGGGCCCTTCAGACCACCTGGTGTGGGTAGTTTTATTAAGTGCAACCTAAAGGAAAAACTCGAACAGAAAGCATATCCTTTTACAATGTGTTAAATTTTATCTATAGAACAGAAAAGAAACAAAGGATCTTGTGACAAGGTCTGTTACTTTCACATAGTAAACAGTGACCATCTACAAGGAAGTGGGCCAGAGGGTAAGCTAGCTTAATGATTACTGCTGACCATGCTAGAAGCCTGGGTGAATTTTGTTTTTTCTCCTTAATCAATTTTATTTTATTTATTATTTTATTTATTTATTTATTTGAGACAGAGTCTCGCTTTGTCACCAGGCACCAGGATGGAGTACAGTGGTGCAATCTTGGCTCACTGCAACCTCCGCCTCCCAGGTTCAAGCAATTCTCCTGCCTCAGCCTCTCGATAGCTGGGACTACAGGCGCACACCACCACGCCCAGCTAATTTTTGTATTTTTTTAGTAGAGATGGGATTTCACCATGTTGGCCAGGTTAGTCTTGATCTCTTGACCTCATGATCCACCCACGTCGGCCTCCCAAAGTGCTGGGATTACAAGCGTGAGCCACCGCGCCTGGCTTATTTATTTATTATTATTATTTTTTTTTTTTTTTTTTGAGACAGAGTCTGGCTCTGTCTCCCATACTGGAGTGTAGTGGTGCGATCTCACCTCACTGCAACTGCCGCCTACCAGGTTCAGGTGATTCTCCCAACTATTCTCATGCACCACCACGCCCAGCTAATTTTTGTATCTTTTGTAATTTTGTATCTCTAGATGGGGTTTCACCGTGTTAGCCAGGCTGGTCTCGAACTCTGACCGCAGGTGATCCACCTCAGGTGAACAGTGTGAGCAAGGGAACAGTAGTATTCCTGTTCCCAAAGTGCTGGGATTACTGGCTTGAGCCACCGCACCTGGCCCACTTCCTCAATTTTATAAAGTTTTTTCAGGGACCGTTTCAAGATCATGACAGGTGCTTCATGTCGTGCTGAATTAGTTTATCATAGGGAGTAAAGGGAAGCGCTCATGCCGACCTGGTGTGAAATCTATGCTTCTTTTCTGCCTTGCTGGGTCACCTTGGGCAAGTGATGTCACTTCTCTGAGCCTCAGTTTCCTCATCTATAAAATGGGAAACTCTCAGGGCTTACCTAATAGAGTTTTGGCAATGATTAAAATAATGTGCACTGTTGATCTTGTGATCTTGTGTATTTTGTCCTCTCTGGTTTTATTTTAATATTTTCTATTTCTGTCTAATTTTTCTCTCTGCTGCATCTCAATTCACTAATCTTTCCCTCTGTTGCTCTCTGTTGCATTCCGTCTTTTCCTTTCTAGAAGTTTGAGTTGAGTCTTTTAGAATGTCTTTTCACTTAACATATTTGAGCTTTTCTACGTGGAATATAGTAACAATAGCTTTTCCATGTGGAATGTAGTAACAATAACTGTTTCTTTTCCTTGTCTGCATAGTCTCTCATCTGTGTCATTTGTGGTTATCTTTCTATTGAATAATTTTTTTTCTCATTAGGAGTGATATTTTCCTACTTCTTTGTATGCCTGGAAATTTTTATTGCAATCAGCCACTTTGAATTTTACCTTGTTGGGTGCTGAATATTTTTGTAACCCTATAAATAATTTTGAGCTTTTTTCTGGGACATAAATTTACCAGTACACAGTGTGATGCTTTTTGGGCTCACTTTGAAGTTTTGCTATAGAGGTCCTTTAGTCCAGGGCTAACATTTCTACCCAATTAATATGATACCCTTTTGAGTTCTCTACCTCACATCCCGTGAATTATGAGGATTTAACTCTCCAGCTTGTAGAAACATAAACTATTCCTGGCTGTATGTCAGCTTAGAAAACTGTTCTGAGGTTGAACTTTTGACAGGACTCCAGAGGACTTTTAGGTACATCTACTCGTGAACTTTGTCCTTGGAAACCCGAGGATATTGATAGAAACCCAGAGGTGGTCACGACCAAAACCCTAGTTAAGACAGTTAGTAGACTCCTGAGCTACTTTCTGTTCTGTGGAAGTTGTTTGAATTATATTTTATTATTTAAATAGAGGAATGAGGGTTATGTATCGTGTTGTTTCCAGTAGACTTCTGTTTTAAGCCCAGGTGTTAGATAGGCTTTATGAATACAGCACATGAGTTGGCTTAGATAAGACTGGAATAAGCTATTCTTATTGTTCATGCAGTCAGTCCTTCCTGATGAGCTTATGAGGACCTGTGTTTATATGGCCTGGGAGGCTGGAGCCACTGGACATCCAGAGGCCAATAGAAAGATTGTGGACACAAAGAAAACCCCAGGCCAAGATGGACTCACTGATGAATTCAATCAAACCATTAAGGTAGGAATAATGCAATTCTATACAAAAGCTTTCAGAAAACTGAAGAGGGAGAATTATTTTCCATTTATTCAATGAGAGCAACATTACCCTTTCTCTAAAGCCAGAAAAAGAAAGAAAATTAGAAGAAAACACAACTACAGAGTAAGTTTTCTTATGCATAAAAATACAAATACCATTAATAAAATATAAGCAAACCAAACATAACAATACTTTAAAAGATTAATAATCATGTCTAGGTGAAGTTTATCCCAGAAATACAACCTTGATTTAATATTTGAAAACTGATCCATGAACTTCACTTAAGAACAGACAACAGGGAAAAAAATATGATCACTTTGATAATAGATACGGAAAAACCTTCTATCAAAAACAAACATCTATTCAATAAAAACTGTTTGCAAACTACCCAAACTAGGAATAGAATGAAACATTATCACCCTGATAAAAGCATCTATGAAAAATCTTCAGCTAGCCTACATTTAATAGTAAAAGTCAGGCCGGGCACGGTGGCTCAAGCCTGTAATCCCAGCACTTTGGGAGGCCGAGGCGGGCGGATCGCGAGGTCAAGAGATCGAGACCATCCTGGCCAACACGGTGAAACCCCGTCTCTACTAAAAATACAAAAATTAGCTGGGCGTGGTGGCGTGCGCCTGTAATCCCAGCTACTCAGGAGGCTGAGGCAGGAGAATTGCTTGAACCCAGGAGGCGGAGGTTGCGGTGAGCCGAGATTGTGCCACTGCACTCCAGCCTGGTGCCTGGCAACA
>NW_016107437.1:4374479-4385614 GCF_001604975.1 Cebus imitator
TACTCTAAGATCATGGCTGTCACTATTTCTGTTGAACATCGTTCTAGAGGTTCTAGCACCACAGTAAGGAATAAAACAAACAAAAAAAAAGAAAAAGGAAGAGGGAAGAAGAAAAAGAAGAAGGAGGAAAAGGAAGAGGAGGAGGAGTATGAGGAAGAGCAAGAGGAAGGAGGAGGAGGAAAAGATGAGAAGAAGGAAGAAAAGGAAAAGGAAGGAGAAAGAAGGAGAGGAAAAAGAAAGAAGGAGGAGGAGGAAGAGGAGGAGGTGGAAGCCTTATTGGAAAGAAAAAATAAAACTCTATTTACAGACATTAACATTTATGAAAAAATTTTTACAGAATATACCAAAAGCTACTAGAACTAATGGTTGAATTTAACAAGGTTTCTAGATATTAGTCTAGTTTCTTTCCCTTTTCATTTTATAAAAGTCTCGTTTGTTGTGCAGGCTGGTCTCAAACTCCTGGCTTCAAGTGATCCTCCTGCCTCAGTCTTCCAAAGCACCAGATTACATACACGAGCCACAAGGCCCAGCCAGGTCAGTTTATTTCTAAAAAATCAACTTTGTATCTATATCCTGATAGTGAATAAATGGAAATTAAAATTTATAAAACAATAGTATCAAAAATATTAACTACTTGGGAATAAATTTAACCAAGTTGTGCAAGATCTGTACACTAAATATCGCAAAGTATTGCTGAGAGGAATTTGTTTGGAAACACTCAAACAAATGGAGAGATATTTGGTGTTATGATTTTTTTTTCGATCTTTTTGCTCACAATGGCTTTGGCTATTCTGGGTCTCCTGTGGGCCCACATAAATTTTAGGATTTTTTTTTCTAATACTGTGTTTAGGCATTGAGAAACTCCATATTGCTAGGGTTTCAATTCTCAAATTGATCTATAAAGTCAATACACATTCAGTATTCTAGCAGACTTTATTTGTGTGAATTGAATAGCCATCAATGAATTTCATATGGAAATACAAAGGACTTAGAATTGCCAAAACAGCTTTGCAAAAGAGCAATAAAGTTGGAGAACTTCCAGTACAAATTTTAATACTTATTATAAAGAGATAGTTATCTACACAGTTTAATATTGGCAATAGGATAGATCAGTGGAGTAGAAAAGAGTTCAGAAACAGATCTACATGTATATGGTCAGTTGATTTTTAACAAATATGCCAAAGCAAGTCAATGAAAATGAAGAGAATACCATCAAATGGGAAAAAAGTGCTTGCTGTGTATCTGTATCTATATATGACAAAGAAGTTCTATTTAGAATATGTAAAGAACTCCTACCACTCAATAAGAAGAAGACAAACAACCCAATATAAATATTTAAACAAACACTTCACCACAGAAGTTAAATAAGCTTGTGAGTTTTCTCAACATTGTTAATCATAGGGGAAATGTCACACAAACCGCACTGAGATACCACTACCCTCATTCACAATGGCTGGAATTAAAAAGACGGACCATACCAGGTTTTTGTGTAGATGTGGAAGAACTGGAACTCCCATACACTACTGGTGAGAAAGTAAAAAGCTAACAACCACTTGGGAACATGGTTTAGTTGTTTCTTAAAAATTGAACATTCCACTCCTAGGTATTCATCAAGGAGAAATGGAAGCATATGTCCACACAAAGAAAGATTTGTATACACACGGTCAAAGCAGCACTATTTGTGATAGCCCCAAAATGGAAACACCCCAAGAGTCTATCACTGGGGGGATAAATAAACAAAGTGTGGTGTGTCCATACCATGGGAGCCACCTCAGCAAAAAAAGTGTGTCCACTATTATAGCATATGACAATGTGGGTGACTTTCAATAGATGCCACCCACAACTATGCTAAGTGAAATAAATCAGACAAAAAGAGTATATGTTAATATTATATTAATCTACATACACAACTTTCTAGGAAATTATGAACTGATTACACAGAGAGCAGATCCATGGTTGTCTGGGGATAGGAGGAGTGGGAAGGTATGGGGATGAGGGCAGCTTTACAAAAGGATATAAGGCAACTTCAAAGAGTTTTGCATATGCTCATGATCTTGCTTGTGGCAAGAATTTTACAGGTGCATGATAATATCCAAACTCTGTGCTATCATTCACGCTCCAAAGTGATCGGGCTTAGCCCAGACTTCACCTGAAACCACTTCTTTGCATCCTTTCCTGTCTGCCTCTTCTGCTTCCCTTAAAGCGTTACTCCTTCGTCCAGAGAGCATGCCGTTAATAAAACACCGGCACGAGATTTTCTATTGCAAGCTCTGCTTCCAGGCAACAAAGCCTATAACATACCAAAATAACAGAAACAGGCCAAGGAGGAAAAACAACAACCAATCCAAAGAATGATGATGATGATGACAGTAACACCGTGTATCGAGGACCATGACATGGACAGGCTTTATGCTAGATATTTTACATATATTTGTTTATATTCTTACTACAGCCCCGGAAAATAATCATCATTAATTACTACTTTGCAGAAGAGGAACCTGGGGCTTAGAGAATGGAATTGAACTGCCCAGGCTCATATTGCTAGGAGTTAGCCAAGCTGCACAGGAAACAAATATCACTTGCTGCCAGTGGCTGCTGTTCAGAAACCAGTTCAGTAATATAAGTCTCCTGCCTCCTTTTATCTGCAATATCATGGGTTGTTTGTTTGTTTGTTTGTTTTTTGAGATGGAGTCTCGTGTTGTTACCTGGGCTGGAGTGCAGTGACGCAATCTCAGCTCGCTGCAATCTCCGCCTCACAAGTTCATGCGATTCTCCTGACTCAGCCTCCCAAGTAGCTGGGATTACAGGCGCACATCACCACATACAGCTAATTTATTGTGTACTTAGTAGATATGGGGTTTCACTATGTTGGCGAGACTGTCTTCAAACTGCTGACCTTGTGATCTGCCTGCCTTGGCCTCCCCAGGTGCTCGGATTACAGGCGTGAGCCACCCCACCTGGACTGCAATATTATGTTCTTAAGTGTGTCATACATATTGAACACTTTGCTAACACTTCATATGCATCAACATCTCATTTAATTCTTATAACAGCCCTAAGGATTGGATACTATTATCACATTTTGCAAACAGAGACATGGAAAGGTTAAAGATAACCCACCTAGTAAGGGGTATAGCAACTATCTGGATCTGAGAAATCTGACTTCAGGACCCATATTCCTAAGCTCTCCTTTAATACTGTTATTAAAATTCTTCCAGAATGTCCTAAAATACTAAACTTCGTCTAAGCATAGAAAAACTAAAACAAAGAAGGTTGCTCTTTTCTTCTCCTGAGCACTGACCTCCTGCATGTGAAAGAAAGGAATGAAAACCTTGGGTCATCGATTCACAGCTCTTAATCAACTTAAGTCAGCTTCAAAAATGGCCAGAGATGGACATGAAATTGTGTGTCTGTTCCATGTATTTACAATCCCGGGGGGAAAAAAACCTCTGAGAATTGTGTTTAAAATTGGGATCCATTTCCTTTAGCTAAGCAAGAAGTTGGTTCTTTTTTTTTTTTTTTTTTTTTTTTTTTTTTTTTTTTTTTTACAATTTGCCTAGTACTTTCTTGCTTGTCTGAATTTCCCTAAAAGTAAGGTCCATGACTGCCTGGAGCAGTATTATTGTATTCCCAATAGTTGGCACTGTCATGGCACATAGCTAATATTTTTAAAATATCTTTGGATATGTTTTTTATTTTTTGTTTATTTATTTTTTGAGATGGAGTTTCACTCTTGTAACCCAGGCTGGAATGCAATGGCACAATCTCGGCTCACTACAACCTCCGCCTCCCAGGTTCAAGCAATTTCTCCCGAGAAGCTGGGATTACAGGCACCTGCCACCACGCCTGGCTAATTTTTCATATTTTTAGTAGTGACGGGGTTTCACCATGTTGGCCAGACTGGTCTCTAACTCCTGACCTCAGGTGATCCGCCTGCCTAGGTTTCCCAAAGTGCTGGGATTACAGGCATGAGCCACCATGCTCGGCCTTGAAAATGTTTTTTAAATGAAAGAAAGTAGCATCCACATCAGGCTGTGTGATACTAATGCAGAAACTTCCTTTTAAATGGGAGAATTAAATGACAAGGCTAGGAGTCTACCAACTTCCCATGATTCTACCAGTGATTAAAAGCCAATTGTTCCATTATTTTGTTATGTTCTGAGGTTTCCAGAACTTCATTCTGCCTCGTAAATTGAGATCAGAAAACTGGCAAAGAATTGAAATCCTCTGGGCCATTTCTCTCTTCCAGTGACTTCAGTCGCCATCAGCACTTTCTTAATGAATCTCCACTCTATTAAATTGTTATTGGGTCTCGAAGCAGGTCATTTGTAGCCCTCTTTCTCAGAACAGAAGGCAGACTGTGGAAAGGAACAGGGAAACAGAAAGAAGAATGAGATTAAGATGTGCTTTCCAATGGTGGATCCACATGTAATTAACTGTTTCTGAACAAAATGCTCTCACACGGTGGGGTCATACTGTCAAGGAGGCGGTAGGTGGTGGAATCTTCCTCTGTGGGACTGCCTAGAGATGGAAGGGGTAGAAAACCCAGGGGTGGCTCCTCTATTTGGAGAACTGGATCTCTTGCTGCCAGGAACCTGGAAAATTTAAACTTAATTCAATTCAGTCGGGAACTAATTCCTCTTTCACCCATCACCCAATCACTATGCCAGATCATGTTGCTGTCATGTTTCATTACCTCCTTTCACCTGGCACCCCTGGTTCATGCCTGTAATCCCAGAAGTTTGGGAGGCCAAGATGGATGCATCACTTGAGGCCAGGAGTTCAAGACCAGCCTGGCCAATACAGTGAACTCCTGTCTCTACTAAAAAAAATACAAGAATTTGCCCGGGTGCAGTGGCTCATGGCTATAATCCCAGCACTTTGGGAGGCTGGGGTGGATGGATCACTTAAGATCAGGAGTTTGAGACCAGCCTGGCCAACATGGTGAAACCCCATCTCTACTAAAAATATAAAAATTAGCCAGACGTGGTAGCAGGCACTTGTAATCCCAGCTACTCAGGAAGCTGAGGCACGACAATCACTTGAACCAGGGAGGCAGAGGTTGCAGTAAGCTGAGGTCACGCTACTGTACTTCAGCCTGGGCAAGAGTGAGATTCTGTCTCAATAAAATAAAAATAAAAGTAAATAAACTGGCATCCTGCCTTTAATCTTAAGCCACTTTCTACCCGCCGTGCACTCTAAAAAGAATAATTATTGATTGAGCTTCGACTACATCCAGATAATCTAATCATATCACGTGGATTTAATCCTCCTAACAGATTAGTAGGGTATGTAGGATTATCATCTATTTGCATAGGAGGAAGCAGGGTTTATGGAAAGGAAACGGCTCTCCCAGAGTCCCACATGCTAGTCAATGGTGGAGGCAAGGTCCCAGCCCAGGGCAGCCTGATTCCATAGGCAATGTCATTTATCTATATTGCATCATGATGAGGTTTGGGCTTCTATTGAACCCAAATAGTGCACATTGTACCCAGCAGGTAATTTTTCAACCCTCACCAACTCCTACTCTTCCCCTTTTGGAGCCCTCAAGGTCTATTATTTCCATCTTTGTGTCCGTGGGGGCCCATTGTTTAGCTTCCACTTATAAGAGAGAACATTCGGTATTTGATGTGCTGTTTCTGAGTTATTTCACGAAAGACATTCCAGGCAGAGGAAAGAGCATATGCATCTGTCTCTCCTACCTCCACCAATGTCCCTGTGGTTTCTCTAAAGCCCAGATCTGACCATAGCTCTCTTATTAGCTTTCTGGGATTCTCTGCCACCCAATTAATGAAGTACATTTCTTTATTCTAGCAAGTTTCCAAATTGGGCTTTAATCTAGGCCCCCATCTCATCCCCAACTCCCTGACACTCTCCCCAACGTACCTGCCACTCCAACCCCTCTAACCTTATCCTATTTCAAACATACTACTCAGTCATATTTATGCACTTTTTGTTAATTTTCTGTTTTTTTTATTTTAGATTATTTTATTTTGTTTTTTTTATGTTTTATTTTTATTTTAGATTAAAAATTTTTTTTCTTTATTTTAGATTCATGGGGTACAAGTGCAGGTTTGTTACATGAGTATATTGCCTAATGGTGACGTTTGGGCTCGTACTGAACCCATCACACAAAGAGTACACATTGTGCCCACTAAGTGATTTTTCAACCCTTGCCAACTCTACCCTCCTCACTTTTGGAGTCCTCAGCCTCTGTTATTTTCATCTTTGTGTCCATGTGTACTCATTGTTTAGCTTCTACTTATATGTCAGAACATGCGGTATTTGATTTGCTGTTTCTGAGTTATTTCACTTAGGACAAAGGACATGCCAAGCAGAGGAAAGCACATATGCAAAAGGTGCATAACCTTTGCACACTTTTATGGGCTTGGAATGTCCTTCCCTTCTTTCCTCTCGGGGGAATGCTAAGTCATCATCCAAAGTGCCAAAGGCACATCCCCTCACCATTACACTAGGCAACAGAGCGAGACTCCATCTCGAAAAAAAAAAAAAAAAAAGCCTTATTTGACTGTCTAAGAAGAAGCTCATCCCTCTTTTTCTGGCTCCCATAGCACTTTTGCAAAATATTTCCAGGGCACTTGAATTTTGCACCATAATTACGTTGTTTTGTTTTGTTTTGTTTTGTTTTTGAGACAGAGTCTTGCTCTGTCACCCAGGCTGGAGTGCCGCGGCGCCATCTCAGCTCACTGTAACCTTTACCTCCTAGATTCAAGCAATTCTCCTGCCTCAGCCTCCCAAGTAGCTGGGATTACAGGTGCCTGCCACCACACCTGGTTAATTTTTTGTATTTTCAGTAAAGACCGGGTTTCACCACGTTGGCCAGGCTGGTCTCAAACTCTTGACCTCAAGCAATCCGCCCTCCTCAGCCTCCCAAAGTGCTGGGATTACAGGCATGAGCCACGGTGCCTGGCCCATAATTACTTATTAATGTGTCTCCCTAACAATGACTTGCTCAAAGACAGAAAGGATGGTTTGTTTGGCTTGGTATTGAGTGCCTTTTCTAGTAGTTCTCAACTGGTATTAACTTCACCGCACCTCCAGGGGATATTTAACCATGTTTGGAGGCATTTTTACAGTCACTATTGGGGGAAGCAGGAGTGTGCTACTGGCATCTAGTGGGTAGAAGTCAAAGATGCTGCTAAATATCCAACAACGCAAAGGACAGTCCCCACAACAAAGAATTATCTGGCCAAAAAGGTCGGTAGTGCTGAGGTTGGAAAATTCTGGTTTATCAAGAGCATTGTTATAGCAGGTAAATTGACCGGTGTGTCTATTAGAGCAAATACAGTTAGGAACTTCACTTGTAGTTGATTTTGGTGTTAGAGGGTCCAGGTTCCATCCTTGGGAAGCCAACTCAGACGCAATCAAAGATCTTAAAGTCCCAGGAAGCATCTAAGGAAAATATCTGAGACATACATGTTCTTTAGTCCCTTTTAATGACATAGACTTGGCAGAATATACAAACTAGCCCTGTTCAGAAGAGAAGTTAGGTTTCTTTTTTTTCTTTGCTGGAGCTACTGCCAATGCCTTTCCATTATGGGCAGGAAAAATGGGAGATTTATTAGAAATGTAGGAGTTGCTGAGGAGAATGATCTCATGGCTGTACTCCAGAATATTTCTAAGATTTTAGATGAGAAGTATGAATCATGCCTGTCTCCAAAGAAACAAAAGATATATTGTGTTAAGATCTTTTGAGCAAAATATTGAGAAAACCGTGGCTCAGATAAAGGAGGATGTTGGCTAATAGTGAGTGATCAGAACCCAAGAGATTTAGGAATATTTCTTAAATACACAAATTAACTAATGATACTTTTGCCAGAAATTTTTCTAGTTAGTTATATAAAATATATGACCCAAACTGGGATACTCAAAAATAAAAGATAGTGCTGTGTTAACATGAACTGATCGTTTATAACAGGCTTAAACTGGGACTGTCCCAAGAAAATTAGAACTAGCAATAATCCTATCAAAATACTTCGTTTTATTTGCTCTACTTAGGCCACGGGTATCATATGCACAGCATGCATAATGCCATTTCTTCCTCCCATGCCTGTAGCAGACATTACTAATAGATTACAGCACAGTTCTCCTCTGAATTAGTGTGTGATCCTGAAATCTTTCTCAATGGAGCTTCCCCACCCTTCTTTACGAAGTAACAGGCAATGGCATTAGACATCAGGTCCCTGCTATGGGCAAGCACCCCACCTTTTTACTGCACTCAGTTCCTCCCTGTCTTTATTCTTTGATTTCTCTCCTTGCTGAAGTTACCTTTCTTAGGAATTTAGAATTCAGCCTTTTCAAATTCCTAGGAGACAAGGTCCTAGACACAGTTATTCTTTTAGAGATAAGTTTCAGAATTATTTGAACATCTTGTGCTTTTTAAAATAAATGTTTTATACTGTTTTATCAATTTGGTGTCTATGGCTGATTAGGCCTGATCTTGTTTTTAAAATTAATGGTAAATAAAATAATACCATCAAATGAATTTCAGCTTGTTGGAAGTTGTAGGGTTTTATTAACATGGTGATGTTTTCCAAGGAGAGATTTGATTTTTGTCTTGGCAAATATATCAGAGAATACCAATTTCCTTGGTTTGCAGATACTGAACTGAATGGATGAACCAAGAACGATGACGGATGGGCCCAAAGCTATAAACACCTATAGAGCTCATCTCTGTGAACATTGATGTCTAACTATTGGGAACACGGAGGACAAGAACTGGAGGTATGGCAAGAGCTTTTCAATAATACACTTCTTCTTTATTTCAACCACAATGGAGATCAGGTATCTGGAAATAAGACTGACTGAAGGTATCCATTTTATTTAGCACCTACATATCCAAGTTGCTAGAGACGGATCTTAATTCTGGAATCTTTGTTCTAGAATTGCAATCCAGAAAATGGTTTGTAATGTGTGCCCCCTAAAATCTAACCTTAAGCCTTAAAACTAGACCTTAACTGAATCACTAGCCATGTAATTAAGCTTGTACTGTTCAAGAATAAATGTGGCATTTCACATTACTCAAGGTTGTTCATTGTAAATTAAATGTGCATTGCAAACTGAAATATCGTTTTGCACGTAACAGGTTTAGCTATCTTTCTTGCATCGATGACCTGTGAGTTGGATCTAGCCTGAGTATATTTTACTTGGCGTACATACTATTTTACAAATTATGTTTCAGAGTTTCCAGACTCTAAACAAAAATCTAAAAATTATGAATGTTTACATTTTTAAAAGCACACTTTACAATTATACATATATTTTTTTTAATTCTGGAAAAGTAGATCTAGCAACACTGAGTATCCACTTCTGTAAAACTGCTGAGTGTTTTGCAGCCTTTCCTAACTATATTTATTTATTCTGTTTCCTTCCTGGCCCCGCCAGGTATTTTAGTTTGCAACTCTTGGTTTAGTTTAACAAGTCAATCACAAAGGAATCAACCATGAAATTGAAGATGTAGTCACCCAAGAGTATATTTTAATTTCAATTTAACATTAGCCAATGTTTCAGGGTAATGATGAACACTATCTAGCTCTTCCAACACACAACACACACAAACACCATGCCTTCAGAATGAGTTCTATTAATTCAACCAAATAAATACTTACTGAGTACCTACTCTTTGTCAGAAACAATGTCAGGTGTTTTGATAATAACGTCAGCTTAATCCTTGCTCTCAAAAAGCCCAGAGACAAGTAGAGCAAACACCCAACTGAATAGAAAATTGCAATGCAATCAAATAATCACTGGACTACTGAGTGTATTATGGAAATTTTGATGTGAAGTTTGTTACACCAATTTTTTAAATGTACAGAATCAGTCTAGGAAGCAAAGGTGGGTTGAATAAAAGCTTAAAACTGCCTGTCTCTTTGGGTTTGAATAAGTCTTTGCAGATTTGGAGGAGACCTATAAGTGACTCACTTAAGGTCAATGGTTGACATTACGCGCAGAACTAGAACTCAAGAACTGGGCAGGTTTTTTTGTTTGTTGTTTGTTTTTGTCAGGAAAGATACAATTCCCACCTACTGACTTGAAAAGTGAATTGCCCCATTGCTGATAAATTTAGAAAGCATTCTTAGGACATATTTAGCTTCAGGCCACTCCTATGTAATATCTGCTGATTTCTCTGAGATTATTATGACAAAAAATGTGGGCTGAAAGATATTTTTGTCTTGTGGGCATTCATCTAGGATATCTGCCTAAGTAATGATTATTTGTGTTATTGAGGGTCAGCATGGAAGTCAGTCTTTAGTTCGATGCCACAAGATCATCACTTCGATCAAGGGCTTGGAGGAGGCTCTAGTGGTCATGCTGATCCAATTTATATTTGACAAAATTCAGAATGGAGCAGCTAATCCTCAAAAAGAAGGAATTGAGAAGATCTCACTAGACTGGAACACTGGGCACAAGCCAAAAGATGGGCATCAACCAGAATAAATATTACCTTTTAAAAAATCAGTTGCTCAAGTAGAAAATGGAGACTATCTGGCTTGGCTGTGGTTCCCATGAGAAAGACCTGGAATGTGTTGGAGGCTCATGTGAGCCAAAAGTGATACAATACCTTAAAAAGACACCAAAAGAGAAAACTCTTTTGGTTAATAAATGAAAAAAAATCCAAATCAAATTGATTAAAGTAATATGGAGAATTTATTGGATCATATACCTTAAAAGGCCAGTAATGAACTTTAAATATTAGTAATGTTTTAATGTGTAGCAACCAACCTCCAAATCTCAGTGGCTGTCAAGAGCAAACGTTTAGGTCCATGGGGCACCTGGGTTTGGCTGAACCAAGCTGGACTCAGGACTTCTAGTTGCTTCTGAGGGCTCCATGGGTCTTCAGTCTGGCTCCCACTGAGAGAGACAGTGGCAACTTGGGCAGGGTCATTTCATGGCTAACCACAGGAGATAAAAGGGCAAATGGAAATGTGAATGCTTTAGGGTCTCTGCTTAGAACTAGCAAACATCACTCCTGCTTACATCCTGTTGGCCACAACAAATCACGTGACTAAGACCACATCAGTGGAGCTGGGAAATAAAATCCATCCTGTTTATTAGGAGGTATTGTTGTTGCATGGTAAAGGTCACAGATGTGCAATTCTTTTTTTTTTTTTTTT
>NW_016107437.1:4386004-4423476 GCF_001604975.1 Cebus imitator
CTTGTGGCCCAGGCTGGAGTGCAGCGGTACAATCTCGGCTCACCGCAACAATCTTGGCTCACTGCAGCCTAACCTCTGCCTACCGGGTTCAAGCAATTCTCCTGCCTCAGCCTCTTGGGTAGCTGGGATTACAGGCACCCGCCACCATGCCCAGCTAGTTTTTGTATGTTTAGTAGAGAAGGGATTTCACCATGTTGGCCAGCCTGGTCTCAAACTCCTGACCCCAGGTGATCCTCCCGCCTCAGCCTGCCAAAGTGCTGGGCTTATAGGCCTAAGCCATCGCATCCGACAAATGTGTACTTCTAATACAGAGAAGGAGTGATTCGGTCTCCCTCATTCTGACAACAGTATGTCTGGATTGAGAAATTCAAATGATGCCAACACAAATGGGTTTCCTTCTTCTCTCTGCTTTCCACTATGTTGACTTTATGTACTAAAGTTATCTACACTCACAGCTTACTGTCTACATAACGTGAACTTACTATTCCACTGTTTTCATCAACACAATTTTACTGTTCTGGGAAACTCTTGCCCAACAAGATCAAAGTTGAAAATAACTTTATTGTTCATTCAAAGAACTTCATGAAAGGCCTATCAATCCTCCAATTGACAACATTTAAACAACAGTTTATAGCCCAGACTTTTAGAATCACTCATCTCACATCTCTCATTTCCCTGTATGTACCAATCCTTATTTATTTTTATTTATTTATTTAAGCTCCAGTCTTGCTCTGTCTCCAGACTGGAGTGTGGTGGCACAATCTCGGCTCACTGCAGCCTCTACCTCCTGGGTTAAAGTAATTCTCCTGCCTCAGCCTCCCAAGTAGCTGGGATTAGAGGCACATACCCCCATGCCCAGCTAATTTTTGTGTTTTTAGTAGAGACAGGGTTTAACCATGTTGGCCAGGATGGTCTCCAGCTGTTGACCTCATGATTCGCTCACCTCAGCTCCCAAAGTGCTGGAATTACAGGCATGAGGCACCGCACCCAGCCAATCCTTAACTATTATATTGCAATCCTTACTAATTCTAAGTCATTGCATCAAAGTCCCACCTCATATCAGACTCCAAAATGTCAATAAATATCTCTATTTTGTCCTTCCTCTTTTGAGATGCTACTACCACTCTATCAAGGTAGTAATCTTTCTTCTCACCTCAACTTTGTCTTATCAGCAGGTTGTTATGGGGAGCCAGCATTCCGTAGCTTCATTCTCAGGCCACTAGACAGCAAAGATGGCCACCAAACCCTTCAGGTTTATATTATTAAAACAGAGCGTCCCTAAAAGAAAAAAATAAAAGCTGTTTCTTGGAAGCACCAGCAAAAGTCCTAGGTACGGCTTTCATAGGTCCAAGTCAAATCACATGCCCAACCCAAATCAAGGAGTCCAGGGGGATATTGTGCTCTGATTGTCTATGCCTAAATTCTTGGCGACTGCTGAAGGTGAGAATGGAATAAAACCTTCCTGAATCACATGGACTGAAAATAGAGGAGATATGTTTCCCCAGATGAAAATGGAGCAACTATCGCCAGGAGAAGGAAGGATGGCTGTTGAGTAGATTAAAATGACAAATATTTGCTATACTATTTTAGTCACGCTTACCAATAGAAACTAGTAGGTCACAAATAAGAAGAGAAAGCTTAATTGCATTGTTTAATGCTGATCTCTACAGCATTAAACTATCGTGAATCCAGCATTAAGCCATAGTGCATCCAGAAGACAGAGCACTACTAGTTAGGGAGTAGGCACCAGTTTAACAGTGTAGTCTCCAAAGTTTATCAAGAACAAGGGTGTGCCATCACAGAAAGATACATCTTTATTCCTGATTTCTGGCACAGAGCTCCTAAAACCCTTTTAGAATGATAGGAGCATCTTTGCTTCCAATGAGGTGACTACTGATGGGTTCCCAGACAGCTCTAGGGTGGGGCTAGTCCATTATTTTTATTGGTGAAAACCACAGTTACTTCTGCACCGACCTTAATAATTGGAAGCTTGGAATGTTCAGCCTCAGGGGAGAGGCACTGACATTGAATTAATCCCCAGTGGCCAATGATTGAATCATCATGCCTGCATAAGGAGATCTCCATTAGACCTCTTCAACCGCAGGGTTCAGAGAGCTTCTTTTTTTTTTTTTTTTTTTTTTTTTTTTTTTTTTTTTTTTTTTTTTTTTTTTTTTTTTTTTTTTTTTTTTTTTTCCTGAGATGGAGTCTCACTCAGTCACCCAGGCTGGAGTGCAGTGGTACAATCGCAGTGGCACAATCTTGGCTAACTGCAACCTCCACCTCCCGGGTTCAAGTGATTCTCCTGCCTCAGCCTCCTGAGTAGCCAGGATCACAGGTGTCTGCCACCATGCCCAGCTAATTTTGTATTTTTAGTAGATATGTGGTTTTGCCATGTTGGCCAGGCTGGTCTCAAGCTCCTGACCTCAGGTGATCCACCCTCCTTGGCCTCCCGGAGTGCTGGGATTACAGGTGTGAGCCACTGCACCTAGCCACAGGAGA
This sequence comes from Cebus imitator, assembly GCF_001604975.1. Lineage (NCBI taxonomy): Eukaryota > Metazoa > Chordata > Mammalia > Primates > Cebidae > Cebus > Cebus imitator. Next base: position 4,388,504 of record NW_016107437.1, read on the forward strand.
GCTTCATTCAGGTGCTGGGAGGGTGGCACACCTGGGGAAGGCTTGGAGGCTCTGTGCCTTTGCCCCCATACCTTGTCCTAGGTATCTCTTCCATTTGTCTGTTCCTGAGTTGTATCTTTTATAATAAACTGGCAATAGTAAGTAAAATATTGTCCTACTTTCTGTGAGTTGTTCTAGCAAATTTTCAAACTTGATGGGGAGTTGAGGGAACCCCTGAATTTGTAGTTGGACAGACGTGTGCATAACTGAAGTCCTGATACTTGCAACTGGTGTCTGAGTTTCTGGGACCATGCCCTGAAACCTGTGGAGTCTGACACTGATGCCAGGAGGTTAGAGTCAGAAGTGAATTGAATTGCAGGAACCCCAGCTGGTTTTGGAGAGATAGAGTGGTATTGAAAACAGCATCATTTATTGGTATAAGAAGAAAATCAAAGTTCAAAGGGGAGACCTTAAAGGTATGTCAAATGTAAAAGAAAGTAAACCTGACTCACAACTGATTCATTCCATTCAATCAAAAAAAGAAAAAAAAAATTAGCTTCAAGTTCATTTGCTACACAGTGTTTGATTTCAGGAACTATTTGACAACTTTTCTGCCAGATCCCAACCATAGCAAAAATTCCATGCCAAGCACTGGGTTAGATGCTAGAGCCTCGTCTTAGAAAAGACCATGATCACATCGTTTGTGGTGGAAGAGATCCGAGTTACCCTGAGTTACCGGCAGGATCTCTGGGCGGATCTGCAGCAACTTCAGTCTGTGCCTCCTCAAATGAAATAACTCAACTAAGGGACATAAAGCAGAAAAAGAGACTGAGGCAAGTTTCAGAGCAGGAATGGAAGTTTATTTTAAAAGGCTTTTGAATAGGAAAAAAAGGAAGGTGGGCTTGGAAGAGACCCAAGTGGGCACATGAAGGTTAAAGAGAAAAGAAGGGTGTCTAACCTTGATACTAGAGCTTTATAACCTCACCTCTTTCCCATGATTCTTCCCTTAGAGTGGGCTTCCCACCTGCATAGTGTCTTCCCTACCCTTGGGAACTGAGCCCACGCAGTGTGTTTAGGAAGTTGCATGCACACCCATCTGAATCTTTCTTCCCTTTTTCTGGTGGAGTGTCACTGGAAGATCACAGTTTGCCATTTTGTCTCTTAGTGTGCATGCCCAAGAAGGTTTCCTCCTTGGCATCTGCATTCAATTAATACTTTAATGTCAATAGCTGTGGCCAGGCACTTTGGGAGGCCAAGGCAGGCAGATCATGAGGTCAAGAGTTCAAGACCAGCCTGACCAACATGGTGAAAACCCATCTCTACTAAAAATACAAAAATTAGCCAGGTGTGGTGGCGTGTACCTGTAATCCCAGCTACTCAGGACGCTGAGGCAGAGGTTGTAGTGAGATCACGGTACTGCACTCCAGCCCTGGGCGACAAAGTGAAACTCTGTCTTAAAAAAAAAAAAAAGTACGTGTGTATATATATATACACACATATATATCTGTATACATATACATTTATATATGTATATGTATACATATACATTTATATATGTATATGTATACATATATATATCTGTATATACATATATATATCTGTGTGTGTGTATATATATATGTGTGTGTGTATATATATATATATATATATATGTGGCTGTGGATCATCAGGAAATGGCCTTTCCCTGGTACCTAGGTGGGCTCCTGAATTACCATTTTTAGAGTGCCAGTGTGATAATCATCAAACCGTCACCTGACATTCCTAGTGGGTGTGGGAAGAGTCCCTCCACCTATCTACCTGGAACAATATGAGCTAAAAAAAATCCAAAAATTAGAAATAAGGCCAAAAAAAAAAATAGCAGCACAGCATGACCCTTGATATCATGCCAGGGCATTGCCTAACAGTCCTGTTCACTCAAGGATTATTTAATTCTCTTAGAAAATGTATCACATTGGCTTTGCTATTTAGTCTATGATTAGAAACCAAATACTATGAAGTTATATTTCATCTTGTAGATTCCTATGAAGTAGAAAAACAGCTCTACAGGTATACTTTTATTGCTCTGTAGGACATTGCCCAGTTTTGTGTCTAACCTAGCAATCTTATCTTAACATCCTCCTTTACAAAATGCCTATAAATACCCAGTTCTTCAGATTGCTCTTTGAACAAGTTTTACCATTGTTACCGATTCTTTCATTAAAGAGTGAAATAAACTCTTGACATGTGTTCAATTTATATTTGCATGAGAGTCATGGTTTTCACTTTTTGAAAAGTATTCTTTGACAGAGTTTTCTAGGCTACTAAGAGAGAAACATTAAACAAATTACAATTGTTATTAAGGGTATTAAGAAGTAATTATAGTGTGCTATCCTGCAACGAAAGGATTTAACATAGTATAAGAAATGGGAACGGCTTCCCTGAAAAAGTGGCATTTCTTGAAGCATGAATGAGAACCAAGTGATGGAAGGAAAAGTTAGAGCCAGGCATGGATCTGCTGCAAAGACCCAAGGTCATGGGTAAATAAGAGGTGCATCCAGGTAGCACCAATAGGGGGCACTTTATTTTTTTTAAGACAGCGTCTGGCTCTGTCACCAGGCTGGGGTGCAGTGGTGCGATCTTGGCTCACTGCAATCTTCACCTCCTGGGTTCAAGCGATTCTCCTGCCTCAGGCTCCTGAGAAGTTGGGATTACAGGTGTGTGCCACCACACCTAGCTTTTTTTTTTTTTTGGATTTTTAGTAGAAGCAGGGTTTCACCACGTTGGCCAGGATGGTCTCGATCTCGTGATCCGCCCACCTTGGCCTCCCAAAGTGCTGGGATTACAGGCATGAGCCACCGCGCCTGGCACAGAGCACATTTTTCACTAGTGGGGCTTGAATCAGAGTTCCTGGGTCTCTAGGGATGTCAGAATCCCCAAAACAAGAATGGACTCTCATGCCTCTGCATCTGTGAACAGGTTTGCACATGACTTTGGCTCCTGTGTAAGGTGTCAAGTGACTCCCACAAAATAGCTCAGAGGCTTATCCCTGGACTCAGCATCATTCGAACTAATTCATAGCTCAGCTTCAGGGAGCAGGACCCAGTTTCCTTCTCCTGGACCATAGGACCACGGGAGAAGGGAAGCACATTGCATAGGCCCAACAGAAAAGACAGTGCTCTCGTCGCCTGCATCACATGAAATCTTCATTAAATCTGCATCTGGTTAAAGGGAGCAGCTGCCACCATGTGAGCTCACTCTGATCCCTGTCTCCACTTTACGGGTCAGGAGAGAGTTAGATAATAAGCCCAAACAGCTTCTGATTTGATGGCAAATTTCAGGAGACAAGGGAAAATAAGAAAAGCCAGGGTTACTGTTGCCAGTATATTAAGGTACTCTTGATAACACAAGATAACTAGAATACAGTAGAATGAGGTGGCTTGTCATCTGGCCTGGCTGGGCCCCAACTTCTCAGATACAAAAAGGTCTTTGTCAGGGAGTTTTGACCTGGGGGATTTGGGGACAAAGTACTTTGTTCATCAGGCAATCAATCCAGGCAATTATCAGCCACAGAAACAAGTCTATTTGGATGTTTGACACTCATAGGAGAGAAACAGCCCATTGGTTGATTGATTAATTGAGAAAGGTCTGACTCTGTTTCCCAGGCTGTGATGCAGTGATACGATCTCGGCTCACTGCAGCCTCTGCCTTCTAGGCTCAAGCCATCCTCCTACCTCAGCCTCCCAAGTAGCTGGGACTACAGGCATGTGCCATCACAGCTGGCTCATTTTTTCTAATTTTTGTAGAGACAGGGTTTCACCATGTTGCCCAGGATGATTTCAAACTCCTGAGTTCAAGCAATCTGCCTATCTTGGCCTCCCAAAGTGCTGAGATTACAGGTGTGACCCACTGCACCTGGTCAAGAGAGGAGCAATTTAGAATGGCAAAAAATGTATATTACAATAATAATAATAATAATAATAATAATAGTGCCGACGCTGTTTGGAGATGTACAGACCTGATTTTGAATCCTGACTCTATCTTTAACCAGCTCTGTGAACTTTCACGAGTAGCCCCAACTTCGTCTCTATGGGGGAGAACAATAGTTCCCAGCTCTTATGGAGTGAATGTTAGTACCCCTCCCATCAAAGCCTAGCCCTGAGGTGATGGTATTAGGAGATGGGACTTTTGAGAGGTGATTAGAAGTAGATGAGATCATGAGGGTGGGGCGTGGTGCACAAATGCCATTGGTGCCTTGTAAGGATCAAACAAGAACTTGCTTCTTTTCTCTGCTCTCTGCCATATGAGGACACAGGGAGAAGTCAGCAGTTCGCAATTCAAAAGACAGCTTCCACCCTGGTATCAGACTTCCAGCCTCCAGAACAGTCAGAAATAAATTTCTGTTGTTTGTAAACCACCTAGTTAATAATATTTCGTTACCGCAGCCCAAGCTGATGAAACACTACCTTATGAGGCCAATCTGAGCATTAGGTGAAATAATGCATGCAAAATGCTTAGGTTAGGGTCTGGCATGGAGGCAGGGTTCCATTAATCTTGTCTGTCATTATTATAACTGTAATAATAATACTAGGATTATCAGTCTGTCTGTAATTTTTCATTATTGTCAAGTCTGCTGTTATCACTTGCTGTTATTTTCCAAGATGCTTTTCCTCCAGGTAATCATGTGGAACATGCCCTTGTCCCCTTCAGAGCTTTACTCAGATGTCACCTTTATGGCAAGATTGGCCATTAACATTCAAAATTTACAATTGCCACTGTTGACAAAAAGAATCCAACTCTATAAAAATTTTTGAAGGGATTTTTTTCTGAACCAAATGTGAACGACAAATGGCCCATGACACAGCCCTCACCAGATCCGGAGAACCTGTGCCCAAGGTGATCAGGATACAGCGTAGCTTTATACATTTTAGGGAGACAGAAGGCATCAATTAACGCACGTAAGATAGACATTGGTTTGGTCCAGAAAGGTGGAGCAACTGGAAGTGAAGAGCTTCCAGGTTGTAGGTAGATTTCAAGCTGTTCTAATTGACAATGAGTTGAAAGTGTTAAATTATTATCTAAAGACCTAGAATCAATAGAAAGGAATGTCTCGGTTATGATAAGGGGTTGTGGAGACCAAGGTTTTATTATGCAGATGAAACCTCCAGGTAGCAGACTTTAGAGAGAATAGCCTACAAATGTTTCTTACCAGAGTAGATTCTCTCTTGGATCAGCAAAAGGAGTAAAAAGGAAGGGAGTTCTCATAGAATGTAGATTTTCATCCCAAGTCAGCTTTTCAGGACTATTTCAAGATATGGCTAAGAAAACATATTTGGCATTAAAGTATTTTTATTTACAGTCCAAGTGCAGTGGCTCACACCTGTAACCCCCGCACTCTGGGAGGCCAAGCTGGGAGGATCACTTGAGCCCAGGAGTTCAAGGTCAGCCTGGGCAATATAATGAGACCTCCATCTCTAAAAAGTTATATGTACACACATATATATATCTTAGCATGTATATGTATCATATATGTATCATAGATCATATATGTATATATGTGTATACATACAGATAATCATATTCAAATATATATATAAATTTTCTTCTTAATCTGTCATATGTTGTTATGCCCACAGTCAGGTTGAAAAGTAAGTCATGCGGGAAACTGTGAGGCCATTAAACCTCTTTTCTTCCTAAATTACACAGTCTCAAGTATGTCTTTATTAGCAGCATGAAAACTGACTAATACAGGCACGTTGTTTCTCTCCATGCTCGGAATCACTCTGTGAGGTTCATTTGCCCCAAAGAAAGGCACTAATGACATTTCACAAGGACACACATTGCTTTGAATGATTTTGGAAGCTCACACGGGGTCACTTCCTTTTTTTTTACTTTAAGTTCTGGGATACATGTGCAGAATGTACAGGTTTGTTACATAGGTATACATGTGCCATGATGGTTTGCTGCTGCACCTATCAACCTGTCATCTAGGTTTTAAGACAAGCATGAATTAGGGATTTGTCCTAATGCTCTCCCTTCCCTCACCCCTAACCCCCCAACAGGCCCTGCTGTGTGATGTTCCCCTCCCTGTGTCCATGTATTCTTACTGTTCAACACCCACTTATGAGTGAGAACATGCAGTGTATGGTTTTCTTTTCCACACAGGGTAACTTCTCTGTAGTTGCTAGAATCCCCAATGCCCAGCGTCTACTGCCACAGTCATGCTCCTCTCCATGAATCTGGGCTGGGGGGTTGCATGAACGCAGGAATGGTGTGCCAGGAATGGAAGTAGAGAAGAAAAGTGGCAGTACTGCGGTGCTTTTGCCACAAAGTGTCTCAGTGTCCTCCCATTTCCCCACATGAAGCACATGGTGAGTGGGCAGTGACAGATGGCTTTTTTTTTTTTGAGACGACGATGTCTTGCTCTGTTGCCCAAGCTGGAGTTCAATGGCGAGATCTTGGCTCACTGCAACCTCCGCCTTCCAGGTTCAAGCAATTCTCCTGCCTCAGTCTCCTGAGTAGCTGGGACTATAAGCGTGCGCCAATACGCCCGGCTACTTTTTTCTTTTTCTTTTTCTTTTTGTTTTTTTGTATTTGTAGTAGAGATGGGGTGTCACCATGTTGGCCGAGATGGTCTCGATCTCCTGACCTCGTGATCCGCCCGCCTCAGCCTCCCCAAGTGCTGGTATTACAGGCGCGAGCCTGACAAATTGCTTCTTTAAAGCCAGCTGTCCGTGTTTTAACAATTTGATGCAGCGGAATGTGGTGATTTTGATAGAGACAGGAGACAGCCAAGGGTCCCTGATGAAAACCCACCTCCAAGCCTAAAACAGCCTGAAGGCTGAAAAACCAGACTGCTGGTCCCAGATGAAGGCTGCCCTTTCCCTGTGGATTCTCTCTAAATAATGCCCACCTGTGCACTGAGGGAACAGAGTGGAGCCCGGGGAAGTTTGCGCTGTTTACAGCCAGAGGAGCGTGGCCTCAGTTCCTGTGCAGTAACCTGGGATTCAATCTGTGAGGGGGGAGACTTGCCAGCAGGACTCTCTCTTGCTTTGCTGTGAGTTATTTCTCCTTTTTCCTTTTAGCTCAGTAAATTCTACTCCTCACCCCTCTACGTGTCCGCAAGCCTAATCTTTCCTGGTGGTGTGACAAAAACCCAGTTTTAGCTGAGAAAGTTCTATAACAATTTGACTGGCTTCAGTTCAGATCTTGCTGGACAGCCAAACCTTCATTAGAGGATGTTATCTGCTCCCCAGTTATAACATAGACACTATTTCCACTAAAACCTAAATTCTGTTTGAGTGGCCATCTCTCATTTTCAGGTTTGGGGATTCAAAAGCAAAAGCAAAGGAAGAGAAAGACTTGTAAGGAAAGGGAAAAGAGGATGGAAAATGGAGAATATGAGAGCGAATATATTTAGTCAGAAGAAATGGCTCACAAAAATAGTCCCTGGGGATTAAAAAGTAGGATTTACTGCTTCCACTAACAGTGATTAAGGAGCAAGAAATGTTCGGTGTTAAGTGCCCTGGAGAATATAGAGGAAAGAGCTTCTGTTTTGTTCATAAGACAGACCTGACTTTAAATCCTAGCCCTTCTGTTTCACAGCTGTGTGACTTTGGCAAAGTCATGCTGCCTCTATGCTTCCAGGTATGATGGTGCCTGTTTCAAAGCACTATTGTGAAGAGTAAGTGAGAGATATAATTTATATATCCAAATTATATAATGGTGTGGAGCACCTAGCATGTTTCTAGAAGACAGTAGGGTCCTGACTCAAGATGAAGGTATGTATGGTCTTACCGAGGAAGTGTAGGTGGCTGGGGTGTACAAGTCCCCAGGTCCAAGCCCTGAGAAACTTCAGCATAGGAGTGCTGCAGAGGAAAGTGAAAGATAAGGAGGCAAAGTATACTGAAGTAACAGGTCACAGAAAAACCAGCCAAGAATAGCATTCCTGAAGCCAAGGAAAGAATGTTTCAAGATGATCCCAGGATGTAATAAAAAGCAAGGACCAAAAATAGCCTTTTAAAACATGTGTAGCCATTAAAAATGAGGTATTGCTAAAATAATGAATGTTGTACTCATGATATAAATTGCTTCATGGGAAGAAGCAGATACAAAATAGTTATATATTTATAGGTAAAAGCTGCTGACTCCTCTATATAATTATATATATTACCTATAAATATATTTACATTTATATTTTAAATTTATAAATATATTTATAGGTAACATATAATATATAGAAAGAAGCTATATAATTATATATATTAATTAAAGCTGCTGACTTAATACATAGAAAATGTGTAAATTTTATAATATATTTATAAATTAATAAATGGAAAAATTATAAATAGAAATTTGTAAAATTTATAAATATATATTTATAATAGAATAAATAGAAATGAGCTTCTATTTATTAAGTGTATTCATTCAACAAATATCCATTGAGTGTTTGCTGTATTTGGTGCTCTGTTCTAGGTGCTAGGGATATGAGGTTGAACAAGACAGTCATGGGCCTTGTCCTCATGGGGTTTATATCCCACTGTGCACGTGTGCATGTGAGATTATACATACATACGTACATACATATCTGTGCCTTTGGTTAAAAATGAAATACATGCAATGGATCATGAAGTTGGACAAAATCACATTTATGCATATGCATATTCCATATACCACAAAATACAGCAGACTATGTACCAAATATTCATGATAATTCATTTGAGTGGTGGGATACTGTTTGAGTGGTTAAGAACCCAAGTTTTAGGGTAGGACAATATGCATTCAACTTAGTTTTGTTACCTAATAGCTGCCTAATTAAGGAAGCTATTTGACCACAGTCAACCTGTTTTCTTTTCTTTAAAATGAAGATAATGATGGTCTCTATCTTGTAATATTGTGGTGAGAATAAAATTATATAAGAATACACTGAATTCAGATTCTGGCACATAGGAAATACTTGATAAGTAGCCTTTATTTTTACCAGTGTTTTACTTGCTTGTATATAATTTTTTGTACAATATGAATATGTTCCTTTTGTAGTTAGAAAACACCATAGAAGTTGTTTAAAATAATAATCTTTTGTTAAAGAGCAATGAGGAGCCAGTTGTCTGGAAACTGAATCTTGCTTAAAGAAGGAGGCTCATACTACATGACACTTTGGTTGGTCAATTATTGGTACTTTGCAAATTCTTCTATTGATGGTAAATCTCATAAGAATCTACCAATTGCCTCGCCAAGGAAGGAAAGTGAGATGGACTAAACAAAGCAAAAAGCCCATTTCTCCACAATGGTGTAACAAGGTGTCCATGAGAGAAACAAACACCATGGGACAGCCATGAAAGCCCAGAGATGACAAGTTACTTCCTGTATGAGTCCTTTGTCATGCTGCTAATAAAGATATGCCTGAGACTGCGTAATTTATTTTTATTATTTATTTATTTACTTATTTATTTTGAGATGAAGTCTTGCTCTGTTGCCCAGGCTGGAGTGCAGTAGTGTGATCTCAGTTTCCTGCAACCTCCACCTCCCGGGTTGAAGCAATTCTCCTGCCTCTGCCTCCGAATAGCTGGGATTACAGGCAACCACCACCACATCCAGCTAATTTTTTTTGTATTTTTTAGTAGAGACAGGGTTTCACCATGTTGGCCAGACTGGTCAGAAACTCCTGACCTCAGGTGATCCACCTGCCTCAGCCTCCCAGAGTGTTGGGATTACAGGCGTAAGCCACCATGCCCAAAAGAGCCTGGGTACTTTATAAAGGAAAAACGTTTAATGGACTCACAGTTCCTCAGGGCTGGGGAGGCCTCACAATCATGGCAGAAGGCAAATGAGGAGCAGTCACATCTTACATGGCAGCAGGCAAGAGAGTTTGCACAGGGAAATTCCCATGTATAAAACCATCAGATATCATGAGACTTATTCCCTACCATGAGAACAGTTTGGGGAAAACTGCCCCCATGATTCAATCATCTCCATCTGGCCCCGCTCTTGACAGATGGGATTATTACAAATCAAGGTGAGATTTGGATGGGGACACAGCCAAACCATATCACTTCCCCAAAGTCACTCAGTTCTGTAAGAGTGAAGACTAGAATTTAGACCACCAGTACCCATGCTAGGACCTTATCTATCACACTCACTGCCAAGGCTTTACTAATTTCAAAGACACTCTCTTCTGTAAGAGGTTCCTGCCTCTCATTCTAAGAAGACAGGTGCATGCCCAGTTTCCAGGAGACTGTGTCTCATCTTTCTATATTAAAAGTCAACAAAAGAAAAAAGGCAACAAAGGGTCTTTGAAATAAATAACTATGTTCTCAAATCTACGCCTTTTCAATTTTTCCAAAAAGTGAAACAAGAATAATAACAAAAAGTCCTAGCAGATGAGTCAGATGGCACCAGGCGTGCTAGCATCAGAGGTCACTGATCAGGGAACTGTAATTTATTTCAAATATCCCTTGGGGGATAATCATGTCAAATTTACTTCCTAATGCACAAATCTTTGCTAAGACACTTACGAAAGGTGGTAATTGAGCTGCTGATTGAGCTATTATTTATTTAGCAACTATTATTTCCAGGCAACAAATTAGAATCTAAGCCCCAGAGAGCATTCAGAGTGATCTTATTAAAACCCAATCAGGTCTTACCTTTTTACAATGGCATTTGGAAGGCAATCTAAATCCTTTCCCAAGCTCACAAAGTAGGGTACTGCTGCTGTTCCCCTGACCATGTCTCTTTCCATTCTCCCATCATCTGTTGCACTTCATGCTCTGGCTGTTTTCCAGGCCTTCAAACATGCCCAGTTCATTTCTTTCAAATGTCTCTGTACTAGCTATTCCCTCTGCTTGAAATGCTTCTCTCCAGGTCTCCCTTGCCATTCAGATCTCATTCAGTTCTTAGCTCAAATACTTCCTCCTCCAAATGTTCGTCCTTGATCCCTGATCTTTTTTCCTAGTCATCTGCAATCATACCTCCCTTGTTTTATTTCCTTATATCCCTGATCACTACAAGTTTCTTGTATCTCAGGCCAGATTCTTTAGAAGTGGAGCCTGAGGATTCTTGTGCAATTAACTGACTTACTAAGGGAATGCTCTCAACAGAAACTTGGAAGGGACTGAGGGAGACAGGACAGGACATGAGAAAAGCCAGGCAAATATGTAGTTCAGATGACGTCCAGCCTCCTTTCTCCTTCTGGGAGCTCTGGAGCATAAAGTGCTCCAGACTCTTTCCTGCCTTGTGAAAGGGAGCTTGTCTATTGTATTCTTGCATAGTGAGTCACTCAACTGAGGGCTGCCCTGGAGACTGGGCCAAAAACTTTGAGGCAACCCCAAATGTCCAATGGCACATCTTTGCACAAGGATGTAAATGTGAGCTGTCTGGCAAAATTGGGGGAAGGATACACCAACCAAAAGGCTCTGAGTAGGACGCCCACTGCACCCACGATATCCTCCTGCTCATTTATTCATTTCATTGATTCATGTCTGTCTACCCTGCTAGACCTTAAAATCTATGAAGGCAAGAATTTCATCTGCCTCATTCACTGTGTGCTACTACTTAGCACATAATAGGCACTCAGTAAATACCGGTTGAATGTTCAAAGAATAAATTAATAAGCTAAGGAACTTTACTTACTCTAGCTGCATAATTCTTACCATCACCTGGGGAGGCAGGACCTTCCAAGCTGTCTTATTTCCAGGCTCAGATCCAAGTATGTCCATCTGAGAGCCAATTAACCAGACAGGCTGGATAAAAATAAATTATGAGAGCAAACTTCACTTTAGCCTCTACCTCAAGTCTTTCTCCCTACTCCCTACAATTTCCTGACACATATACATGGAGATTTTCTTTTGTGTTTTGAAATGTTTGTTCCCCAACTCTGGACCATGAGACCAAAGAATCATGAAGAATCAGTGCAGGGATTGTTTTCCTCGATCCTTCATTTTGTTTCCATGCATGTTAAGAATATTTTTTAAACAAACACTAGTTGTCATTAACACAGCTAATCAGGATTATAGTGTAGATGCTAACAAGATGGGCTAGTATGCATTAAGGTGATATAGTGTTTTAATATTACAAACGACATGGAATTTATTATCTGGACAAGAGAAATGTTTGAGAATTTTTTTTATCGCCCATTCACTGCCAGGGGCTTGTCAGTCATCTTAAGACAGAATGCTTTAAGACTTCATTCCTCTAAGACTGATTTGTGCACCAGCAGCTTAAGCGCCCCTGGAAGCTTGTTAGAAATTAAGTATCTTGGTCCCACTCCAGGCCTGCTGAGCCAGAATCTGCATTTTAACCAGATCCCCGGGTTGGAGAAACATTGCCTTCAGACAATCGCTATGGTTTTTTCTATGTCCTGTTTGCTTCAGTCTTTCCTATTGTCCTTCCTTTGGGGAAGCTGACTGTTTTAGAATGCTTCAGTCTTTCCTATTGTCCTTCCTTTGGGGAAGCTGACTGTTTTAGAACATCCCTGTTAATTCTTTAGATTCCCCTTGCCTGGAGTCCTGGAAGACCATAATGAGAACCTACATCCCTCCTTCATCTGTAAAAGGTGGCCAACTTGGGATCTTCAAAAGTGAGATAGATACTTGACTTCGATCCAGATTTGTAAAAAAGGTTAGCATAAAGAATATAAGATTCTGAAAAGTGGGGCATCAACAGATTTCACTGTCTCTGCCCTTTTCTCGAACTTTAAAAAGATAAATTTCTCCATAAGTATTTGGATTCTGTCTTTGTCTTTTTTAGGAAATCCGGAGACCTTCCAGAGGTCAGTTGTCCAGAGGCAAATTGTTAAGTTTTTATGATTAGAAAGAATAGGAGTAGATGGCTGTCATTGAGAGATTGACAAGCCAGAGTCCAAATCAGTCATCGATGTCATTTCTTTCAAACCTAGGAAGAACTTCCAGATGGCCTGTGCAATGGACTGAAAACTTTCCCTTGCCTTAGGGATGCAGATTCAGCATCTCAGAGCACAACCTTAAAATCTGAATTTTTAAAGAAGTTCGGCAGTTAAGTTGGGAATGAATGAGTTTGGTAATTACTGTAGACCAAAATTTTCTAAACTTCATTGATGATTTAAAAAAAAAAAAATCACACGGGATGCTTATTTTAAATGCGAATTCCCAGGTTTCTCTCTTGGAGGGTATAATTCAGGGGGACCCAAGAATCTGTACACTGCTAAACCAACTATTACCGTAGGAAAAAGGCTCTCAGCTTTACCACCAGCTTCTTTTGTGATCCTTAATTATGTCACTCAGGCGCTCCCAGGATTAATTTCTTCATCTGAACGCCGGATATGAAAATATACATTTCACAAGGTTGATGTAAAATACTATGGAGTTAATCAATGGGGACACGGTTTGTAGTTCTATCAAGTGCTATATGCAGGCATAAGGAATTCCAATTTTCAACTGGTTTCATTGTAATGTGTCTTTCCTTATACCTAGGTCCAATTAAATAATTTGCAGTAAATGGAAACGTAGGGCTCCTTGTTAAAAATTTATTAAGTATTTGAATATAGAGACAGCAGAGTGTTAATCGTTAAAGTAGTTATGGATGAGCGGGGCAGGAGAGGGCTCTCCACGACCCTCAACCCCGGCGACAAATGTCAGGTGTTGGCTCCGCAATTACCGCATTCCTTCTCTCAAATCAGGAAGAGGCAATTTCCTGATGGTCCACACCTATTAACATCAAAATGTTAATTGAATGCAGACCCCAGGGAGAAGCAACTTCCTAGGCATGAGTGTTAACAGACAAAAATGGCTTTTGGGAGGCCAAGGCAGGCGGATCACTTGAGGTCAGAAGTTCCAGACCAGCCTGGCCAACATGGTGAAACTCCGTCTCTACTAAAAATACAAAAAATTAGCCTGGCGTGGTGGCGGCCGCCTGTAATCCCAGCTACTGGGGAGGCTGAGACAGGAGAATTGCTTGAACCTGGGAGGCGGAGGTTGCAGTGAGCCAAGGGGCAGTGAGCCACTGCACTCCAGCGTGCATCTTCCATACACTCCACCAGAGAAAAGAAAAAGCCTCAGATGGGCATGCGTACAACTCGCTAAACACACTGCGCATGCTCAATTTAACGCGTGCAGAAAGCACAGCGCATGCGGAAAGCCCACCCTAAGGGAGGAATTATGGGAAAGCGGCGAGTTTATAAAAGCCTAGGTTCGGCCAGGCTCCGTGGCTCACACCTGTTATCCCGGCTCTTTGGGAGGTTGCTGTGGGCGTATCAGGAGGCCAGACAATCGGAACCATCCTGGCCAACATGGTAAGACCCCGTCTCTACTAAACATACGCAAATTAGCTGGGTGTGGTGGCGGGCGCCTGTAATCCCAACTATGCGGAAGGCTGAGGCAGGAGAGTGGCTTAACCCGGGAGGCGGAGACTGCATTAAGCCGACAGGACGCCACTGCACTCCCGCCTGCCGACAGAGGGGTCTCAAAAAAAAAAAGCCCTAAGATCCTGGTTAAATGGGGCATTTGACCCTCTCTGTTTAACCTGCACGTCCCCGCTTGGGTCTCTTCCAAGCGTAAGAGACTCTTTCGTGTTGTAAGGCTTTCCTTTCCTGTTGTAAGGCTTTTAAAAATAAACTTCCATTCCTGTTCTGGAGCTTGCCTCAATCTCTTTTTGTGCTTTATGCCCCTCAGTCCATCCCTTTCTTCTGAGGAGGCACAGACTGAAGATCTATGGACCCAACCCAAGAGGACAGTCTGGAACTCGGGGCAACTCGGATCTCTACTACCACCAACAAAAGCAAGTATGTTTTCCTTTTAAGTGTGGGGTTCTCTCCTGCACATGTCACCTGTTCGCTGGCTCTGGATGCAGGTTAGTGATAGGAGGTGAAAATGACAACCATCATAGAAGTTAGCATTTGGAAATTACCTAACAGTTTACGAGCCTCTTTTCCATGTAATGGTTCAGTTTGTATCAGACTGGCTTCGCTGCCAGAATTGCTCCCGGACAAAATCAATCAAGGATCAGGCTGCTTATTCTCTGGGCTCCATAACGAGATGCATATGAACTGGGAGAGGGAGTTTTTATTTCTGTAACCAGTTATAGGGAGAAGGCCTGGAAATTAGCGTCAGACCAACTCCAATTACAAAGTTTCCCATAGCTTATATCCTAAGCTATATGTCTTTATGTAAGTTTGCATTCATCTAAAGATGTAAGTGACGGGAAGGCAGAGTTGCCCATTCATCTGATTAAAAAGGGGACTGAAAAAAGGGGACTGAAAGAAAAAAAAATAAAAAAAAATGTAAGTGATTAATTTTAACCTGTTCAAGATCTGAGTCTTGAAGACCTTCCTCTGCAGCCTCAGTAAATTTACTTAATCTAAATGGGTCCAGGTGCTGGGTGGTTACCCTTATCTTGCCTCCTGTTAAATCATGGAGGTTTGGGGACTTCCTTCAGACCCTCGCCCCCCCAAACTTGTTTGTGGGGCCCGGGGAGCTTCTTCAGACCCCCAATAAAACTTGTTTAATCCTAAACGGGTCCTGTTAAGAATTCCTTTGTTATCTTGTTTTACTTCAAGGCCCAGGAAAGGCGGGGCAAAAGTCTTGGTGGGCTTTTGTTACATTCTAGTTTTTGTATTATTTGTATCTTTTCAATCCAATTTCTATATAGCTGTCTATCCTTTGCTGAACCTAAGCATAAAAGTGGACAATTTCCCCTGTATATTTGGGTCTTCATTCTGAAGCCTCCCATATCACATAAAACTATGATAAAGTGGGTGGGCACAGTGGCTCACACCTGTAATGTCAGCAGTTTGAGAGGCTGAGACAGGGAGATCACAGGAGATCACAAGGTAAGGAGATCAAGACCATCCTGGCCAACATGGTAAAACCCCATCTCTACTAAAAATAGAAAACTTAGTTGGGTATGGTGCCACGGGCCTGTAATCCTAGCTACTTAAGAGGCTGAGGCGAGAGACATGCTTGAACCTGTGAGGCGGTCGTTGCAGTGAAGTTAGTTGAGATGTCGCCATTACACTCCAGCCTGGCGACAGAGTGAGACTCCGTCTCAAAAAAAGAACTGTGTTAAAGTAAACTTGTGCTTTTGTCTTGTTAATCTGCCTTTTATTCATGTTTGTCAGCAAACCTTCAGAAGTTGAAGGGGAAGTTTTCTCTTGGCCCTCATAGTACCAGCTATGTGCAGGTTGTATTCTGGAGACAGGTGGACAGAAGCAAATGGGGGACGGGTAGATGTAGCCGGGGAGCAGGGAAGCTTCAGAAGGCAGCTGGCGTTTGAGCTGGGCTTCCAGCTGGTTGAAATTTTTACAGAGGGAGACGTGGGAGAAAGAGATGAGCCCTCCCCGGACAGAGGAATTAGCAATACAAAGGACATAAAATTCAAATTGTATTTCAAAAAATTGCAGGCAGTGGGACAAAGGATGCAAGATAGGATGTGTGTGTGTGTGCACGCAGGTGCGTGTGTGTAGAAGGTACAAAAGGAAAATAAATCGACCCCAAAATCACTAAGCCAAGGGAAAAGTCAAGCTGGAAACTATGTCAGGCAAACCTGCCTCCCATTTTGTTCCTAAATAAGATAGCTAAAAAGATAAAAAGAGCGACATACCTCCCTCACAGTTTGTTCACAAGGCAATTTATTGTGGGCCTCAAGATCTTTACTCTAAGACATTTCTGTTGAATTTCACTCTGGCAATGTAAATTGATAGCTGATTTTCCCAGGTGCAGGACAGGAAGTCATCCCTCTGCACACCTGAGACAGATGCATATCTGATTGCTTCCTTGGTCTCATTGTTTATGTAAAAATGCAGATTCACTGACTACATTGCATATTCAGTGAAAGGCTGATCCAGGACTTGAAATAATGCAACCTTTTGACTCTTATCTACCTCTGACCTGGAAGCCCCTCCTCTTCCAGTTGTCCCACCTGTCTAATTGGCCCAAACCAATATACACCTTGCACATATTGCTTGATGTCTCACATCTCCCTAAAATGTATAAAAACAAGCTGTACCCTGACCATCTTGGGCACATGTCGTCAGAACGTCCTTAGGTTGTGTCACAGTGCATCCTTAACCTCAGCGAAATGAACTTTCTGACTTGACATCTGCCTCAAATATTTCAGTTTCACAAAGGTAAGATTGCAGTGGAAAAAACCAGACACCAGGGGTCCAGATGAACTGGGGTTAAAATCTCAGCTCAATTCAGCCTTCTGTTGGCTGGGCTCCACACTGCCTTGTTGATCAGCTGTGTCTTTCCTATAAAACTACCTCCTCTGTTCTCTGAGGTTCCTTCATCCTGAGGCCCTCCCATGTTTTGCAGAGCAATCTAGATTCGGACCTATCTTCATATTCATAAACACAAGAAATAGCTCTTTTAAGGCCAAGTCTCAAATATCCTGAGCTTCAGCCCCTAAGCAGCACAGAAGGTCAAGTAGAAACTTTAACATTTTCAAACTCTTCCTTTTCTACACCAGCCTGTCTACATGAAACAGATTTATTTTACCCTTGCTATAACATATATAGGATCCCCATCCCCATTCCCCAGGAAACAAATTGGCAATAGTCTGTTTGGGTTTGTAGGGTTCAGAATCTGTTTTTTTCAATCTGGTGGCCCAAGACTATTTTGCTGAATTCTTAATGTACCCTTGTGAGGTGAGTATTATTATCCTGTTTCTTACAAGAGAAAACTGAAGCCCATGGTCACATAGTACATAAATGACAGAGCTGGAGCTAAAACTCAGTTCTGTCTGAGTCCAAGAATAAAATAGTTCCTGCTCAACAGCAATGAGAAATAGAACAGTGACATATCTATCTCATAATCAAGAGATTAAAGGCTGATATTTTAAGACAATTGAAGGTTCAAAAACACTGCAGAGAATGGATTATTCCCCTCTCCTTCCACTGTAGCCATATTAAATATTAATTCCCTTTGTCTTTGCAAATACAGAAGTTGACTAAGACATACATCATAAAAAATGCAAGGTGAAGTTTCACTCTAATTTCATATTGGAAATGCATTCAGATGACTTTCTTCCCTGCTGCTGTGATTGAACATTTGATCTTCTTTGCCCTTGGTCAGTGTCGACCAGAAGAACGTGGGTGTCCACAAAGTAGCAAGAGATCAAGGACAAGTTCCCATCAGGAGCCTGACAATCCCAGCTCCAGGCGTCAACAAACACTGTGTTTTAAATATTTTTCGGAGACAACAGGACCTGAAAAGGAGTCTTTCTGGCCAGGGGTTATCTAGGTCTTTGGAGAGGTGTCAGGAGAGACAGCTGAGGCCGCTGGCGTCAAAGGACCGAACAAGACAAAGGAGGGCCACAGGCTGCAAGTTCTTGACGGGGCTTTTTTTTTCTTTTTCAGTGCAGATTTCCACTATCACTGTTGGATCTGTAAAAAATAACTTACAGCTTTTATTTCTTGAAAGAAATACATATTCACGGCAGGATATTTCAAAGATGTAGGCATGCAAAAAGAAGATAAAAATTAACTATAACCCAAGAAATGCCCAAGGATGATAAACACCCAAGTTACAGTAGTGTTTATCCCTAAGGGAAAGGGGAGGGTTGCAGCTGGAGTGGGGTACCCGAGGGCTTCAATTGTATTGGTAATATTTTATCTATTTGGCTATTTACTGGGTTCCTAGATACTTAAACTTTTCTTTTAACACTCTGTTAGTATGAGATAATTGAGAATTTTTTTTTCTTTCTTTTTGAGACAGAGTTCTGCTCTCATTGCCCAGGCTGGAGTGCAATGGTGTGATCTCAGCTCACCACAACCTCTGCCTCCTGGGTTCAAGTGATTCTCCTGCCTCAGCCTCCTGAGTAGCTGGGACTATAGACATGCGTCACCCTGCCTGGCTAATATTTTGTATTTTTTTAAGCAGAGACGGGGTTTCTCCATGTTGGTCAGGCTGGTCTTGAACTTGTGACCTCAACATCTCAACCTCCCAAAGTGCTGGGATTACAGGCATGAGCAACTGAACCCAGCTTTTTTTCTACTTCTATGACTTCAGTTTTTTAGATGCCACATATAAGTGAGAACATGTGTTAGTTTTCTTTCTGTGTCTTTTTTTTTTTTTTTGAGATGGAGTCTTGCGCTGTCACCCAGGCGGGACAGCAGTGACATAATCTTGACTCAGTGCAACCTCTCTCCACCTCCCGAGTTCGTGTAATTCTCATGCCTCAGCCTCCGGAGTACAGAGTACAGGCAGCAGCCACTACACTCAGATAGTGTTTGTATTTTTTGTAGAGATAGGGTTTTTACCTTCTTAGCCAAGTTGGTCTTGAACTCGTGACCTCATGTGATCCACTCACCTCAGCCTCCCCAAATACTGAGTTTACAGGTGTGAGCCACTGTGCCTAACCAAGAATAAATGTTTTAAAGTTACCTGTTTTATTCATCATGAAAAATTCAGTGTCTGGCATAGCCTCTGCTGTATAGTAGATACTTAATAAATATTTCTTGAATGAATGAATGAATGAATGAATGACTTGACTGTGTGTTACTTCTGAGTTTCAGTTTTCCCTCTTCTGGAAAGTAAGACTGGCAATATATAGCTTCTAAATTATTGTGAGAGTTAGATGCACTAGTTTCTAGAAGATGTCTCACTGGGTACTCATTTGAGCACGGTTGACAGGTGGAAAAATGGGTCTCCCTGGCATGATTCTTTTACCCCTCAAACATCCCTGGGGTCAGTTTATAGAGAGAAGTACCCACTATATTTTAAGTATTTTTCTTTGCTTTTTTCAAGGCAGGTGTGAAAGGGAACACTGGGATATTCATTTTAATATCGTTCCTTTGAACCTGAAAATGTGGATGATAAAAACAGGATGACATACACAATTTTACCTTTTCTTCTGTCTAACTGCTGTTTACAAATGTTAGTTGCTATGATTTTGCTCAGAAGATCTTTTCAAGGCTCAAGCAGTTAATTATAGCTGCTTCTGGGGCTGTGGAACCTGCACCACACTCAGAGATCAATAGCTTTGACTAGACTTGGAGGGAGTAATTGTCACTCAGGCAGGAACAGCTGAATGCCAGTAATCCTAGGAACTAGTGTCTCTGTAAGTCACATACCTCACTCCACGCTCCATTTGCAATAACTTTAAAAAACAATAGTCCATGCAAAAACACCTCTTATTTCCCAAAGGAAGACGCGGGTGTATTAGGGGTCTTTGGAGAAAGAAATAATAGAAGAGACTTAAAAGAGATTATAAGGTAGTGGTTCAGAGGATTATGGAGGCTGGGAAGTCCCATAACCTGCTGTCTGTAAACAGAAGACCCAGAAAGCCCATGGTATAGTTCCAAGGCCTGAGAGGCAGAAAGCCAATGGTATAGATTCCAGTCCCAGTTTGTCTGCTTGAGAACTAGGAGCATTGATGTCAGGAGAAGATCAAAGTTTCAGCTGAAGCGTTCAGGCAGAGATGGCTAATCTGCCCTTCATATTTTTCTTCTATTCAAGCCCTCAATGGATTGGACAACACCCACCCACGTTGGTGACTGACAGAGCTACTTTACTCAGTCTACTGAATCAAATGTTAATCTCATCCAGAAACACTGTCCCAGACACACCCAGAAGTAATGTTTAGCCAAATATCTGGGCATTCCATAACCCAGTCAAGTTGACACATAAAATTAACCATCACACCTAGCCTGCAATCTAAGGTAGAGGGAACATACATCTATTTGACCCACACATATTTATTGAACACCTTCTATATTCGAAGCAGTGTACTAGGCTCTAGGCAAGAATATAGTGGTGAGCAAGAGATAAGATCCCTGCTCTCAAGGAAGAGCCCTCTTCATGGAAGAAAACAGAAGATAAGGAGGAGAAAACAAAAAATAGAGAAGAGTGTTTTTTTAATCAATTATATTAACATAGAATGAAATAGTGGCCACTTGCTAATGGATGAGAAAGTGAAATTTAAGATCTGAATGACAAGAAGAAACCAGCTGCACAAAAATCTAAAAGCATTCCAGGAAGAGAGCACAGCTCATACAAAAGGCCCTGAGGTAGGAAGTTTAGATTTTAGAAGCTTAGTATGTAAACGAAAGAGTGGAAATAAAAACCGTCAGGAGGTAGAGATTCACCTTGCAAGGCATGTTAATGAGTTTTCATTTTATTCTAGGGTATATGGGAAGCCATTGGACAGTTTTAAGCAAGTAAATAATATTGGCGTGGTTTATGTTTTTTACAGAATTACTCTGGTTGCTATGTATGTGCAGGATATACTATAAGAGATGAGTGCAAAAGTAGCGAAATCCTTGAGGAGGCTGTTGAAGTAATCTCAGTGAGAAATCCTGGTGGCTTGGACAAGGGTGAGCTCAGCAGAGATGGGGAGAAGGAGACCTGATACATTCCAGATATGTTTTGAAAGGCCTGGCTGCTGATGGAGCTGATTTGGGAATAGTGCCTGGGATTTTCTTTTTCTTTTCCTGCAAAGAAAATAATTTTGTGGCATCCTTTTCCTTTAACTATCATTGCCCCTCCCCCGCCTCATAATGACCAAAGTGAACCATTGATTGATTGATTGATTGATTGATTTAGAGACAGAGTTTCACTCTTGTTGCCCAGGCTGGAGTGCAATCAAGAGATCTCTGCTGACTGCAAACTCGACCAACTGGGTTCAAGTGATTCTCCCGCCTCATCCTCCCAAGTAGCTGGGATTATAGTCGCCTATCACCACACCTGGCTGATTTTTGTCTTTTTAGTAGAGACAGGGTTTCACCATGTTGGCCAGGCTGTTCTCAAACTCCTGACCTCAGGTGATCTGCCCACCTTGGCCTCCCAAAGTGCTGAGATTACAGGCATGAGCTAATGCGCTCATGTGTGTTTGTTTGTTTAAATATATCTGTATCAGGATAGTTCTGGTACTAAGATTTCTTATTTGCTGCATGCTTCCTGCCTCTCTGATTTCCTGGATCTTTTCTCTGACTTCAAATGTATTCAGGCCCTCCTTCCCTCCAGTTTCTTCACTTGGATCAGTTTTCTGCTCTGTGTGTTTCCCTGATTTGGGCCCCTTCCTGCTAATCAGAGTGCAGTCTTGATGGTCCGACATCAAGCAGCCATGTTAAATAACTACGTGGAAGCCATTGCTGAGGATTATGGTGTAGAAAGACAGAAGGAGTTATGTTCTTGAAGCATCCCTCACAGCTGTAGACTGCAACCGCTGCCTCCCAGGTTCAAGCAGTTCTCCTGCCTCAGCCTCCTGAGTAGTTGGGATTACAGGCGTGCACCACCACACCTGGCTAATGTTTTCTTTTTTTTGGTAGAGGCAGGGTTTCACCATGTTGGCCACTCTGGTCTCAAACTCCTGATCTCAAGTGATCCACCCGCCTGAGCCTCCCAAAGTGCTGGGATTACAGGCTTGAGCCACCGTATCTGGCAGGAATAGTGAGTTTCCTTCCTATGTTTCTTCATCTGTCAAGCACAATTATTTGCTTCCATGTTTGAGCAATAACTTGGTGTTTCAATCCTTTTCAAATTTATCACTTTTTTAAATGCATTGCTCACATATCTTACTATGTATCTTTTGAGAGGAAGCATTTCTTATTATCATGTCTGGCTCATTCCCATCCCAAGCATAGTCCCCCTCACACCTAGGAGAAAATAAATGTTTGCAGAATGAATAAATGAATTCAGCCATCAACTATCGTCTCTTGATGGATCTTTCTAACTAGAAGAAGGGGTTTCACTTACTGCAGCTTGAATCCTATTTTAGCAAGCACTAGTAGATTTAAAACAACTGCATATTATAAAGAGATATTCTAATTCCTACCAATAGCTATCGAAAAACAAACATACGTTGATCAAGTTACTGTGACATTCCCAGACCTAAGAATCCATATAAGTGATAGGTAAACCCTATACACAAAGGGCTTAGAGACAGTTATAATATAATTTTTTAAAATTTATAGATGGGGTCTTGCCATGTTGTCCAGGCCAGTGTGCAGTGGCTGATCACAGGTGCAATCACAGCTCACTGCTGATTCGAATTCCTGAGATCAAGTGATCCTCCCACCTCAATCTCCCAAGCAGTTGAGATACATGTTTATACACAGAAAGGATATACATCCTGCAGGAGGTTTAGCAATAAAATAAAATCATTGGTTGATTTGGACAGAAAAGTTCAAACCTCTCACCTCCCCAAAGTCTCTGCCCAAGCTATCCAGAGAAAAATGGCCCAGAAGAGATGGGGTGCATATAATTGTCCTTTTCGTCCTTTCATGGATCATCTTAAGAGTCACCTATTTAATAATCTGCCTGCAGGCCTTGGACACTGTCATAGCCTTTGGAGGAACACAGTTTAAAGGCAGGCAAGATGAAAGACGTGTTTCTCCTTTGAGGCATAGAAATTCAAGAGGTTTGGGAAAGAGATGTCAAGGTCAGAGTTTATCTGAATGAAATAGCCACCATACAAGTCTGAGTTGGAAACCTCTCCTTCTGCCTGAGGTTATGAGGGTGAGAATCTGTTGGATAAAGGAGGGAAGGCTGCAAATGCATTTAGCCAGTGGTCCTGATGGTGTTCCCGTGGGCGGTTAGGGAGTGGAAGAAGATTGATAGCAGGAGATTATTTTGAGAAAGCCATTGACGGTTGTGCTTGGTCCAGTAACACCTCGTAAGACTTTGCCAGGCAAGTGGTCTGCTTTTTAGCTTATGTTACCCCAGGGCCCTGTGGACACAGACACTGAGTGGGCCTTAACCAATAAGTTAGATAATGTGTCTGAAACATATTATAGATCAGTAACCAACATTGGGATGAAAGGAACTGAGACTCGCCCTTGGAAATATCAAAGGAAGAATAATAAAGTGTGTGTGTGCGTGTGTGTCTGCATGTCTGTATAATGTATATATAAAGTATATGTAATATGCAATATATATACACACACACACACACACACACACACATATATATATATATATATATATATATATATATATATATATATCAAGAGAGAATAAGACTTACTCTAAAATCAAAATGCAGTATCTCTCAAAGGCTTACATTTGGAAAGTCCTTTTGCATTTTTTTCAGATGTCTAAATTAAGGCATTGTTCTGTTGCCACTAGGGAAAAGAAAATCTGACACATCACAAACAGGAAGAAACAGAACAGGAGAGAGAAAGTGAGAGAAGAGAGAGGCAGAAATTAAAGATGACACTACTCGTGCCTCTAACCATATGAAAGGTTGTATATATATCATAGAGTCATGTATCTCACGTCCCAGTTCATAGAAGTAACTCATGAATCTGGTTCATAGGAGATTCATTGCAATTAATACTAAGCTATGGTTTAGAATTAATTAGATGTGAGACTTTGAAACAATTGTAAATACGTATGTGTGTGTGTTGGATTTTTTGGACTTTCTTTTCAATCTTAGAGCAAAGTTCCTATGTGGGAACTAGCCCAGGATGTATATATATACACACACACATACACAAACTCACACGCATACACACATACATGCAAACACAAACACACAAATACACTCACCTGCAACGTATATATTCTCAGATAAGATTGTTAAAATTGATAAAAGATCACAAGTTGCAGAACCATTAATTGGCAATAAAACATTCTGACAAGAAAAGTACAAAGTCTAGATGTCAGGAAACTGATTTTTCACCACATGTGTGTGGCATACCTGCCAGAGTACCTTTTTTTCAAGAGAAAAATGTCAAATCAAGCTACCTTAGTTCCCCACCCTCTCCTGTGCCATAATTGTTTCACTTTCTCCATGTGGTAGCCCCTTTTCCTTGGAAGACCACTGCACCACACCTTGGGAATGCCTTTCTTCTTTGCTAGCCCAAGAGAAAAATTACTCTTTGCACCCCCGGGAAACAGGCTAAAACTGAAAGCCCGACTCTGAATCTCAGAGTCATTTCAGAGCAGCAGAGCTTTTAACCTTGACAGATGACCACCTTCAATGTCATAGACTTGCTTTTAGCATGTAGTGGGGCAGAAGAGACAGGTGGCATTGAGAGCGTCAGATGCTGATGGCAATGCCAAATTCCATACTGGTGCTTGTGAGCATAGGATGTTCTTAAAAGCTACGTAACTTAAAACTGATTCTGCAGTGCACATAAACTGATTAAAAATAAGCATTGAGAGGCATGCGTGCTCTCTTTATCAACTGCAGTTGTGTTGTTCAATTATTTGTCTTTCTCCCCTCCCACCAATTAGAATGTGAACTCCAAGAGGGCAGGGTCCTGGTCTGCCTTCTTCATTGCTATAGCTGCCACTGGCTGACACATAGCAGGTACATCATCAATTCTTAAGTGAACAGATGCCAAAAAAACACCAGAAGAAAATAAATCAGAAATTAATAGTAGCTATTCTGGAGACAGATTATGGGTTGGTAATATTCTTAACATATTTTTATCTATTCTACTTTTCTAAATATTTTTCTCTAATTAGAAAAAAAAATATGGCTTGGGCAAAATTCAAGTTAAACATTGACATTAGTTAGGAAGTTATTGCGCACACTTGGACTGATGGTGTATTGATGGCAATGAGCTTATACATTGCTGTTTTTCTTTTATTCATTCTCAATCATTCGTTTAACAAATATTTATTGCACCTAACTATGCATTGCTCCTTGTACTAGGAAATGAAGAAACTCAAAGGATTATTTTCAAACTTTCCAAAAAGGTAAAATCATGACTGTTATACAGACGTAAAGTGAAAACATGTTAAATAATATATTTAACTTACTAATAATTGAACTGGCAACACTTTATCACCAGTTCAAAGGGGAATGCAAATATTAGACTCAGCATAGGGAAGAGATACTGAAATGGAAACCACTTTTGTAAAAACTATGACAGAAAAATCTGACAGGAAAATGATGATGATTGATATGGTTTGGCTATATGTCCCCACGAAAATCCCATCTCCAATTGTAATCCCTCCGTGTGGAGGGAGGAGCCTGGTGGGAGGTGATTGGATCATGGGGCAGTTCCCCCCAGGCTGGTCTGATATTGAGGGAGTTCTGACATCTGATGGTATATAAGTGGCAGTTTCTTCTGATCCCCTTTTCTCTCTCTCTCTCCTCGCCACCATGTAAGATGTGTGTTGCCTCCCCTTCACCTCCTGCCATGATCATATGTTTCCTGAGGCCTCCTAAGCCGTGTGGAACTGTGAGTCAGTTAAACCTCTTCAAAAATTACTCAGCCTCAGGCAATTCTTTACAGCAGTGTGAAAATGGACTAATACAACGAGGGAAGAAATCTAACCTGAGCAACTCCATCTTGCCCTTAACCTCCAAGATGCCCTTCTTCATTCCTGGGCATAGGGCTATCTAACTTGGGGAGGAATTCACTTTAAAGTTTAACTTTAAAACAAAGATAATATAAGTCCCTTTCTGAAATAAGCCGCCTTCTTGCTTGGGGATCTGACGGCCTTTGTAAGACTAGTAAATTAGTTAAAAGATTAGAAATTGTGGCTCAGGAGTCATGCAGCCAGGGGCTGCCAATTCCCAACCTCCCAAATGGCTCCTGTAGATAGCATTTCCTTTTTCTTTCTTTTTTTCTTTTTGAGATGGAGTTTTGCCCAGTTTTGCCCAGGAGTGCAATTGTGCAATCTCAGCTCCTGGGTTCAAGTGATTCTCCTGCCTCAGCCTCCTGAGTAGCTAGGATTATAGGCATGTACCACCACGCCTGGCTAATTTTGTATTTTTAGTAGAGACTGGGTTTCTCCATGTTGGTCAGGCTGATCTAGAACTCCTGACCTCAGGTTATCCACCCACCTCCGCCTCCCAAAGTGCTGGGATTATAGGCATGAGCCACCACACCTGGCCAGATAGAATTTTTTTTTTTTTTTTTTAAACAAAACCTAAGGTTGGTGCTTGAGATATTTTTGAAACCTTGCATTCTGGTGAACAAGCTGGTGCCACTCAGACTCAAACTGGCTCATTTGTTCTTGTGTCCTCCCCAACCCCCACCCCAGAAACTGACTCAGCACAAGAGGGACATACAGCTTTGACCCTATATGATTTCTTCCGCAACCCAGCCAATCAGCATTCCATAGTCCCTAGCCCTGTGCCTGCCAAACTGTCTTTAAAAAACCCTAGCCTCCGAATACTCAGAGAGGCTGATTTGAGTAATAATAAAACTCGAGCCTGTTTATTCCACTCTACACATATGAAACTCTTGTTGCTTTTTGGTTTATCTCAATAAATAGGTTCTATCTGGGCAGTGGGCAAGAAAAACCCCTGGGACTGTTACAAATTGAATATGCAACTGGGGACAAAACTGACCTCTTCCACAGTGGGGAACTTCTCTTGTACAGAATTGAACCTCTACAGAATTTTTCATGTCTACAGTCAGGAATTATTTTACTTTGCTATCAGTTATCTGTAACTTACAGAGTTGTCAAATGACTTGACACATTGAAAGGCTCGCATTCAATAACCTAGAAGAGCATGCTTTAGACAATGGGTAATTTTCCATTGAAGCACAATTTTTTTCTTTCACCAGAAACATAATTAAGATATAGTCTCTGACTTTTCATGTGGTAGTTGGGAAAACTGGCGTAAACAAAAGACCTGCCTTGCTTTGGACAGGAAGAGAATAAATCCTTAATGCTGCTCCTCTTCTGTTTAGAAGGTCACTGGAAGAAACTCCTAAAGGTTGGACCTTGTCCAAAGAACTGGGGAAAAATATAATTTCTTTATAAAGGGCACTTTAAACATTTTTGTGTTAACAATGTTTAAATTATTAAACCAATACACACTCATCAAATAAAATGCAAACCATAAAGAAATATAAAGAAAGAACAGGAAAAAACATCCCTGACTTCCTCTCTTCTACCAATCCTATTTTCTCACCCATTGGCAATGCTGCCAGTAAAAACCAATAATGCAGGCTGGGTGAGGTGGCTCACATCCATATTCCCAGCACTGAGGGGCCAAGGCAGGTGGATCACTTGAGGTCAGGAGTTGAAGACCAGCCTGGCCAACATAGTGAAACCCTGTCCCTACTAAAAATATAAAAATTAGCCAAGGAGGGTGGTGGGTGCCTGTAATCCCAGCTGCTTCAGAGGCTGAGGCAGGAGAATAGCTTGAACCCAGGAAGCAGAGGTTGCAGTGAGCTAAGATCGTGCCACTGCACTGCAGCCTGGGCAACACAGTAAGACTCCATCTCAAAAATCAATCTAATAATGCCCACACACCGAATACATTGTGATGCTAAGGGGACAGACTTGGAATGGGGGCCCTTTTTCAGCAGGCCACCTGAATGAAATATTTGGATATGTAAAATAGGCTAGGGATTAGCTTGGGGTACTAGTTTGGGGCAAGTGGAAATTTAGAACACTCTGCCCTTGAAAGACACTAGAATGCTCGAGTTCAAGGCTGGCAAATGAAGAGGACAGGAGACATCCAGGGAGGGGGAGAAGATGCAGAAAGCTAAGTCTTCAGTGCAGAGAAAGCCAGTGAGAAATCCCCAGTGCCAGGAAATGTTTAATGGATTGTTGGGATCACGATGTCTAATATTTCATCTCAAGTTACTGCCTACTTTGCTTCCTGTGTCATCTCCAACTATTGGCAAAAAATATCCAATTAAATAAATTAAATATCTGCTACACAGGACAACCTGTGTCAGCAGTACTTTGAAGACCATGTCAGTCTTGGTCAGGGGAGTGGAAAGAAAAGAGCGGTTTGTAGGAGGTACGAAGGAAGAGGTGAGAAATTCATCCATGGCAGAGACTAAAAGCAAGAGATAATATAATCTGGAGAGTGTAAGTTCCTCCCACCCCAGGTTCTGGCAAAAATCCCTGGAGATACAGGACAAAGATACTGGATTTCCAGCCTCCTATTGGATTGGAGCTCAATACATTTTTTTTTCTTTTTTATAATGTATTTTTATATTGTATGTATTAAAGGTGTACAACATGTTTTGATATACGTATACATAGTGAAATGGATACTACATCAAGCCAATTAATATATCCATCATTTTAAATAGTTACCGTGTGTGTGTGTGTGTGTATAGCATCTAAAATCTATTTTAGAAAATCTATACATTTTGGATTAATATTAAAGGACATAATTCTCTAAAAAGTCCGAAGTTGACAATGAAAGCATGGAAGGCTTCCGGTAAGAAGTGACATTTAAACTGAGTCTGGAAGGAAGAAGTTCTCACCACACACATGGGACTGAATAGGAAAGAAAGAACCACATATGCAAAACTAGGAGGCAGAAAGACCACCGAATGTTTGGGGAAACCAAGAGTTGTTTGGTATTATTGGAGCCCAGCCTATGTGGAAGTAGTGGGATATGATTGAAAATAATGTACAGACCTCCCTGGCTATGTTGATATTGATTGTTAAAGATATCCCCAATGCAGAGAAGGAAAGCCTTGTGGCAGAAAACTGGGTTTTCTGCACAAGGGTTTGAAGACCCATATTTTAATATTCTATTGCTAACTTAAGCAGTTTTCCTGATTTTCAGTTCCTTCATCTGTAAAGTAGAGACTATGAAACCTGACAAAGGTGTGTTTATACTCTCTTGATACTGTACAAATACAGCATACTGGAATCAGAGAAGATTGTCTCCTCTGAGCTATGATGTAGGACAAGCCTATAAAAGAAGAATATTCCAAAAAAAAAAAAAAAAAAAAACTAGGTGCGGTGGCTCATGCCTGTAATCCCAGCAGTTTGGGAGGCCAAGGTGAACAGGTCACAAGGTCAGGAGTTTGAGACCATCTTGACCAACATGTAGAAATCCCATCTCTACTAAAAATACAAAAATTAGCCAGATATAGTGGCGGGCGCCTATAGTCCCAGCTACTCGGGTGGCTGAGACAGGAGAATCGCTTCAACTTGGGAGGCAGAGGTTTCAGTGAGCTAAGATTACAGCACTGCCCTCCCCTGGGCAACAGAGCAAAACTATCCCATCCAACCCACCAAAAAAAAAAAAAAAAAAATTGCCGAGCATGGTGGCTCACAGCTGTAATCCCAGTACTTTGCAAGGCCGAGGTGGGCAGATCACCTGAGGTTGGGAGTTTGAGATCAGCTACTCGGGAGGCCGAGGCAGGGCAATCACTTGAATCCGGGAGGCAGAGGTCGCCGTGAGCGTAGATCACGCCATTGCACTCCAGCCTGGGTAATGAGCAAAACTCTATCTCAAAAAAAAAAAAAAAAAAAAAAATAGCCAGGCGCGGTGGCTCACACCTGTAGTCCCAGCACTTTGGGAGGCCGAGGCGGGTGGATCATGAGGTCAAGAGATCGGGACCATCCTGGTCAACATGGTGAAACCCCGTCTTGACTAAAAATACGAAAAATCAGCTGGGCATGGTGGTGTGTGCCTGTAATCCCAGCTACTCAGGAGACTGAGGCAGGAGAATTGCCTGAACCCAGGAGGCGGAGGTTGCGGTGAGCCGAGATCGTGCCATTGCACTCCAGCCTGGGTAACAAGAGCGAAACTCTGTCTCAAAATAAATAAATAAATAAATAAATAAATAAATAAATAAATAAATAAATAAAAATAAAACTGCTCAGAACAAGTAAATGGGCTGTGTTTAGGTCCCTGTGCTGGACCTGAATTGAAGCAAAATGAATAAAAAAATACCTTCCAAAAAAGTGACGAAGGTATTGTCTGGTCTGTAAACTAACAAGGTGCGATTTTAACAAATTCAGTCTCATGTTGTATTTCCTGCCCTTTATGGGCAAAAGACGTAGAACATATAATTCTGACCCTCACACTTAAGTCTTTTGACTTCCTTGGTTGTTTCTGTTGTTGATGTTGTTATTGTTAATCCTACTTGATTCTCTCTCATTCTCTTCTCATTACCTGTTAGGTGAAAGAAAATTCAAGTCTAGTACCTGGTATTTGGTACTAGGGATGTTGTAGCATAGGAGAATGCTCTTCCAAGCCATAAATCTTAAAGATACAAATAACTTGTCTTAGGATATATGAGGGCATTAAATTTTAAATGTGGCAATAAAATATGAGTTTAACAAGAACAGACTTAGAGACGGCGAAGTGGGTAGACATATTGCCCCTCTGATGAACAGGCACTCTTTTAATCTTCCTGTCTTTTTGTGTGAGATGTTCCAGGTCTAAGAGCCAGGACTGGCTGGCCCTGCACACTTCTCTAAAGCCCCCATGCTCCCTGAAGGCATATTATATCAGTTCAGCCCCCAAGACTCATTCATCTGCTTTAAAAGAACTTAAGGCCTCAGATGAGGTCCTTCAAATGGTCTTTAGATACTGAAGTCCTGCTTCCTCAGTGGAGACATCAAAGTCTTCAAAAAGTGAGTTTTAGCAGTGTATCAAGTGGATCTCTGGACATGGCGGTAGGAGTTAGACTCATGGACAAGTCTCTAGGTTTAGCTTCACCTGGCACCGTGTCTCAAATTCTCTTGTGGGTAACACTTAAACAGTCAACACAGGACAAACTTTATTAAGCATCTTCATCATTCAGTGCTAATAAAGCGACTATGATGAGTTTAAGGTTAAAAGAGATAACGAGGAGCAAAAATACAACCATTCCCCTAAAGGCGTATATAGTTTATATGAGGATACAAAACACATGCCTAAGAAGATAAACAATAGCATGCATCTGGGACCTCTGAGGATGTGGATAGCAGGGCATCAGAAGGTCATATTTATTAGCCTGACAAGTTTAGGACGTTGATCAATATAATCCCCAGAAACTAACATAAAGTGTGACACATAGTACAGGACCCTAAAAATATTTGTTGAATTGGAGGATAAATGTAAAGATCTGGAGTGGTGATCAGGGAAGATATCAAAGAGGCAGTGGCATACCATTTTATTTATTTATTTTTTGTTGTTATTTTTTTGAGATGGAGTCTCACTCTGTTGCCCAGGCTGGAGTACAGTGGTGTGATCTCTACTCACTGCAGCCTCCACTTCCTGGGTTCAAATAATTCTCCTGCCTCAGCCTCCTGAGTAGCTGGGACTATGGGCATGTACCCCCACACCCAGCTAATTTTTGTGGTTTTAGTAGAGACAGGATTTTTCCTTGTTGGCCAGGCTGGTCTTGAACTCCTGACCTCAGGTGATCTGCCTGCCTCAACCTCCCAAAGTGGTGTGAGCTATCATGCCCGGCTGGCTTACAATTTTTAGAAGAGAGATTGTACAGATGAATGATTAAGAACACTGACTCTAGAACCAGATGTTCTGGAGTTGAATCCTGATTGCATCACTTATAAGGTAGGTGATTTGGGGCAAGTTGTGTAACCTCTCTGGGCCTTGGATTCATTATCTGTGACATGGAAACAAGCATAGAGTAGGAGGAAAGATTGGATACTTGTAAAACACTTAGAAAAAGACGGGAATGTGATAGGTACTCTTTAGAGGTAATTGATGATGATGATGATGAGGATAGGATCACCATAACAATACTGAGGTTCATGCAGAATGAGCTGTAGCGCAAGGAGTATTTAAGGACTGGAAACAGCGGCTTGGTGGTGGGCATGTAGTGTGGTACATGTGTTGGGAAGCAGTGAAAAATTAAATGTATATACGTGTGTGTGTGTGTGTGTGTGTGTGTGTGTGTGTGTGTGTGTGTGTAAAAGCCCAGATCAGAGATACTTCCTCTGAAATGCCATTTGAACTTGATAGTGCAAGCCCCTGAAAGTTTTATAAAGGAGTGTGCATTGAGGGATAGTTTAGAAGATGCCAAAATAAATTGCATTGCTTTTAGTAATTGAAATATATTAAATGCCCATCAACAGGAAAATAGCCTAATAAGCTTTGAAAATTTTGTACTATGGAGTACAAAATTGACTAATACTAATACTAATACTATCAGTATTGAGCAGATAAATATGGAGCAGATAAAAAGAATGAAGTCAGTCTATGTGAAAGAATGTTGAAAGATCTTCAAGGTGAAATGTTGAGTGAAAAAAAGCATATTGCCACATGATAATTTTCTTACTAAGTTTTTGAAGAACCACCATGCTGTTTTCCGTAGTGACTACAATATTTTGCATTTCCACCAACAGTGTAGCAGGGTTTCAATTTCTCCAGATCTTCACCAACACTTTTTGTCTTTTGTGGGTTTTTCTTGTTTGGTTGGTTGGTTTTGGAGACGGAGTCTCGCTTTGTCACCCAGGTTAGAGTGCAGTGGCACGATCTTGGCTCACTACAACCTCTGCCTCCCAGATTTAAGTGATTCTCCTGCCTCAGCCTCCCAAGTAGCTGGGATTATAGGCGCCTGCCACCATGCCCAGCTAATTTTTGTATTTTTAATAGAGACAGAGTTTGACCATGTTACCCAGGTTGGTCTCGAACTCCTGACCGCAGGTGATCCACCTGCCTCAGCCTCCAAAAGTGCTGGGATTGCAGTCATGAGCCACCATGCTTGGCCTGTCTTTGGTTTTTAAAATTTTGTTCAATAATAGCTATTCTTACAGGTTTGAGGTTCTATCTCATTGTGGTTTTAATTGTCATTTCCCCAAGGACTAGTGGCTTGGAGCATTTTTTCATATACCTGTTGGCCATTTTTATGTTTTCTTTGGGAAAATGTCTATTCAGGTCTTTAGACCATTTTTTAAACTCTTTTATATCTATATATATTTTATTGCACTTTATGTTCTGGGGTACATGTGCAGAATATGCAGGATTGTTGTAAAGGTACCTACATGGCAATGTGGTTTGCTGCCTCCATCCCCTCGTCACCTATATCTGGCATTTCTCCCCATGTTATCCCTCCCCAACCTCCCTATCCACTGCTGTCTTTTCCCTATTCCCCCGCAACAGACCCCAGTATGTCATGCTCCCCTCCCTGGGTCCGTATGTTCTCATTGTTAAATACCCGCCTGTAAGTCAGAACATGCGGTGTTTGATTTTCTGTTCTTGTGTCAGTTTGCTGAGAATGATTGTTTCCAGAGTTATCTGTGTCCCTATAAAGGACACAAACTCATAGTTTTTTATGGCTGCATAGTATTCCATGGTGTATATGTGCCACATTTTCCTTGTCCAGTCTATCATCAATGGGCATTTGGGTTGGTTCCAAGTCTTTGCTATTGTAAGCAGTGCTGCAATGAACATACGTGTGCATGTGTCTTTATAATAGAACGATTTATGATCCTTTGCTGCCTTCCTCCCCATCACCTATATCTCGCATTTCTCCCCATGCTCTCTCTCCCCAACTCCCCACCCCCTAGTGTCCCTCCCCTATTTCCCCCCAACAGACCCCAGTGTGTGATGCTCCCCACCCTGTGTCCCTGTGTTCTCATTGTTCAACACCCGCCAATCAGTGAGAACATGCGGTGTTCAATTTTCTGTTCTTGTGTCAGTTTGCTGAGAGTGATGGTTTCCAGGTTTATCCATGTCCCTGCAAAGGACATGAACTCATTTTTATGGCTGCATAGTATTCCATGGTGTGTATGTGCCACATTTTCCCTGTCCAGTCTGTCAATGATGGGCATTGTGTTGGCTCCAAGTCTTTGGTATATTATAAACAGTGCCACAATGAACATTCGTGTGCGTGTGTCCTTATAGTAGAACAATTTATAATCCTTTGGATATATACCCAGTAATGGGGCTGCTGGGTCAAATGGAATTTCTATTTCTAGGTCCTTGAGGAATCACCACACTGTCTTCCACAATGGTTGAACTAATTTACACTCCCACCAACAGTGTAAAAGTGTTCCTATTTCTCCCCATCCTCTCTAGGATCTGTTGTCTCCAGATTTTTTAATGATTGCCATTCTAACTGGCGTGAGATGGTATCTCAGTGTGGTTTTAATTTGCATTTCTCTAATGACCAGTGGTGATGAGCACTTTTTCTTATGTTTTTGGCCTCCTATATGTCTTCTTTTGTATAGTGTCTGTTCATATCCTTTGCCCACTTTTGAATGGGCTTGTTTTTTTCTTGTAAATCTGTTTTAGTTCTTTGTAGATTCTCGATATCAGCCCTTTGTCAGATGGGTAGATTGCAAAAATTTTTTCCCATTCTGTTTGTTGTCAATTCACTCTAGTGACTGTTTCTTTTGCTGTGCAGAAGCTGTGGCGTTTGATTAGGTCCCATTTATCTATTTTGGCTTTTGTTGCCAATGCTTTTGGTGTTTTGGTCATGA